>NW_024870822.1:14465000-15065000 GCF_019054845.1 Dipodomys spectabilis
TTTAACTGCTTAGTTTATTTTCATCTGTTTGTAAATGAATGCATGCACTAGTATATAATTATTAAAGTGCTTCTAGCTAGGAACATGATCATCGGTGTATTTTTTAAGCATCACACTACAAACAAAGTGAAAGTGGGTCTGACACACAATCAGGAAAGCACTGGTGAAGAACACATGAGTAACAGGCAGATAGATGTCTACCTGCTGTGAGTGCAGTGGTATAAAAACATCTGGGAGTTTAGAGTTGGAGGATGATGCCTAGAGATCAGTCTGGGAAGTTTATGACTTTAGGGTGGGGCAAAGTAAAGACCATAGGAAGTGGTATGAGAGTAAAGATGACTGTAGTCCCAAAGATAAAAAAAATAAATATTCAAGGCTGGACTTTATCCCAGAATGATGACATAGCTGTTTATGAAAATGAAGCTTGAGTAGCCAGGTACCAAAGACTTCAATGAATGAGAGGGTGTGGCTGAGAGATTTGTCACTGACAACAACGAAAGGGATAGCAGGTGTTAGGAGCAGATGGCTGACACTTCTAAAGAGAAAGGATTTTGTATTAGGAAGGAAGAAATTACTCTGAATGCAGCCAGGCTGCCTTGGAGAAGCTGCGCCTGCCTCTGGGCTTAAGTACATTAGGCATTGAAGAAAAACAAGCCTCCACTCAGAGAGTTGTTTCCCAGAGAAATGCAAGGAGTCTAATGCATAGAGATAGTCTTAAAAGAGTTTAATGACATAGGAGTCATTTTTAAATAATGTGATGAGAATTCCAGACAACACACTCTAGTGGGAAAAAAAGGGGAAAAAACAAAACGAAGGAAGAATCAGCTTAAAAGACACATAATACAGAAAGGGGTATAGGATCTAGAAAAATACAAGTCACAAAAAGGCTTGGTGATCTGGACAACGGGCAAAGATAACAGAGATGGTAGAGAACAAGAGGTAATCTTAAAATGTGAGAAAGGCCTGAAACGGCAAAGGAAAAGTTACTGCAGTGAACAAGCTCACTTGCTAGGGGGACAAATCTTAATGCTGGTGAGTTCACTTTGGTCTAACAAGACGCATAACTAATGATAACCATATCATGATAACTTAAAGAAAAAAACAAGCAAAAACAAATATAATGTAATAATAGCAGCGGCAACAACAACAACCAAGAAAGAAAAACTTGGCTCAGGTGGAAAAAGGCCAAAGTTTTAGATGATCAGAATAACTACTCGTTTTCCATGTCAAGTCTCGGTCCCCAGACTTAGGGGTACCATCTCCAGTACATGTTCTAGCTGGCTCAGGCAGGCTCATGGGAGCTGGCTATACACTTAGTTCTCCAAATCTATAAATCAATGGCTTCACATTGGTCACCTGATAAAAATGTTGACATCAAATATTTCAACAAATTCTATAATACAGGTCTCCCAGTTCCCTATCCCTGAACCCATGTTATATATTCACTACCATGTTTCTCCTGCCACGCCCACTAGACTTCAGAATGTCTCTGCTGGAGTTCCACTAGACTAACCCAGAAGAAAACGTTATATTTTTACCCCTCTCCACCAGATCCTCTCCTAGCTTCTCTTTTATTTCAAGGGATTTGTACTTTGAAAAATGTTGACAACCTTCATATTCAATGTTTAACACTGTGCTTTTCAGCCATAAAGTCTCACTGTGACAAGTACTAAAAGTAGATGAGCCAGGTGCCAGTGGCTCACACCTGTAATCCTACCTACTCAGGAGTTAAGTATCTTGCTAAAACTGAACTGTTAATACCAAAGGGATCTAAGTGTAGAATCAATAATCCATTTTTAGAGTACTCACTCTTCCTTGCTCTCTTCCTAATCCTTGCTTTTAATCTATCTAAAACTTGTCTGTCTAACCCAAGTTACTATAAGTACTAGACTATTATGACCTAGTACTGGTTGAAACCAAATGAATAAGAAAGATATTCCATAAATACCATGCATTAGAAAAAACAAATGCCTCCCCTTATAACATTCAGTAACATTTTTTTCATGATGTTCATTCCATCTGTGGTGCTCTCTTCCCTCGTCCTTTTAGCAGATACATTCTCATCATTTTGGAATTATCTTTAGTTCTACTCCCCAAGGAAGCCCTGCATTTCCATCCTCCATCTTTCCATTGAATCCCCATGGGCACTCTATAATATACCCTTAAGTTTCATCCTATCCTGGTAGAAAAACCACCATGTCTCCTCAGCTTCTATAAAGTTGGCTTTTATAAAGGTAAATCGTACATATCTTCCCTCACTGGCCTGCTTTTCTTCAAACACAGACGCTGTCTTAGATTTCTTTTCCTCTAACGCATAGCAAACAGAGTCCTTATTATCAAATATGTATTAAATTACATTTGAAAACAAAATGACTGAGGATGATTGGATCAATGATACATACAGTAATGAATGTGATCTACATGAAAAATAAATATTTTAAAGTAAAAATCAGAAATAGAAATACAGTCAAATAAGAGCCTTCTAGTTCCTATTACCTTAGTTGGAAATTCATTTAAAAAATAAAATATTTTCCCTCTAAAATTAAAAACAATTCCCATTCCTTCTATCACTCCTTCTATCCATGCTTGTATGCATTTGCTATCAGCTATAGAAATTACCTCATATATTCACTCACTAAGTCCTCTTGAATTATTTAAGCCAGGCTTACATGAATGTCAGTTCTTAACTAGTTAAACATTTTCCCATCTATTCTTTGTCATACTAACAAACTACTCTAAGGCTTTTATTTAAATTGTATAAATAGCAGAGAAAATCTAAGTAATGTGATATAGTGTGCCTAACTCCAGATATGGTTTTAGAGGAACTATCTAGCCACAAAAGGATCACCCAGTGTTGCCAAAGGTAAAACAGAGGTCACACACACACACACACACTCACACACACATACACACCCACACGTACACACAAATAGCTACATTTTACTGAACACCTATGATATGCCAGCAAACATGCATTCTGTAGGTCTCTTCAAGACACCTTCCATTCCACAGAGAAGCACACTGAGATTTAGCAAAGCTAAGTAAGTTTCCTAAGACCCTATCATTCCCAAGAGGCAGACCTAGGTTTAAAATCTAAATCAGTTATATTTTGAAGCTCCAGCTCTTTCAACTATATGATTCTCATAAGCAGACTGTACCTAACAAAAACACTGTTCATTAGAAGAGAACATATTTGGGTATAAGGGTAGAAGGAGCCTCCTTCATCTACACTCATAAATGTGGTTGTTTAGGGTGAATATGAAAATGAATGTATTCCCTTGAAATTAAACAGATCAAGAAAAAGCAGAATTTAACAGATGAGTCTGCATTCCTGTGACTGCTTTCATCCCTCCTAATTTGTCCTACTCAAAATGCCATGTCTCTTCATGAGCACAAGATCGGGCAGCTGAAAAGTTACCCCACCAAGTCTCTAGCTCAGGCTCCCTGAGCTGAAGCTCACTGTTGTTTATAAGAAATATGTTGCCACCATCAACATAAATGTTCATTTCAAAATTCCTATTTGACCTGGAGAAATAAACATTGCTCAGAAAAATAGTGAGAACCCCTAATGCCTTTTCCCATTATTTATGTCTATGTCCTGGCTGTATTTTGCTTACCCTCCCCGAGAGCATGGTAACCATAATGCTGTAACTAACACCATGTCACCAACCACAACAAATGAGGTCGTTGAGTACTGAGAAGACGAACTGGCCTTTCTAAACCCAGTTTCTAAACAGTTGAAATCAAGGTTTCTGAGCCATTGAGCACTCGCTCTTTGGGCATTTCTCTTCTTTGTAGACTCTTTTTTTATTTCCTGTGTTATTGTACACTTCACACTACAAAACAAAGGGTCCAAATGGAAGTTGGGTTCAGATACAATAATGTAGATAGCAACATGGTGCAAAGAAAACCCTGTTCCAATCACTCCTCACTTAAGCCAGTGGAGAAGAAAAACACATTGAAAACATGCCTACCATGGCAATTCCCCAGAACCAAAATAGGGACCATTATGGCAATCTGACCTCAGAAAAGGACTTTTTTTTTTTTTCTTGTGAAAATACTGTACAGAGAGGTTACAATTACATGAGCAAGGTAATGAGTACATTTTTTTATCAAGCATTGTTGCCTCCTCCTTTGTTTCCCCTTCCCATCCTTCCCATCTCCCCTCACCCTACCCCCGCTTTCCCACCCCCCTGCCGCCCCCACCGCATTGTAAAGTTCGGCCTATAGTTGTTCCAGGAAATGACCAACCACAGAAACCCATCTAATATTATCCTTCCTTTTATAAAATATTCCAGAATAACTAGCTTACTCCCTGGCAACCAGCAAGTAGAACCAGGGTTCTTCCTCATAGAACACCTGCCAATCAGAAACTATCTCAACTGCCCCACTCTTATTCTATAAAACTTAGTTGTTTAAAACCCTTGTAGAAACAAAAATAATAGCAGATAGATTTCCTTAAAGAAGTTAAATGAGTAAACAGTCTCAGACTCAGCCTTGTTTCTAATAAAACTTATATAGTTAGCCATAAAAGCATGCATCCTAATGATGGTTTACTGCATTAGTGCATTATTATAACTCACACCTTCTGTCCATGAGAGGAAGCAATAGAAAGAGGGATAGCATGATCCAAGGTGGGAAGAGATTCATCCACAATTATCTTTGATTCTAATCTAATTGATGATTTCACAGAACACTATCCAAACCACAGATGACATTTCAAGGAATTATCTGTTTGGTTGTTTTGTACATGGCTTTCGCTCACCCTGAAGAGGAGAATGATAAGTAAGCCACATTAGTGTCATTAAATTCATTTCCATACTAAATGGTTCACTTCTGCAATCCATTTACACCTGCGTTCACAATGGGCCCAGGGTATACACTGCATTATTGTACTCAGGATGAATATTTCTTGTCTTTACATTGCTTTACTCTGAACAATTGTGTCAGAACAGCTGGCACCCTCAGCATTTCTATTTCTCATCCCTCATTCACTAATGAGGGACAACAGACAAGCTCTACTTATACCACTCTCCTGTGTGTGTGTGTGTGTGTGTGTGTGTTAAGGAAATTGATTTTCAATAAGTTTTTATTGTGAAAATACTGTACAGAGGGGGTACAGTTACATGAGTAAGGTAATGACTACATTTCTTTTTAAGCATTGTTGCCTCCTCCTTTGTTTTTCCCCTACTATCCCTTCCCTCCCACCTCCTCAGCTACACTCCTCACCTCCCCGCACACACACCTACATTGTAAAATTCGTTTTTTGACATAGCATCTTGTACATCTTGTTGTAATGGGTCCACCTGTATCCCTATTTAAACAATTTGTTATTTCCCTTCCTCTCCACAAATTACACCAACATCAAATACAGTGAAAACAGGGGTTATACTGTGGGGGAGGGACATACAAAGCATAAAAAAAACCACATGGTACCTTATAAATACATTAGAAACAATAGCAAGAAGAATAAAACCACTTGTGTCCTTATCTTGGGGTTCATTTTGCTTAACATCATCTTTATTTTTGTCTCTAATTCTCTTACACTAGCTCTGTCCTATCTCTGGAATGTGATATTGACTAGCCTCTCTTTAAATTCACATAGATGCTATCTTCAAATGATAAATCGTAGCAAGCTACCCATATAATTGATCTTGAATTCCCCATGCCCCCAACAACCTTTAGCTGTGGCATTTTGAAGGACTTTGTACCTCTTTGAAAAATTACATACTGATGAAAATTCTGATGGTGAGATGTCTCACTCTACCTGAAAAAAATGTTTCAAATCTCCCAAGAAGTGTGAACATTGACCTCTGTAACCATTCTGAAGATAGACTTTTAAAAAATTAGACATGAGCTATGAATAGCAGTCTGTGGTAAGAAAGTAATACTCTCTCACTTTGTAGCTAGGGAAAAAAATTGTATTTGCTTGACCTATACATGCAGCATAAGATAAAATGAAGTCAAGGAAAAATGACCTGTTGCCATCAGTACAGATCTGTTGAATTTGTCTGGCTTATTACAGCTTACTCAGGAAAAGACTAAGTATAGAAAGGATATCTATGAGCTTTGGGGCCAAATTCAGGTTTAAATCTGGACTCACTCACTAGATTTACTGCTTAAAGCAAATAACTTTTCCAAGCCTCAGTTTCCTTCTGTAAACTCAAATTGTACTTTTCAGGGTAAATATGACCATTAATTTTACAAAGTCTATTGCTCTACATTAATCCAGAGATGGATTAATGTCAAGGTTATTATTTTCCCAGGAAAGCCACTACATATCTTCTGGAACACATACTGAATTATATCCCTTGGTATCACCATGGTCACCTACAACCTGTTATGGTTAAGAAAGAAAACCTAAACCAGTGGACTTTATTGGAGATACTATGACATACATGCAGGGTCACTGACCTTCACATAAAACAAGCTGTCACCATAGAAGGCTAATGCTCCATATGCTTTGGGAATTAAAAGGGGAAATTCTAAAACTGCATCAAAAGCAGTGATTGGTAAACTTTGTCTAGAAAAAGCCAGACAGTAAACAGCTTTTGCAAAGCCCCTGTCTGTCACAACAGCTCAGCTCTGCCACTTTATCATGAAAGCAACTACACACGGTGCAAAAGTAGTGTGATCATGTTCCAATAAAACTTTATTGACAAAAAGTAATCTGCAAAGTAGATATGACAAAAGGTCACCATTTGCTGATCCTTGATTTAAAGGAAAGCAGTGCATTGGAATTTTTTCCTTCATGGTATGTTCCAATTGACCCTAGTATTTAAAATATCTTCATGTCTACACAATTTCACAGGACATCAAGTTTGAAACTTTCATAGATGATATTGTAGCAAGATAGAGAAGTTCTTGGCCCCAAATAAATTTTTATTTTTACTCAGAGATTATGATAATGTATATCAGGATAATAATAAAAAAGTAGAGAATAAATTTATCTTCCCATGAATTTTGGCAATCTGCTATGATTTATAACATAGTTATTTTCATCCTTTTTTTTTCCTTCCAGATCACATAGGATACTAAGTTACTTAGTCATAACCCAAGGTGTCTTAGGCCACAAAAAAAAAAAAGATTCCACTTCTAGTACTGGTGACTCACACTATAATCCTAGCTACTCAGAAGACTGAGATCTGGGGATCACAGTTCAAAGCCAGCCCAGGCAGGAAAGTCTATGAGACTCTTATCTCCAATTAACCACACAAAAAAAGCCAGAAAAGAGTTGTGGCTCAAGTGGTGTAGTGTTAGCCTTGAGCACCAAAGCTCAGTAAGAATGCTCAGGTCCTAAGTTGAAGCACTGGCACACACACACACACACACACACACACACTCATACACACACATACACACAGACTGTACCATTGAGGCTTACTGTACTATTTATTATACATTCTTTTTACTCTTCTACTCAAGATTTTTGTATATGCCTTTATAATAGATCTTGAAAATGATGCTGGAGGGCTGGGAAGGTGGCTCAGTGGTAAGAGTGCTTGCCTTGCATGCATGAGGCCCTGGGTTCGATTCCTCAGTACCACATAAGTAGAAAAAGCTGGAAGTGGTGCTGTGGCTCAAGTGGTAGAGCACTAGCCTTGAGCTGAAGAGTGAGCCGAGGAACAGCCCAGGCCCAGAGTCCAAGCCCCATGACCGACAAAAAACAAACAAACAAAAGAAATGCATTCATTACCTTGCCCATGTAATTGTAACCCCTCTGTACGGCATTTTCACAATAAAATAAAAGAATATGTTTAAAAAAAAAAAAAGAAAAGAAAATGATGCTGGATTTTGCCAGCCTATCTCAGAACAAAGGCTTAACAAATTATGATAGTAAAATTAAAGAGGTTAAGGTTGGTGATGATAGAGTGTGCATTTTCCATTCATAATAGGAAGTGTGAAGCTCTTGACTCACACTTCTCCAAATGACCCAAGTCAGTGGGTGATGGCTGTGGACATTAGATGAAGATTGCAATCTGAGACAGCTCAGTTTTTATCTGCTGGTATAACTTCTTGAGATGCCTTCCAATTCTACCTATTCCACCCTTAGAGATACCGTTTAGCTAAATGAAAACACTTTGTTTTAAAGTGCAGCACAAATGCAAAAATCTTAATTTAAATAGCCACCATGCCCAAATACAAGTAAAACACTGTTCAGTGCCAGAGTTCAATACTTGAAAGTTCAAAGGTTGAAAATAGGACACCAAGCCCTCTTGTCATTTTTGTCTCAATACTTTGACATTTTTATGACTTTCTCAGGTAGCTTTTTGTTCCATAAAGATACACCTGAGGCAGACTAACCTTTAGAGAACAGTTTATTTAGTTAAAAAGTTCTGAAGATTCAAGTTCTGTGATTTTTGTGCTGTTTTCTGGTGCTGGAGATTAAAGGCCATACACCTACTAGGCAAGTGTCAGCCACTGAGATTCAAAGTTGAGGACCAAGCAGTTCTATTGATTTACCTCTGGTGAGGGTGGTGGAAGACATCAACACACAGCAGGAGCATGCATAGAAATAAGCAATGACAGCTTCAACCAGGAGGCAGAGAAAGCTGGATGGAACTAGGCTCAGAGTTTCATAGGAACTCACTCTCTGAGGAAATACTTCAATCCCTTTGAAGCCGCACCCTCAGGGATCTACAGACCTCGTATTCCTTAGGTGCTCCATATGCATCAGGTGACCCTCAACGCAGAGGGTGACCTTAGAAATAGTCAGTAAACTCATTATGGAGCAATGGGATTTGTTTAGGTGTTAGGCTACCACAATGCTACTGAGAGCAAGAGGGGTGGATAAGATATTTGCAATACGTGGAACATGCATGATTCATTCGGCTTATCTTTTCATCTAATAGACTTTCCTACATGGCTAATGCATGTCAGAAAACAGGCTAGACAGATAGGTAGTAAACCTTCAAAAATTCATGCATGTGAAAAGATAAACCATAATTTCTCTATAGTGCTTCCAGTTTGACTTTGTCCCTCAAGTTTGTTTCCTTCATAGTAGTCTGAAGTACTTAATAAAAACAGAAATCAGGCTATATTACCCTCATTTGAAACCCACTGTTGATTTTCATCATATTTATCATACAATTCTTGGGACCTAATTTCCCAGGGTCTTAACATGACCTGTCACCTGCCTGTCTATCATATTTGTCCTACTATCTACCCTAAAAATGCCACATTCTCGCTGGTCTTTTAAAGGTCCCCACTCATTCCTACCTTGTGGCCTTTGTGGGTGCCCTCAAAAAGAACGATGCTTGGTCAAAGCTAGCCCCTTCTCATCCTTCATGTCTTCCCCCAAGTACCACCTCTTCAGACAGGTCCTCTCTGAAGAGACTGGATAAGCCACTTCTTCGCAGTCACTCTCTATCCTTTTACATCATCCTGAAATCGTGGGGTTTTTTATTGATTGATTTTCTTTGTTGGCTGACTCTGCCACTAGCACATGAGTTTCTAAGAGTATGGGTCTTGGTCCATGGGTGATTGGATCATCCCACTCTCAATATTTAGAGTGATATCAAACATAATAGGCAATAAATAAATGTTCATAATAAATAATTGAATGTATACACAGGTCAGAATAATGGCTAGCATTTGTGTATTTTCAGGTGCTAGACATTATTATAGATATACAGTATGTATTGTATCCTTTAGTTTCCACACTCTAAGATGAGTCCATCTGACACACATTGTATGGCTGAATAAACTGAGTACTCTGAGGACAAGTTCTCATCTAAAGTCACTTGGATAACAAATGGCAAAGGCAGGATGTAGTATTAGGTAGTTTAACTTTGTAGAATGTGTTTTTAACCATTGCCCCACAACAGATGCCGGAGGGGATGTGGCCAGAAGGGAACCCTACTGCATTGCTGGTGGGAGTGTAAACTTGTTCAACCACTTTGGAAAGTAGTATGGAGGTTCCTCAAAAGACTCTACATAGAGCTCCCCTATGACCAGCAATCCTACTTTTGGGCATTTACCTGAATGATCACAAACAAGACCATTCTAAAGCTACCAGCACAACTATGTTTATTGCAGTATTATGCAGCATTATTTACCATAGCTAAGATTTGGAACCAACCCAGATGCCCCTCAGTAGATCAATGGATCAAGAAAATGTGATATATATGTATATATATATATATATATATATATATATATATATATATATATTAGAATTCTATGCCTCCATCAGAAAGAATGACATTGCCCCATTTATTAGGAAATGGAAAGACTTGGGAAAAATTATATTAAGTGAAGTAAGCCAGACCCAAAGAAACATAGGTCCCATGGTTTCCCTTATTTGCAATAACTAATATATGTCTGAGACAAGCAGAAACGGTCAGATAAGTTGATATTAGGCAAAATGAACCCCAAGATAAGGAATCAAATGGTTTTCTTTCTTGCTATTGTTTCTAACATATTTATGAGATGATTTCTTTGTTGCTTTGTTATGTCACTCCACCACGGTATAACTCCTGTTTTCACTGTATTTGATGCCGGTATAATTTGTGGAGGGGAAGGGAAAAAACAAATGGTTTAAATAGGGATACAGGTGGACCCATTGCAACAATGAGATGTACAAGACATTATGTTGAAAAATGAACTTTACAACTTTGGTGGTCGGCCGGGGGGAGAGTTGGGGGAGAAGAAGATGGGAAGGAATGGTAAAGGGAAACAAAGGAGGAGGCACACATGCTTGATAAGAAATGTACTCATTACCTTGTTCATGTAATTGTAACCCCTCTGTACAGTATTTTCACAATTAAAAAAAAGAATTTAAGAAATATATCCTAGAGTATGATGTCAACTTCTCTGGGTTTTTTCATATCCTGCCAACAAGCTTCCTCAACTCTACAGCTGTGAGATAAAGTAGAGGCATTGGTCCCACGGTGTGTGATGATTATATGCCATCTACACAATGAACTCAAAACCTGTAAGATGATGAGCAGTATCCTCTACTTACAAATCAGTGAGTAAGCAATGGTACTGGGGTGGAAATTACCATGCTGCCTTTCTTGCCTGCTACAATACCTCAGTAAACCACCGTTCTACCTAGGACCAGAAAAATCCTTGATCTTAATATGGAAAGTCTGAATTTGATCTTTAACCTACTTAGCTCAGAGCAAACTTCAATAAATCATGAAACCAATACAACTATATACATACAACCAATAAAACAGCTATTAGGCCAAATAGCATGTTTAAAGGATATCATGACTTTTTTATCCTCCCAATAATCAGATATGAAAGGTCTTATTATAATTTCTCCCTTATAAGATAAAGGAGTTGTTATTAAGTGGCATATTGGTTCATTCTGCAGCGATGAAACAGCTAGAAGGACTAGAAAACATATGCAGAAGATAAATAATTACTGGTAACTCTAATTTTGACACGCATATAACCAGGTCTTCAAAGCTCAGTTAAAACACTGGCCATAACTCCATTGCTACAACCTCAACTGTAGGCCAAAAAGAGTATGTGTGGGGGTAGGGAGATAAGTATATTTTGTTGAAGATACTTTAATGCCATATGCCTGAAAATTACCATAATATGGGCTACAGAAAGAGCAACATGAAAGCTTATCCAGCATCCTTGCAGAGCTCCAGAAGTTGTACACAGTACAACCTATACTAAGGTTGTACTAGTGTACCCATCAAGCCACTTTTATTGTGGAAGCTTTTTGTAAATATTTTAAATGAAAACTCAAAGTAGAATAAAATGGCAATAATGTTTACAGAAAACAATGCTTTGAATAGAATACTGCATTTCTTTTGTGGCCATTGTCAGGATAATTCTAAAACAATTTTAATATATGTTCATTTATAGTGATGTATAGGACTTGAGGCATGGCAAACAGACTCGTTTAAACTCAAATGATAGATGCATAATTTCAACACTGTCAGAACACTTTGTCACAGTGGACAGGAATTCACAGGTAGGTGTCTACCATCTAAATTGGAGGTCTTCTAGGAATGGGTCCTTCCATCTCCCAATGACAGGCCCACATTCTGTGCTATAGCCACTGACATGAGGCACTCTAGGGGACAGTGTGTGCCCCTGCTGCTTCTGGTACCATAAGTGATAACAATAAGCATTGTGACCCAGAATAAGTTTTGTCTTCCAGGAGGCTTCTGTGAAAGGGAAATTGAACAGAAAAGCTTGGGGAGAATGGCAAATGCCACTCCTTAGCTGCTGGTCTCAGGCCATCTGATGCCTCACACAGTCACACTGTAGCTATCTGCTGTTGGTAGACAGTTATCTATCCTAGTCCTAGATATTTCCTCTAAAATCCCTATAGCCTCAACTTTGCTATTGTTTACCTTGCCAAGGATCCCATGAAAATGTATACTAACTTAATTTCTATCTGTAGACTAGCTTCTTTCTCTTTACTTCACCATAGAGCTGGCTTGATGCTGCTCTCTCTCTCAATGGCTGGACCACCACCAGAATTCTATTTTTCAAGCTTGAAACTTTAAAGACCAAAATAACCTCATTGCTTCTTTTTTCATTCCCATTACTGAAACTACTGAGGATCCTTAAGATCTCCATATTCACTTTACTGAGCTGTTCTTTTACTTAAAAAATCAGGAAGAGGAGGAGGAAGAGGAGGAGGAGGAGGAAGAGAATGAGAAAGAAGAAAGGAGAAGGAAAAAGGAAGAAGGAAGAAGAGGAAGAGGAGGAGGAGGAAGAAGAAAAGTGGAGAAGGAGATGGCAGGAGGAGGAGGAGGAAGAAAAGTGGAGAAGGAGATGGCAGGAGGAGGAGGAGGAGGAGGAGGAGGAGGAGGAGGAGGAAGAGGAGGAGGAGGAGGAGGAGGAGGAGGAGGAGGAGGAGGAGGAGGAGGAGGAGGAGAAGGAGAAGGAGAAGAAGGAGGAGAAGAAGGAGAAGAAGAAGAAGAAGAAAAGAAGAAGAAGAAAAAGGAGGAGGAGGAGGAGGAGGAGGAGGAGGAGGAGGAGGAGGAGGAGGAGGAGGAGGAGGAGGAGGAGGAGGAGGAGGAGGAGGAGGAGGAGGAGGAGGAGGAGGAGGAGGAGGAGGAAGAAGAAGAAGAAGAAGAGGAAGAAGAAATATTGCCTGGTTCTGGTGGCTTATGGCTAGTATACCCTGTGCTGTCACTGTATTTGATTTTGGTACCCTGGGTATTGTATATACGTTTATCTGAGCTAGTGAAGGGAAGAGAACAACAAAATGGTGAGACAAAGGACAAAGGGAGAACCTACACAACAGAGATACTCACAAGACAATATGTTGGAAATGATCTGTACAACTTGGGGGGGGGGGGAGAGAGGGAGGGAGAAAATGGAGGAGGGAGTAACAAGTTAAACAAGAAATGTAATCACTACCTTACTCATGTAACTGTAAGCCCTCTGTACATCACCTTGACGATAAAATTAAGATAAAAAAAAACAGTAAAGATAATCTAATACCTACCTGGGACTATGTTATTTTTTATTTCATACCTTAGAGAAATATCTTTAAATGTAGTGAAATGTTTTCACTGGAAAATGCTAAGAGAACACAAAATAAAACACCACGTGAGAAAATATGAGCTCATATGGGGAGAACTAACTAGCTTATTGTTGAGAATATAATGCACATGAAAGGAATTGGCAGAGATAAGTTGGGGGAGAAAATAGCATTGGAACCATATCCTAGAGGGTTTTGAATGCTGAAATAAGATCTGGGCTTTGTTGGGCAAGCAGTGGAAAGATATTGACGTTTAAACCATGAACTTGCTACCTGAGTTGTATGTTACAAAGGTGAATCTAGCAATCTAAGAAGGATGGTTTGAAGGGAAGGAATGAAAGGTGCTTGTGATTTCGGCAGGCCTTCATGGGGAAATTGTCACATAATGATAGCAGTCTCCGCATCTTTGATTGCTATGATTAACGGATAAGAGACCAGTGGGTACTCTGCAGTCAGATGCAGGGAAAGAGGATGTAAATATGGTATTTCCATAGAATCAGCTTGTGCTTTCCTAAATCAATCTGTACTTTTACTGAGTCCACTTCAACTGCATCATAAAATAGTGTGTATAAAATCCTATTCACCTGAATGAAGCCCTCTAGGGCTTCAGGACAGAACCCCAATAAGCTTGTCCTAATTCAACTGCCTAAAACAAGACTACCTTTGATGCTGAATGCCAGAAAAACAAATGATCACCATTGTAAGGAATTCAGCTGTAATTTTCCATGTCCCCAGAGGCAATATAGAAGAAATGTTAAGCTACAAGAGTTCAAGCCACAGTTAAGAGGAAAATGGTACATTTTCCTGAGCATACAGCCTTGCCTTTCAGAGTGTGGTCTCTAAAGTCAAGCAGCCTGGGTTTAGATCTCCGTTCCCTGCCCCAACCCACCAGCTGCCTGTGTAACTTGAGTAAATTAATTTGATTTCTCTAAAGATGGTAATGGTAGCTACTTATAAGATGATTAAAATATAAGTGAGATAATCCATGTGAATCACAACAAGATAGTCAAATGATTTAGTTAATTATTTTTGCAAAGACTACTTTTGCTGCTGGGTATGGACCAAATTGAATGAATAAAAAGAGGAAAATTCAATGAAGACCATCTCACTAGTCCACTAAATAGAACATGGATGTTTAAAGATGAGGGAAGTAGAAGGATTCAGGATAAATTTTCTAGGTAAGCTGGACAGGACTTGTTTAAGGAAGTTAAGAATGATTCTGATAATTCTGTTTGGAACTGGTTGAATATTGGCATAATACACTTACAGGGTGTATTTTTTTTACAAGTTAAAGAGTTTTATTGTGCAGAAAGGCATAAAGTTTTAAGTAGCATGAGCACATCCATTTCTAACAATTTTTACACAAGAAAAAATTCCACTTAATCTAACAGAAGGAGAAACACACATTTCTAGTAAAAGTAAAACAAAACAAAAACAAAAACAAAGCCAGCATGTGCCTTTTTTGAGAATCAACTTTGTGACAACATTGTCTTAGGCTGCCATGGGGAAATTCCTAAATAAAAACTTTGGGGCTAGCAAGAGAGTGAACTTAGGGGAATTTAAGATGATATAGTTAAAGATAAACATATCCTCTAACTCAGCTTTCAAACTTACGTTGTTAATGGTTCTTCAGAAGAATTCTAACTGGTTATAGAGGAATGGCATATTTTGCGGAAGCAGAAAGACAAAGTTTTGTCCAGTGGATAAAATCTCAATAATAGATTCACTCTGTTCTCAAAGGCCAACAGAGAAGTGATCCAAACAAACAAACAAAAAAGAAGAAGAAACACCATGGTGTGAAACCAAAAACTACTTATAACGTGACAAAGGCAGAGGATTATAGATGGTAACAGAAATGGCATTTGGAGGCTAGAAGTTTAGTTCAAGACATATTATGGTATGGTCTGAGACAGAAATTAGACATTTGTAAAGGCTTGGTGTTTGCTGAAATATCTATACTGCCAATATTAAGTTGAAATCACTTTTTTGTACATTTTTATTGTAAAAATACTGTACAGAGGGGTTACAGTTACATGAGCAGGGTAATGAGTACATTTCCTATCCAGCATTGTTGCCTCCTCCTTTGTTTTCCCCCTACCATCCCTTCCCTCCTACCTCCTCAACTAATCCTCCCCCTAATCCCTGCCGAAGTTGTATGACCATATAAGATGATGTTAAGCGAAATGAACCCCAAGATAGGAATACAATAATTTTTTTCTTTCTTGCTATTGTTTCTAACGTATTTATAATGTAATATGTGATTTTTTTGTTTCTTTGTATGTTCCTCCCCCATGGTACAACCTGTTTTCACTGTATTTGATTCCAGTGCCTCCCGTCTTATATATACACTTCTCTAATTTGGGGAGGGGAAGGGAAAAAACAAAATGCTTAAATAGGGATTCAGGCTGACCCACTGTAACAAGGAGATGTACAAGACATTATGTTGAAATCACTTTTTTTCCTTAATAGGAAAAGGAATGAGACAAGTTTGAGGCCAGGAAATCTTGAACAATTTTAGTTTGGATAGATGAGAATTTTAGTTTGGATAGACAGGAAGCTTTTCAAGTGATTAAAAAATGGTGAAAAGAGCGCGGCACTAATGTCTCACTTCTATAATCCTAGCTAATCAAGAGGCTGAGATCATAGGTCCAAGCCAGCCCCAGCAGAAAAGGCTGTGAAACTCTTATCCCCCCAAAAATCTATGAAAAACTAGAAAAGGAGCTGTGGCTCAAATGGAAGAGCACTAGCCTTGAGCAAAGGAAGTTCAGGGGCAGGTCAGACTCTGAGTTCAAACCTCAGAAAGAAACAATGAAAAGAAAGGTAAGGAATATATAGGAGAATATTTAATCACAAACAAACAGAAAGTTCTTCCCAAGGAAAGGTTTGGTAATTAGCTTAAGTCAAAGGATATGAAGAGATCAAATGCAGTAGACTTAGTAATTGTAGGCAAATGGCTCAAAAGAGATGGCCATTTCCTTAAAATATCTCCCAACTTCTGCTGAAGACATGGCAACTCTCAGCTGGGCATCTAAAGCTCACGCCTATAATCCTAGCTACTCAGGAGGCTGAGATCTGAGGATCGCAGTTCAAAGCTAGCCCAGACAGGAAAGTCTGTGAGACTTATATCTCCAATTAACCACCAGAAAACTGAAAGTGGCGCTGTGGCTCAAGTGGTAGAGTTCTCAGCTTGAGCTAAAGAGCTCAGGGACAGCACCCAGGCCCAGAGTTCAAGCCCCACAACTGACAACAACAACAACAAAAAGGCAACTCTCAACAAATCTAAAATTTCCACTTTATCATACAAATAAAACATGTCTCTTTTGGGTGGTGGGCTGAGAATAACCATAACTTTAACCTTGAATTTACAGAGGTGTTTTTTGCTGTTGTTGTTGGTGGTGGTGGTGGTTTTTGTTTGTTTGGTTTGGTTTTGGTTTTAATTTTTGTTTTTTCAACACTCAGCAAATCACACAGCAATTTAAGTACCATTGATGATAATGTCAAATTGAGAGCTCTGCATGGACTGAGCTATGCAATAGATATGCAAGAATTTAAAATATTTGCTTTCGAAATTCTTTGGAGTATTTATTGTTTCTGACTATGTGTAGTCAAAAATGTGAATAATGAATCTGTGAAGAAACCAGGCTTACTGTAAGGTGAGGTCAGAGATATAGCCTGAAACTGGTGATGTATCCATTAGTACAGAATGGAATGGCTGCAAATTAGATAGTAATGGTTAATAGATGAGATGTGTATAAAAAACTAATGTAGAGTCAATTCTAGGAAATGATGGTAAAAGGGCATATAAGAGAGATTAGAAAGCTGGCAGGGAATATAGTCAAGGCAAAAAAAAAATCACTTCTAGGGTGAAAGAATACTGATAGGATACTATCATTATTCTATCATTAGCTCAGGACAGAAAATAAATAATCAATAAGATAAACAGGAAAACTGTATTTGATTCTAGTGCTCTGCATCTTGTATATACATTTTTGTAACTTGGGGAGGGAAAGGGAAATAACAAAAAATGCTGAAACAAGGATACGGGTTGACCCATTTTAACAATGAGATATACAAGACACTATGTTGAAAAAGAACTTTACAACTTGGGCAGTGGAGAGAAGAGTTGGGGAGGTGGGGAGGGAAAAACAAAGGAGAGGGTAACAATGCTCTATAGGAAATGTACTCATTACCTTACTCATGTAACTGTAACCCCTCTGTACAGAATCTTTCATATATATATATATATATATATATATATATATATATATATATATATACGTATATATATATATATATACGTATATATATATATATATATATATATATATATATATATATGAAAAGCTTGGACATGACGGAATACAGCGTACTAATAAGGGCTGTACTCTGATACGATGAGATGCTTGCTGTGGCGGGAAAGAGAATCATGTGGGAGCAAACCAGAGTATATTTGGAGGATTAGGTATTGAGATCCTTTCCTTCTGGAGGTCTTTTCTTCTTGTACAAAGTCATGCCATAAAGGTACTAACAATATCATCAAGAGAGCCCACTGAGAGTTGGAATAAAATCTGGCAAGCTAATTGCAGAAACTTTACATATTTGTTGAGTATAGTTGGATTTCTGTTTGAAAATTTGTGATTATTAGTGTAAAATACACTTATAAACTACCTGACTCTCTTTGATAATGTTCAATTATTTATGAATAAATGTGATTATGATGGATAATTGGGTTCACTCAAGGGTGGAATAGTTACAAAGAGGAAGAAAATGGCAGACATTGGAAATGTATTCAAAATATATTGTAATCATAGACCGTGGGATGAAACCTGCACTAAAAAGGAAAAATTGTGAAGAGGATGTAGGCATAAGCAGTGGGTTAAGTGGCTTTGGTGAGGTATTAGGAGGGGAGGTTTGCAAGTGGTTGAGCAAGGGAAGTAGAAGGATAGAATTTTTTGCCTAAAAAAGTGAGAAATTTGGGTGTGGTATGTGGCTTAGTGGTAGAGTGCTTGCCCAGCATGCATGAAACCCTGGGTTTGGTTTCTCAATACCACATAAACAGAAAAAGTGGCACTATGGCTCAAGTGTTAGAGTGCTAGCCTTAAGCAAAAGAATGTCAGGGACAGTGCCCAGGCCCTGAGTTCAAGCCCTAGGATTGGCATTAAATAAAAAAGTGGTACATTTGAAATAGGAGTCAGGAATTCATGCCTAGCCAGTAATCCTAGCTACTAAGGAGGAGGCTAAGATCTGAGGATCCGATTTTGAAGCCAGACCAGGTAGGAAAGTTTATGAAATTCTTATCTCCAATTAACCACCAAAAAGCTGAAAGTAGAGCTGTGGCTCAAGTGGTAGAATGTTAACCCCTAGCACAAAAGTTCAGGGACAGTACCCAGGCCCTATTTTTAAGCCCAGGACTGAATGGTGTGCATATGCGCATGCATACACATACACACACACACACACACACACACACACACACATGCACACACATACACACACAGGCACATACACACACATACACAAAGTGATACATTTAAGATTTCAGAAATCTTGTTATTTATAATGATGACAAAATCTTGACCATTACCAGGCAAGTCATCATCATGACAAAATTAGCTAAACCATAAGAAAGAGGGGCTGGAAGGTAATGGCCTAATGGAAATAAGGAGCTTATGAGACTGAGATACTAGCATGCTGGATAGGGTCATCCAACTTGATATGCAAAGTGAGAAGAATGTGCTTGAAAACAGTGACGCAGAAACTATATGTCAGCAAGAACAAGAGCAAGAAAAGGGTGATTTACTCAGATGAGGTAGACAAGTAGATACGATTTTTTTTTTTTGGCAAAAGAATAAGTAATATTCTGAAAGTGGAAACCAAAGATAAACTTTCTGGAATTGAAGACACACAGAATGTGTATCATAAACAATATGCACTGAATGCTTTGCCTAACAACTAAAAGCTCTTGAGTGCAAACCTGTACTACTAAAAAAGCAGAATCCTACCCCATCTAGGATTCTGAGGCTTTGTCATCTGCAGGACTCTTCTGCATATCACATTACTTGAGCCTTCTGATCACCCTGTTAACTTGGGTAAGCTCAGACACTTCCACTGCATGGGAGTTTAGACAGGGTGTTTTTGAATCAATAGCTGTGTATCCCCCAAACTCCCAAGTGGAACCCTATCCCTTAAAGCAGTGATATTTGGAGAGGGAGCATTTGTGAGGTAATTAGGGTGAGACAAGATAGGGAAAGCAGAGTAGGAAGAAGGGTGCCTGTAAACTCACAAGAGCACTCTCGCCAGAACTTGACCCTAACCCTTATCTTAGACTTCAGCCTCCAAAGCTGTGAGAAAATAAATCCTGTGATTTTTTTTTGCCAGAGGAAAAAAAAAGAGGCAGGTGGATACACAGCTATTTATGTCCATCCAGCCCCCACAGACAAAACTTACAGTGCCTTACACTCCTGAAATACTTTCCTGCCCTGGTCAAGTTTTATCCTTAAATCCTGATCATTCTACCACCCTAAGAATTGCCTGCATTCCTCCCCGCAGCATGCTTCACACAGCCACGCGGTCCATGCTCACTGATGCTGTACAGATTCAAATCCTCTTACAGTGAGCAGTGCTCAAACCAGGCTGCATATGACCAGCATCTACCAAGGTTTTATTAAAGTATTCATGAATTAATATTCTGTTGTGCAAATTATATTTCAATAAGGCTACTTCAAAATGCCTGTATATAAACTCCACCTCAGTCTAATTAAGAAAAAAACTAGTGTCTGTAAAGATCAGATCCCAGCCCTGGGATTCTTTAAATCATCACCATTAATTCTAGTGATTGGTCATTCTTTTGTCTCATCTATACCTGGATTACCAGAATTGTCTGGAGAGTTACGTGAAATACAGAAATCTCTCCACAATCTCCACAATTCCCTTCACTCAAAACTCCAACTTCTAACTTTGGAGATCTGAGTAATTAATTTAAAAAAAAAAGAAAAAAGAAACTGACATATTGCCAACCTGGAATGTCAAGTACAGCTGCATACCAGCAGGTTGCCCACCTAAGCATGTTACTGCTTCTTACAACAGGTCTCCTCAAACATTAAAGTGACTGCAAATGACCCAGGAGTCTTGTCAATATGCAGAATCTGATTTAGTAAGTCCAGAAAGGTCTTTGATGCTGCATTTCTAATAAGGTGATGCTGTTGCTACAGATACAGCCCCATTCAACAGCAATACTCTGGATCTCTTAGAAATGATTTAACACCAAATGCATCCTCAACTAATGAAACATAAAGACCTAAGCTTCTTCGGCCTCCCTCTAGTTTTGTTTGTTTGTTTGTTTATAGCTCTAGGATTTAAAGTCTGGGCTTTGTGCTTACTTAGCAGGTGCTCTACCATTTGAGCTATGCTCCCCAATCCTTTCCAATTTATTTGTCAGGTAGGGTCTTATTATTGTCTTTCAGCCACGACCATAATCTGCCTATTTATACTTCCTGTAGCTGGGATGACAGGCAGGCATCTGTCACTACACTCAGCTATTACTGGTCTTGTAAACTATTTGCCTGGGCTGTCATGGAACCATGACCCTCCATATCTCCTCTGGTTCTCTCTTCCTCTTTAGTATACATTCCACAGATGGTTTTTAATTCTGGAATATATTCAATAGCTATTAGAAACAAGTAGCTTGCCATTTGTCTCAAGGTTAATATGTTTGTTTAGGCTTTAAGAAGCTTCTTTACTTCCACTCTCTTTGTACATTTCTCAACAGAAAAAGGAAAATATTTACTTATTTTCCATTCATAGTAGCTGCATTGCTAGCTTGAACCTAGATACAAAAACACAGAAATATATTATTAAATGATAGAGTAGGAGAAAAAGAACTATATTTTATGGTTTGAACTACACTTCCTTCACATCTGAATACAAATGTTCATTCCTCAAGGAAGCCTTCCATGACTGTGCTTCTATGACCTAGTGTTACCTTCATATCCTACCAGTAACCCTTTAAGCATCAAACTCTTGTCCCATTCACTGTCTTTGAAATCCATAAACTGACATCTTTAGCTCAGCACTGAGCTTCTCCACAGACTCTTACCTTTAAAATTATCAACATCCAAGTATTTCTAGATGTCGATATCCCAAACTGCCAATTTCAAATGGACTAAAAATTGGGTCAGTTTTCCTCTTCCATTCTGGTATCATCAGACAGGAAGCATCCTGGAAATTGCACCATCTCATACTTATAAAAAAATTCTGGATTCTAGATGAATCTTAGGTCTTTAAAGATAATCAGCAATGATTATCAAAGAAAATTTACATAATGCAATCTCTGACTGAGGTTTTCTATTTACTTCCAAAATCTACCACACAGACTTTCCAGCCTTCATGGCTCCAAAGCATCTCCTATGAAACTGAAAAGGAGAAGCCTATACTCAGCAGACACTAAGGAAAGAGGAGAGAGGTTGCTGAGAAAGAGTGGATTCTGGGAGCTTATATATTATAACTGTTGGAGAAATAAAGGGAGAAAGAGTAAGCTATACAAAAAGGTCAGGAAACATTTCTGAGTTGTATGTTTCATCAAGAAGTAAAGCACAGTCAGTATAATTTGTGGAGGGGAAGGGGTAAAACAAATCTTTTAAATAGGAATACAGGTGGACCCATTGCAACAATGAGATGTACAAGTCATTATGTCAAAAACAAACCTTACAACTTTCAGGGGAGTGGGGGGAGGATTGGGAGTGTGGGCGGGGGGAGGATAGGAAGGGATGGGAAGGGGAAACAAAGGAGGAGGCTACAATGCTTGATAAGAAATGTACTCATTATCTTACCCATGTAATTGTAACTCCTCTGTACAGCATTTTCACAATAAAAAAAATTAAAATTAAAATTAAAAAAAAGAAGTAAAACACATATTACACCTTTGAAGAGCTGAAGATATTGCTCAATGGTAGAGTGCTTGCCCAGTAAGCACAAGGCCCTGGACTCAATCCCGAGTACCACAAAAGTAAGTAAGTAAATAAATCTAAATAAATAAACAGAAAACATGATGGTGAAATGTGGACTACCATTGTATTGTTGACTAAAATGTGCATATATGGCTAATGGCACACATTCTGAATAATCAACAGGAAAAAAAATTGGCATTTCAGAGATGACAAAACTAGGGCATGAAATTCTTTACTGATGCCACCTAAGGCATCCAAGTCTCATTACAGCTTTGAAGTATATGTTGTTCACTCCTTTTGTAGTTCCTCTCTACTGATTTCTTTGGTGGAACAGTAGTTCTTTCTCTATGTCTAAATCTTGCCAAGCTTTATATGTTGGGGTTTGCTACAACTTAATCACCTATCTTTAGTCTGTCATTTTTTATTTCTCCCATATGTACAAAGAATTGCTATGCTACTTTGTTCCTCAGAAAATGCCAGGAACATTCAAGCCAAAGAATAGTTTTACACAATAAATTATTGATGTTTAAAATAAAAACAGAATTCAAGTCAGAGTTCTATAGTTAGAAGGAAAAAATTAACTTGCCTGGAAATGAATAAATAAAATCTTGGTATCACCTTATACAGGACAGTAATAGTGACAGAGATGTGTTGTGCAGTTTTCATATGCTAACATGTTTCTGTCTAATACAGGAGATTCATTTAGAAGTGCTCAGGTTCTTGTACTTGTGTTGTATGCTGCTCACATTTGTGGACTTAATCATCCCGTGCCATTTGGCTATTAGCAGCATTAGCTCCCCAGAACTTCATCTGCCACACTATTAACTCTAATAGTTTCACCATTAAGCTAAACAAGTCAATAGGCCAAACCTTCACAAAGATACCTATATACTAGTTTAAATTATCTTCTGTGTACATCAGTGACAAGGAATTCCTATTCCTCTGGTAATGAGAAGGCTAGAACATCCGATTTTCTTTCTTTCTCATGGAATTCTGCCGTCAAATTGGCAGCATGATGAAGATCTGACCATTGCTATTAGACAACAATCAGAGAGCCATGGGACAGACAAAAGAAGTCCCACATAGTCCTATTCTTATTCTTTAAGAAAAGGCAATGAAAATGCTTTCTGGAACGCCAGCTCATTAAGTCACCTGTTGAGGAAAGGTGGCAAAGACCTTTCCATGGTCTCCCTACAAAGGTCAAGCTTTGATTCCAGATATCTAGGCCTGAACAACCTGCTGCTTCCTTGAGCAGATTTCAACAGTCTGGAGACACGAAGCTGAAGAGAGAGAAAGACTGAAAGCCAAGTCATCATCAAGGTTTGGCCTTCTAAAATGAGTTCACCAGAAAACTACCATGGCCACCCTTTCTATGTGAAAAAACAAAAAACATTAGTAGCCTAGTATGGATTTTTATCTTAAAAATTATTTGTTCTTCTTTCTCACTGTGAAATGTTCTTTGTTTTCTTTTTTAAACAGGGACAATGAATTATGGCTAATAACATACAGTAACTACTGTTACTGAAATCATTATTAATAGCATCCTTATCATTAATGGAAACAATGCTGCATGACAGACATGTTGTTAAATGTGTTGGGATTTTTGTTGTTATTTTTTTCATCCAAATCCAACACTGGAGCTCACTACCTGATGCTTTGTTTTCCTTGGCAGGCTCCCTACTCCATGAGCCATGCCTCTAACCCTTGTTAAATGTTTAATATACATTTTTACATTAATTCTTTTATGATGCTTATTGAGTACCTGCTGGAATGTTAGGTTATAGTAATGTTTAAACCAGACATTATCTTTTCTCCAAAGAGAGCAAATGATTCTAACTTATTAATTCAATGTATTTACTTAGTCTTTGTAACAAACTTAGTACACATATACTAATATTTGTATTTTGAAGTGACAAAAATGAGACTCAGAATTTGCCCAGAATTACACAAGAAATCAGGCAAATTTCAAGACAAGTCATAACGACTCCAAAACCATAGCTTCTCAGCTATGCTAATGTTCTAAGAGCCTGAGCAACTTGGGCTATGATGTGGGAGGGCTGAAAACTCAATGGGCTCTTTCAATAGTTGGTGTCTTTAGAATGAAAGACACATTTATTACACAAAACAGAAGGCTCCTAGTTGTCACAATAAGAGAAACAACTGAAAAAATAAAAATAAAAACACCTCTGATGTTTTCCATTAGGCCAGAGAAACAGGTGATCTATCTATTTTCTCCATTTTGCAAATACTTTTTAAGGCATCTTTTGGTTCAGACCGTGAACACTGGTTTCTCAGACCTTTTATATGCTAATTTTAATGTCATGAGTGATCTTTATAATCATGAACCAATAAAACATTATACTCAACTCTAATAACAACAGATGCTGGAGGGGATGTGTACAGAAGGGAACCTTACTGCATTGTTGGTAGGAGTGTAAACTTGTTCAACCACTTTGGAAGCAGTATGGAGGTTCCTCAAAAGACTCCACATAGAGCTCCTCTATGACCCAGCAATCCCACTTTTGGCCATTTACCCAAATGTTCACAAACAAGACCACACTAAAGCTATCAGCACAACTGTTTATTGCAGCATTATTTACCATAGCTAAGATCTGGAACCAACCCAGATGCCCCTCAGTAGATGAATGGATCCAGAAAATTTGGTATATATACACAATGGAATTCTATGCCTCCATCATAAAGAATGACATTGCCCCATTTGTGAGGAAATGGAAAGACTTGGAAAAAATTATATTAAGTGAAGTAAGCCAGGCCCAAAGAAACATAGGTCCCATGGCTTCCCTTATTTGCAATATCTAGTATATGTCTGAGTCAAGCAGAAAAGGTCAGATAAGGTGATGTTAGGGAAATGAACCCTAAAATATGTATTCAAATGTTTTTTTTTCTTTCATGTGATTGTTTCTAACACATTTATAAGATTATTTCTTTGTTGCTTTGTATGTCCCTCCCCCATGGTATAACCTCTGCTTTCACTGTATTTGATGTCAGTATAATTTGTGGAGGGGAAGGGGAAAACAAATTGTTTAAATAGGGATACAAGTGGACCCATTGCAACAATGAGATGTACAAGTCATTATGTCGAAAACGAACTTTACAACTTTGGTGGGGGGTGGGGGAGGAAGATCGAGTGGGGGTGGGGGGAGGATGGGAAGGGATGGAAAGGGGAAAGAAAGGAGGAGGCTACAATGCTTGATAAGAAATGTACTCATTATCTTGCCCATGTAATTGTAACCCCTCTGTACAGTATTTTCACAATAAAAAAATTATACTTAAGTAATATCGTGCTGAACTATATCTGCTCAGCCCATAATACTAGGCTTTATGCAAGGCAAGAAATATTAGATACTAAAACTAAGACAAAAGCATGGAAGGAAACCTTTCAAATAAGCACATTCTGTATATTAATGTTATTTTATGCAAAGTGTAGAAATATATATCATATATATATAGTCTTTCTACCCTTGTGTAGCCCCTGTAGTAGCAATAATTGACTTAGTGGTATTGGATTGGTTCCAATATCTGGTTTATTTTTTTCAACTCCAATTTCAGCTTCTGAGAAGATACATTTATAACATCATTTGGAGAGAATAAAGAAATCTAGTTGAAACTTCATCTCAGATTCTTAAGCATCAAGCCTACCAATTTTACAGTCTTCTTTTGTTTATAAGGGGTCTTTTATTTCCTATGATTTTTCCATCTCTATTAAATGATAAAGCCCTCAGGGAGAAAGGATATATATGGATGCTTGGCATACATCCAGCTCTCTTGGTCATGTCTTCTCATTTAATTTACTGTAGTGCCCCATACTGAAATTCCTATCGGCATATGTTAGGAGTCAGACTACTTTAATAAAGCAGCTCCCGAGTCATTCAGTAAGTAGGCTCCTTGGGATCTGAGACAAATAAACTTGTCATTTTAGGTGGGGAGACTAGTTTAAATCTTCAGCTTAATGGATTACAGGCTACTGCTGTTAGGACAGCACCACCATTGTCTAGGAGACCTTATATATCTGAAAGGAAAGAGGACACAATGACAGGGATGATTCCAGAGCACCTACTGTGTGTTGGGCACTATGCCCACTCATCTTATTAAAGGCTTCCAATGACCTAAAAGCAGTACAGCAAGGTGAATGAATCTCCCACAGTCAACCATATAGTAAGTAGAAAAACCGAGGGGAGAGAGGCCTGACCTTCCCTGAAGTCCACATTCTTTTCAACATACTGTTCTAGCCCCTCGCCAGTAATTTCCAGCCTATATTGCCAGACATTGCAGGAAAAATACCTAAATTATCCAAATAACACTTCAGTCCAAACATCAATTTGTTTTAAAAGATTAACAATAAATGTAGGCCTACCACACCTTTACCAAGAGTTGGCCTTACTGGACTACTCATGATACTCTCTCTCTCTCTCTCTCTCTCTCTCTCTCTCTCTCTCTCTCTCTCTCTCTCTCTCTCTCCCTCCCTCCCTCTCTCTCTTCCTCTTCCTCCCTCCCTCCCTCCCTCCCTCCCTCCCTCCCTCTCTCTCTCCCCCCTCTCTCCCTCTGTTAGAATAATACCATCAAGCTTGCCATGCAGCAATAATACTCTGAAGACTCCTTCAGTTTTGACACTATTTCTAGAAGTGCTCATCACAAATGCAAAGTACTTTATGTGACACTTTCCTATAAAACCATCCAGAGAATAAACACATCTGTTTCTAAATTCTGTACCCTTCTCTTTATTGCAAAGTAGAGAGACACATTGACAACTTTCAACTTAGGTCCTTGGATCTGAATGGAGTGTTTCGACAAGAAGATAATCCAAATGAAAGCAGCATGGTGGGCCTATGTTCTATAGGACTACAATCCTTCAGAACTGCAAAGAAATGAATAGATTCCAACATATACATATGATTAGAGACAATATATTTCCTCTAGCATTGCCTCAATTCAGCAACTTCTTGTCCCCCAAAACCTTATTTACTTAATGAACATTAAGCATTTCTCAAAAATTTTGTCTTGAGGGAAACTTAGGGTATTCAAAATAGAGACCAAGCCAAAAATAATTCAACTCACTTCCACCCAAACTGTTCATTTGTTGGCAGTACTTGTACTTCTGCAATATCTGTAGACTGGCCATTTCCCCCTTTCCTGTCCTCTCCAATATGTAACTCAGTCTGGTCTTGAACTTAAAAGTGCTGGGATTACAAACATGTACTGTCATGCCCAGATCTTTACTCCTTTTGACTTGTCAGAGTTGAAGTATCAGCTACATTCTTTGTAGCCCCAAGAACAAACTATACCATTTGTCTTTTATACATATATGTTTATATTTCTATGTTCAGCTGTACATTTGTATATGTGTATATGTATGTATGTATGTACTTATGTGTGCCAGGGCTTGAACTCAGAGCCTGGGCACTGTCCCCAAGCTTTTTTGCTTAAGGCTAGTACCCTACAACTTGATCCACAGCTTCACTTCTGGCTTATTTGCTTGCAGGTTGATTGGAAATAAGAATCTCACAGATTTTCCTGTCTGGGCTGGATTTGAACCACAATCCTCAAATCTTAGCCTCCTGAGTACTACTTTTGATCAACAAACCTGAGCCACTAGCCTACAGCTGCATCTGTGCATTTATAGGACAAAGAAATATGGGGAGAGAATGAGAGTCAACCCTCTAAGGATGTTATTACATTTTGATTATTTATTCTAGGCTATGCAGTAGATCCCAACTTTATGGAATTATTCATTGCTTATTTAATCAAGTAGAAAAGAGTAGATTCAACTCAGAGGGTCTTGAATTCAATCTGTTTCTACTTCTTATTTCTGTAATGGCCCTGAGCTAATTAGTTAAACTCTCTATGTCCTTGTCTGAAGTTCAAAAGTGTCATGAGGATTAAATGATGGAATACATGTAAAAGGTTTAAAAGAGAGCAATACTACACAGTAAGCAAACCAAAAGTGTTAGTATTGTTTGCATTGTTCCTATCTATATAAAGGGTTTTTACTGTATATAGATCTCTATTCACCCAGTTTCCAGAAAGAAGGACTTACTTAAAACAAGGAAAGCAACACATCTATCAGAGAAAATAGTCATCAAATATTGTTATACACAAAGTAAAGAATATATTCAAGAATATAGATTGTCATTTTTAAAATGCTCTTTGTCATGTTCTTTGTCAACTAGCAAGTCCTTTGTATAATTACTTAAAGATAATAAAAAAACAAGAAAAGAAGTATGAAAATATATAGAGAGAGAAGTTAGAAAAATAAAACAAAATAAAAAACAGGTCATATTCACAGTAAAAACCAAACCAGTGATCTCACAAGCATTTGCATCAGATTTTTTGGTCTCCTTTTCTTCAATGGAGAAAGAACTTCCTCTCTGCAAAATTCCTTCATCATTTTTCCCTTTGCCAGAAATATTTTTGGAGATAGTCCTCTGAGCATTGTGAACTATCTTCACCTCAGTATATGAAAAGTCTCAGCAAAGCAAGTCTCATTCAATTAGAGAAAAAATATTTCACCCAAAAGTAGAACACTACTTTAAAATGCAAGACTTTCAGAAGATATCATGTCTGCAAATTTAGAAGATTTCAACTCTCCCAGTCAGATCTGGGACATCTGATATATTGTCCAGAAATCTCCCTTGATCATTGCTTTATCTTATACTTGTTAGGGATACTTTTGATTATAAACTTCACCATAAATACTCCTTTCAGATTTGAAACTAGTCAACAGAGCTAAAAACAGGGAAAATAATCTTAATAAAATGCATTCATGGCAAAGATCATGATGGTATATGCCTATAATCCTAGCACTGGAAGCAGAGACAGGAGAATCCGTTCAAGACCAGCCTGGGCTCTATGGTAAAATCCTGTCTCCAAAAAATAACTACAACTGTCAACTAAGTCAATCTGTTACTGTGAAAGGGTGAGGGCAGAAAAATAGCATTGAATTTAGGAACAGTTAGGTGTTAGGATTTCTCCTGATCATTCAAGCTCTAATAAAAGGTAAATATCAAGAGACTGGAACTTTCTTACTCTGTGCTGATATTAGCATTTGAACTCAGGGCCATATGCTCTACCTTGGCTTTTCCACTAAAAGTATTTTACTTGAGCCATTCCTCAAGTTCTAACTTTTTGCTGGCTAGAGATAAGAATCTTCTGCATGAGCTGGTATCAAATCAATTCTCATATATCAGTTCCCACCCTCCCCCCCCTCCACACACAGAGCAAATTGAGTCAAGAAACAATGTATCAGTTACCAAGATGAGCCACCAGTATCCAGTGAGGGAAAAACCTCTTCTTTAATGTTGCACTTATAAACCTAGTCCCTAGAACATTGTCTGGCATGTAGGAGTTCTCATTGAATGCACATTGAATAAATGATAGTGTTTCTTTTATTTCATAGATCAGTACATGGATAAACACAAAGGGCCATAAATTAACTTGCTCAAAATTCCCAGCAGCCAGAAAGGCTATAGATTGAAAAATGTAAACCCATAGCTCACATTTATCTGTTTCATCTCGTGCTTTTTCATGGTATACTAGAAACAAAATGAAAACACGATCAGAAAACATCCTGCTACAGCAGGAGAAAGAAGTGAATGCTGGAGAACATGAGATCAGACAATGAAAGCAGTTCCACTGATAGCTGCCAAAGTTTTCTATCACAGTCAAAGAAAGCGGCACACTGAGAAAACTGGGAGAAACAAAGTCTTGTACAAATACTGGCAGCTTGAAGTAAGGTACAGGGGGGAAAGGTGTCATAATTGGTCCTTAGATACCAAGTCTGAAAAGCCTTTTGTTTCATTATGAGTCAGGTCTTCACTGCAAATGAACACAAAAGAACAATCAAATTTGATGAACTGTATTCATTTGGAAATGAAACTAGGAATTCCACTCAGGAAAAGACTACAAATGAGATAAAATAATAATATTCAAAACTACAAATGCATTAGGGACACTTTACGGCACATATCCACAATTTTCCCTGCAAAGGAACAAGTGTTTATAAATGGTTCTCATCAGAGCATTTTGAACAATAAAAGAAGATCCTTGTTCTTTACCGATTGCTGCTTTGATTTTTTAAACTGATATTTCCTCTTTTTGTGTCACTTGTAGAATATCAGAATATTTAATCACAAAAGCACTTATTCAGTTGAACGAAGAAAAGACATTTCTTCCCAGATTCATTGTGAAATCTTTTACCTTGTCTTATAATAACTGAAAGTGAAATCAGAGTTAAGAAGAGCAATATCCCCTTAGAGTTATTTCCCCCTCAGTTAACATCTAGCCCTATGTAATATAGCTATAACTACATTGCTCTCTGAATTCAAGACATACAATCCAATACCAGGTTACCATGAAAATAAAAAGGGAATCCATTATCAAGGGTGGTAAAAACAGAATCAATATTTTGTATTTGTTTTTGTAAGCCTCTCAATAACTCTCCAAACATTCTCAGGATTCTTAGCACAGAAAATAAGTTCCACGATGTCATGAGCATATCAACCATAATAAAGCAAATTGAATCAAAAACAAATCTTCAATTTATTATAACAAAGCTAACATTGGTGTGACCAAGAAACACAAGGTGACTTTTAAAACAACAAATATAGAAATTATCCAACAAAGTCTAGGCCCTGTTTTCACTTAGATTTCCCTAAAATCTTGCTTTGCTAAAGCTAATGGGAACCATATCCTTTCAAAGGTCTCTCTCAGATAAAACATTTCCTAACTGTTCTCTGGGCATGTAGGGCTATTTAATTCATTAGGATTATGAGCCTATAAACTTTTTAGAAGCCTACAAAAAATCTTCAAGACCCATAAAAAGTGTGATCAAAAGATAAAAAAACTACACAATTAATATTAATGTATGTTGATTTGTCGACATAATATAGCACTGTATCAATTTCACAAGTTAAACTCATTATGTCAGTTTTACAGATTCTGCACCAAAACCATAAAAGCAAAATTAAAAAAAAAACAAACAAACAACTCTGTCCTAATATTTACTGATTTGTCTACAAAATACAGCATTATATCAATTTCACAAAGTGTTAAATTCATTACATCTGATTTGCAGATTGTTAGATTCTGTATCAAAACCATAAAAGCAAAGCTAAAACAATCAGTCTTAATATATGTTTATTTTAATATGCCATTATAGCATCTAAATTCATGAATTGTCAAAAAAAAGCATCTTTATAGCTATAAAGAATTTTTAGGTTAGCTTTTCTCAGTGAGAAATCAAGGTCATTCCTAAATTAAATGGGTAATGCAAGCCAAATAATCTCAACAGGAAAATTAATAAAGTCCTTTAAAATGTTTATAACAAAATGCTACTTAACAATGGATGAATGGGTTTAGTCTGCTTAATAGGAAATAAGTTGATCCTCTAATACAAAGGGCACTTAACTCCTTATACCTTATTTAAATACCATCTCTCCTCCTCCCAGTCCCACTTCTTTCCCCTTTCCCACCCCTCCTCCACAAACTTGCCACAGTGACTTTTATAAAATGCATTTCTGTTGACCCTTTTGAGTACATTGAGTCAATAACCTAGAAGACATCCAGTGCCCAGTCTCCTCTAGAACTGCTCTACCTCTTGTGCTAATTTCTGAAGAAATTAAATCAGCTCAGTTTTCCAGGATCAAACCACATTTTATCATCTCCTCTCCTCTTTGACAAAACATTTCCCTTTGGTGAACCAACCATATTACAAGTAAAACACTAACCAGAAGAACTTAAGGCTATCATATTGGAGTGCCTAATCATAGACATTAGAAATTTCTTAGGGAGAAATAGATTAAAAAAAAAAAAAGACCAGTTACAGTTAGGCAATCTAGAAAATGGTTGGCCTGAAGCCTGACTTTCTTGAACCTGACTTCTTTTACAGAGATAAAAATATTAAACCTGATGCTGAGGACTGAAGAATTGGGGTGTTGGTTAGTTAGTAAGAAAAGAGCCCATTCTAAAGAGAAGAACCATCTCATCTTAAAAAAAAATACAGCTCAGTAATTGCCTCAGCCTCTAGCCAGACAAACTAAAGGGGTGAGTGGGAAGAGGCAGAAGCATCACAATCATTGGTTCTCCTGAGGTGCTCCATTATTCTATCACCCACTGCAAAATTAGAAATATATGAGAAGGCTGTCTCACTTTGTTTTACTATGTTCCTTTGGCAAATGACAATTAAAGCTCATGTCTCTTGGTTTTTACTTTTAACTGATAGGTAAAAACATAAACTCTGTAACAAAGGTATACCATGTAATATTCTAGTCATGTCTATAACATATAGAATTTCAATCCGTTTGTATATACTTATCTATTCAAACATAATTTCCTTGGAGTGGAAACTTCCCAAATCCTTTCTTCTACAATTTTGAAGTGCCAAGTTTCCTATTTTCATTCATCTATTAGAATTCCTTGCTTTTCTCTTATGTATGATTTACTTCTCACAATCTTTCCTTACTGGTCTCTTTTCCTTCCCTGGCCTCTCTGGTACTCACCATTCTATTCTCAACATTTTGAAGTGGTTTAAAATTTCAGTATATCAGATCATGAAATTCTTGTGTCTCTATGCCTGACTTATTGCACTTAACAAAATGATCTCCAAGTCCTTCACTTTAATACAAATTACCAGATTTCATTCTTTTTTAGTATTTTTTTTTTTGTCAGTCACAGGGCTTGAACTCTGGGCCTGGGCACTGTCCCTCAGCTCTTCAGCTCAAAGCTAGCACTCTACCACTTGAGCCACAACTCCACTTCCAGGTTTTTTTTTCTGGTGGTTTATTGGAGATAATAAAAGTTTCATGGCTTTTCCTGCCCAGGCTTGCTTTGAACTGTGATCCTCAGATCTCAGCCTCCTGAGTAGCTAGGATTACAGGTATGAGCCACGGGCACCCAGCATTAATATTTTTTAAAACTATATTGTAGATTTCATTCTTTTTCTGAGCCAAAATTTCCTGAACAAGGCACCCAGAGTGCTAAGACCCTATTTACTTATTTGCTGTTGTGTTCTCAGGATTTAAATCTATGTTTTGTGTCAAGAGCAGGAGAAACTAACAAATGTATTAGAAGCTTCTGGCTGTATTTTTAGGCTTTACAATATCAAAGTCCCTTTAGTCATAAAAGAGAAAGGGTGGAAGGAGGTTGGCAAACACACCACTTTCAGTGTAGATAATGAAGTTGGCCCTAAACAACTGAAGAAATTTCTTCTTTTCTATTTCATTCTTCCTTACAGACTGGTTTATTGTTTGGTACATAATGCAATGCTAAAATCAATAATATAACATTTTACTAGATGTCAGCAAATATAATGAGAACTAGGTTGAAATGTTATATAGAAATACATCCATAGGCAAAGAGCACCCTCCAGAACAATGCTGAGCTAGCTGAACCAAATAATCACAGGAAGTCAAGTGACATAACCTACTAGTTAATGATGTTAGCTAAAAAAATTTAGGTGGCTATATTCATGAATTTTTAACCTACATTTAATTCTTGCAATAACCCTATCATCTCCATCCACAGAAAAGGAAAACTGAAATTCTGAGAATTAAATGACTTGCTCAAGCTTGCTCAGAACTAATAAGTAGCAAAGTGAGATTTAAATGGTGAGTCTTCAGTCCCACTTGTGCCAAGAGAGACTGGAGCAATGGAAAGAGAAAATGAATGGTGACAACATGACCTTCACAGCAGAAGCACAAAGTGACACTAAGGTCTCATTTACCTAATTCATGTGCCTAATCCCATGTGGTTCATTAACATAAAGCATCATTCTCCATTATGGCCAGGATTCTGAGCCCATGAAAATGGGTTCTTGGAGATGTCATAAAATAAACTTATTTTTAAAAAATTAAAGTACATAATTCCAATCTCTGACCCAGTAAAGGCCTACTCCATGAGATTTCAGTGGCAGCAGCAAAAGCAGCACTTGTGGAAAGCAGACCCAGCTACTCACCTTCATGTTGTCACCTCCAAGGTCCCCTAGGGTACAGGACAGATGACAAAATTGTGCTGTAGAACATGGAAATCTAGGAGTGTGATATTAATCATATGCCTTACATTTCAAACCTTAAGTGAGAAACTCTTAATTTCTCTGAGTTAGAAAAAAATACCATTTTTTTTCCTTTGGCTTGGTGAAACAAAATATTACACTAGGATTACTAAGAATTTCTTATTGGGAAGTACTTGTTTTCATCTACACTACAAGTCAAGGACACAAGTAAAATTCTTGGAGAATGGGGGATAAGACAAGCATGTCTATAGTATAAAAGATGCCTGGGAAATCCCAAAGTTCTTTTCAACAAGGGTGGTACATATTCAATGAGGTACAACTACAATTTTGGCATTACAGATAAAATTTGCAATAAAAAATGGTCTGCTTGATAAGATAGGAATATTATGACTGCATTATCATGAAATAGAAGAAGTGGTCCAAAAATTTGTATGGAATAATAGAAAACTCAGAATAGCAAAAAAAAAAAACAATCCTTATCAGGAAAAACAGTGCTGGTGGAATATCAATGGCAAACTTCAAAGTCTATTATAAAGCCACAGTTATGAAAACAGCTTGAATCCTCCAACAACAAATCCTCAAAGAAACAACTGCCCAATAAATAAGTGGGCTAAAGACTTAAAGAGAAACTTCTCTGAAGAGGAAAGAAGGACGGCCAATAGACACATGAGGAAATGATCAATCTCTCTAGCCATAAAAGAAATGCAAATCAAAACAACATTGAGATACTACTTCACCTCAGTTAGAATGGCTAGAATTAAGAACTCTAAACAACAGATGCTGGAGGGGATATGGACAGAAGGGAATCTTACTGCATTGTTGGTGGGAATGTAAACTTGTTCAACCATTTTGGAAAGTAGTATGGAGGTTCCTCAAAAGACTCCACATAGAGCTCCTCTATGACCCAGCAATCCCACTTTTGGGCATTTACCCAAAGGATCACAAAAAAGACCATACTAAAGTTACCAGCACAACTATGCATATTGCAGCATTATTTACCATAGCTAAGATATGGAACCAACCCAGATGCTCCTCCGTAGATGAATGGATCAAGAAAATGTGGTATATATATACACAATGGAATTCTATGCCTCCATCAGAAAGAATGATATTGCTCCATTTGTTAGGAAATGGAAAGACTTGGAAAAAATTATATTAAGTGAAGTAAGCCAGGCCCAAAGAAATATAGGTCCCATGGTTTCCCTTATTTGCAATATCTAGTATATGTCTGAGTCAAGCAGAAAAGGTCAGATAAGTTGTTAGGCGAAATGAACTCCAAGATAAGTATTCAAATTTTTTTTCTTTCATGAGATTGTTTCTAACATATTTATAAGTTGATTTCTTTGTTTCTTTTTATGTCCCTCCCCCACAGTATAACCCCTGCTTTCACTGTATTTGATGTTGGTATAATTTGTGGAGGGGAAGGGAAAAAAACAAATTGTTTAAATAGAGATACAGGTGGAACCATTGCAACAATGAGATGCACAAGTCATTATGTTGAAAAACAAACTACAACTTTGGCTGGGGGGGGGGGGGGGTGGCGGCAGGGCAGGAGGCAACAATGCTTGATAAGAAATGTACTCATTATCTTGCCCATGTAATTGTAACCCCTCTGTACAGTATTTTCACAATAAAAAATTTATTTTTTTTTAAGAAAACAGCTTGATACTCACACATGGACAGGCCTAAGGACCAATGGAACAAAATTGAAGACTCACAAATGATCCCACAGACCTATGGAGCCAAAATCATCAGATGGAAGAAAGATAATCTCTTCAACAAATTTTGCTGGCAGAATTGGTTATACATGTGTAGAAGATTGAAGTTATATCCTTCTATATCACTCTGCACCAGAATCAACTCCAAATGGATCAAAGGCCTCAAAGTAAGAGCAGATACTCAGAAAATATTACAAGATCTAGGGAAAGGGGAAACACTAGGACTTCTTGGTACAGGTGGAAACTATAAATAAAGATACAGAAACATACTACAAATCAAAGAAAGGCTGGGTAAATGGGATTGCATCAAGACTGTTTATCTCCAATTAAATGGCAAAAAAGCAGAACAGTAGACATCCCTCAAATGGCAGAGTACCCGTGAGTAAAAAAGCCATGAGCAAGACCTTGAGTTCAAGCCCCAGTATTGACAAAAAAACAAACAATCGCTGAATCAGACTTGATATAAGAAAAATACCAGTTTCTTTAAACCACTTACATTCTTTAGAAAGTAACTCAAATACTTTACTTTTTTATTTACACGAAATTAATTTATGGCTATTATAGAAAAATGAAAAAAATACAGAGAGGTAGAAAATTTTAAATCCTTCCTAATGTATAGTTACTTTTCACACTGTGGCAATAATTCTAAATACAGGTGTTTCTGATACTCATTTTTCAAAAGAGGTACTCAATTTTTCAACAGCGATTACCCACCTGCATCATGGTATTTGTACACAAAATAATTATACAAATTATTATTTTTTTTCTTAGTGTTACTAGGGATTAAATTCAGGATCTCACACTTGCTAGACAGGAACACTACCACTTGAGCCCACAGCTCTATCCCCTTTAATGCTGGTTATTATCAAACATAGGGTCTTGTTTGCCACCTGGGCTGTCCTAGGCTATGATCTTTCTTCCTTGTGCTTTTGCATTGCTGGAGGTGACAGGCACACCACTGGGCTCATCTTCGTGCTTTCTTGGTAGCTAAGATGACAGGCATGTGCCACCATGCCCAGCCATTGGTTGTGATAGAGTCTCAAGAACTTCTTTTTGCTAAGATTAGCTTCGAATCTTGACCCTAATGAATTTGATCATTGTCTTGAAAAACTTGTTTCAAGTTTTTCTTTATTTTAAACAACAGGCAGATAAACATTCATATGCTGAAATATTTATGTACAACCATATTCATATTCTAAAGATGGATTCTTAGGAACTAACTTTTTACAATGTTTAATAACCCCTATAAAACTTTTCCAGCTAAACATTTAGCTGGAAACGAAGTTTTTTTTTCTACTTCTTTAAGAAAAGTGAAGGTGTCTACTACTAACCCTACCTATATCTTAATCTTGACTAATTTGCTAGATTCAAAACAGCATATTTGCATATATATTTGCATATATTTTATTACCTGGGAAATGTAAAAACATTTACTGGGACATTCACATTTCTTCCTTTATGAAATGCTTTCTGATATGCTGTTTGATTGATTTGGTGAAATTCTTAACATATTAAGGGTATATTTAATAATATGATTGACAAGCTTTACTTTTAAATCCTTCAAACTTTGAAATTCATGAGCTTCTTTTCTTATCCTTTTACAAAACTAGAAATTTTTCCAGTCTTGGCAATCCAAATATTTCTGTAATACAAATCACTGACACAGCTCGAAGACAAACATGAGTCTTACTCCCATTTCTGCCATCTACTTGCTGTGTAATCTCAGGAAGCAATCACCAACCCAAGGCTTCAGTTTCTTTATCTGTGCTAGATAATCTCTAACATACTTTGTGGTTCTAATATTTACTGATTCCATGAATTACCAAATGTGGAAATTTTCACTGTAGTGCGTTTGTATTTTAAATAACATTTATTTTAAAGTTTAATCAAAATGGAATTTAAGGAAGAGAGGAGCCTGCTACAAAATACAATTTAATGGAGAGAGTAGCTTGCTAAAGCAATTGATTTATTCAAAGAATAAGCTTTCTTCTCAGCATGAAAATGAAGTCTGTATCAAATGGATGCCACATTTAAAAGGTAGATCTTTCAGAAGATTGTACTGTAATCATAGATTGGTAGAGTTCCTAAAGTTTACATACCCCACTTTCATTTTCCAGTTGATGGTACTAAGGTCAGAAAGGGAAGGTGACTAAAATGTCAAAGAATTAGATGCAGAATTGAACAAAGATCCAAACCTCCTCACTTTGGGGAGACCGCTTTTCTGCACAGTATCTCTTTAGCTCTGTATAACAACTTTGAAATGTTTGATTTGTGAAATTCATATGTAAGGAGGAATCATTTTCCAATACGTTCTAGAAGACATCATGTTACTCAGTGGAAAGATTTTCAAGTAGGAAACAGCAGACAACAGTGCAGCTGACCATGTGAGAAGCACAGCGATGGAATGAACCTGCCTTGCTTCAAAATCTGGTTCCAACACCTATTTTCTCTGGGAAGGATCTAGTAAATTACTGGACCTCTCTCATCATCATCATCATCATCATCATCATCATCATCATCACCATCATCATCATCAACATCATCAACGTCTTTTCTGTCCTTAAAATAGAGGTCATAAAATATCTACTTATAAGCGTGTTGTGAAGATTAAATGCATTAATCGATATTCACTACTTGGCGCAAAGCCTAGACTGGTGATAATGCTTACTAACTCTTAGTCGTTACTAATATATTGACTTAGAGATTACAATATTACAAGTATAGAGATGGAAATAAGTATGGCCTGCTAGCATTCCTTTCCCCAACTCATTATTAGCAAAATTTAGAAAAAGAATGAAACATTGGAATGTTGAAAAACATTTAAAAGAGGATTTTTACTGAGTTTGATGTTATGTTCACCACACTGCTGTGAATGAGGAAAAAGAAACAGACAAGGCCCAGGTGTTTTCTTTGGCTCACTGCCATCATCATTATCTGGTTTAAGTAACCCTATCTCAGTATTTCCTCCAATGGACATGAGATGAGTTATAAAATAAAGTCACAGGTCAATATCCTTCCTAAATAATACCAACAGCACATTATAAAAATGCCTACTAAAGATAATTACAATAGTGAATCATATTCATAAATAATAGCAGTAGATTGCAAAGAAGAAGTATATACAGGATTTATAAATCAGTATATTTTTATGCAAGGCTTATATTGAAAAAAATGAACTGCAAAACATTATTAAGGATTATGAAAGTGAACTTACAAAAAAAAAAAAGGGAAAAGCACTCTGTTCCTGTGAAGATGCCATTGCTCTCCAAATTATTTATTTATAAGTGTAATGCAATCCCAATTAAAAGGTACTTCTGAAATTTGATACAAATATTAGAAATATTTTCTGTTAAGTGAGGAAGAAGAGTAAACCGATTTTTAAAGGAAGGGAAGGAAGGAAGGAAGGAAGGAAAGAAGCAAGCAAGCAAGCAAGGAAGCAAGGAAGGAAAGAAAGAAGGAAGGAAGAAAGGGAGGGAGGAAGGGAGGGAAGGAGGGAGGGAGGGAGGGAGGGAGGGAGGGAGGAAGGAAAGGTTCAGACCTATACAGTTTAATAATAAAAAATAAATACTTAAAATCTTTGACAACTAAATTTTGGCTTAGGTATACATAAATTTTTCTAATGATAAGACATTTTAAATCATTTTGAATCAGTTTATTAAATAGTGTATTTGATCAACTATTTAAGGAAAAAGTAATAATGCTAGGCTTTCATATCATTTACAAGGCAAGGTAAACCTCAAGTGAACAATTAGTTGTTTGATATTAAGCTTTAAAATAATATATAAATTCAAGTGGCTTGCCCAGGTAGAAATAGCTTTCCAATCATAAAAACAAAGAAAGAAACAGTGCGAATAACTGTATGTTTGTTTTTGTTTCTATTTTTACAGTGGTAGGGATCAAACTAGATGTTTGTCATTCTCCTTGAGAGTAAGGGCTCTGACCTGCCCCTCAAGCCAATGATAAAAATTTCAAAGGTTTGAGGTAAACAAAAAAAAAACTTGCCTTTTCAGAAATACCATAAACCAAGTTTAAAGGCAAATTTTGAAGTTATAGTCATTCTATAGGTTCTAAAAAACAAATAGAGATATTCACACAGAAATATACATGCAAGGTTGTTAGTGTTTGTTTCCAAATATTAGAAAGACAATATACAGAATTTGCAGTGCAAAAACTCATTCAAGTTACCGTCTTCGAAACTTAAATTTATGGATGTATTATTAAGTGAAAATAAGCATGTCATCAAAGAATAACTGCAATATATGACCCTGACTGTCTTTTCCTTTTTCATTATAATTTTATTGTTATTCTTAAAGAGTTATAAAGAGGAGTGACAATTTCCTAAGACAGGTAAGTGGTACAATTCTTGGACAATGTCCCTTCTTCCTTCCTCCCAGTTTCCCCCAATCATCCCTGTCCATGATTTGTTGTTTCTTTGTATGTTCCTCCCCCATAGTATAACCCCTGTTTTCACTGCATTTGATGTCGGTGCCCTGAATCTTGTATATATACCTCTCTAGGGGAAGGGAAAAAACAAAATGCTTGAATAGGGATACATTATAACAATGAGATGTACAAGACACTATGTCTAAAAATGAACTTTACAATTTAGATGGCGAAGGGGGAGGGAGGGAGTGTAGTTGTGGAGGTGGGAGGGAAGGGAAGGTAGGGGAAAAACAAAGGAGACGGTAACAATGCTTGATAGGAAATGGACTCATTACCTTGCTCATGTAACTGTAACCCCTCTGTACAGTATAAAATGTGTATATGTATACATATATATATAATAAAAGGATCCTGATTTTCTAAAAAGGAATATAGGCTTTTAGAGAGAGAAAGAGAGTGAGAGCGAAACAGCAAAAATCCTTATCAAAATGTTAACTGTAACATATCGTTAGTTACTAGGATATTTTCTTTTGGCCAAGATGAGAGTCAAACTGAGTTATAGATGTTTTTGCTGTCTAGTGCTCTACCACCTGAGTTATGCCTCTAACCCCTTTATTTTATTTTTGAGAATTTTTTTACATCTCAATTTTTTTGCACTGACAATGAATTATTACTAAAAATCAGAAAAAGGTAATGGTACTTTGAAAGGTACATAAGACACATTCTAAACAGTTAATGAAGAAAAAAAACATCGAGTTTTATGTTGCTGTCATTCACATTGTTTAGATTTCACATAAATAGGAATTGATTTTTAAGCAATATTTGGCTTATCAGAGAAACACATCCATTCCAGTAGGGAACCCAGCAGCCTAAAAGAGACATTTTGTATGCGTAGACACATATTTAAAGAAAAGCAATTTTTGCGCCAACCAATTATATTTTAGTGAAAGCTTCCCTAGACTTCACATTGTCTCTCACTCCCTCTGTTTTTGACTGATGGAGAATACATTTTAAAGGTCTTGAAAGTGACAGAAAAGAGAGAGAGAAAGGCTTCTGGATGTTTTCCCTAAGCTGCTCTCAGGACAGTCTTCCTAATAACATCTTCTGGTACTCAATCTAATACTGGGTTTTTGATGATCAGAGCACCTTCTGAGCACCCTGGGAAGAGATCCTAGACCTAAACACTTCAAAGCTCTATCACACAGTTCTCAGCACTGAGAGTACACGTAAGTTCAGAATGAGTAATCCTTTCTACCATACCTGATCAATAGTTCCAGCTTACCTGTAGGGATCAAATTAGGATATGAGCCCTCCTGAATATGGGTTGGAGACAGCAGAACATTCTACATCTGTGGTACAGGTCTAACACCAAACAGAATGCCAATGATCTCCCTTCAAGCTGCTATAGCACCTTAGTCTATAGGCCCCACCTGCTTTGGACCAACTTAACATTTCCATCTTGACTTTCTCCTTCCACCTCTAAACTCTTTAGGTTCACCTGTCCACATTGGATCTTATTTTGTCTTCAAACAGGGCAAGTTTGTACCTGCCATAAGGGCTTTGCATATGCCTTCCCATCTGAGTAATAGCTCTGCTGGATGATTTGATATGGTAGTTTCTCTGCATTTTCAGCTCAGATGAATGACCGCTAAATGACCTCTCAGTGACCAAATTATAATGAATCCACTTTCTCAGCCACCCACTCTGCAGAAGACAAGATGTAAACTATTTTTACTTTCTTCAATCCACTTCATTTATTAAATGAATAAATATTGATGAACTTAGCCAGGTTCCAGTGGCTCACGCCTGTAAGCCTAGCAACTCAGGAAGCTGAGATCTGAGGATCGTGGTTCAAAGCCAGCCTGGGCAGGAAAGTCCATGTGACTCAAGTCCACTGTGGCTCAAGTGGTAGAGTGCTCGCTTTGAGCTGAAGAGCTGAGAGACAGCGCCCAGGCCCAGAGTTCAAACCCCATGACTGACAAAAAAATAGATAGATAGATAGATAGATAGATAGATAGATAGATAGATAGATAGATAGATAGATAGATAGAGGAATTTATTAAATTAGTACATTGTTGACTATATTCCCAAAATAAATGGAAGAGGATGTGTGATGTTTTTACCCTTGCCATCTCTGTGTGGTCTAACATATCACTATTTCTTCTGAGCTTTCTTCAATAATACTCTTCGTAGTCTGTCAGAGTAATCTTGTGATTTTTTACATTTTTAAATGTTATTGTAAAGGTGATGTATAGAGAGATTACAGTTATATGAGTGAACAGTTGAACAGTGTCACCCCTCCCTTATTCTCTCCCAGTTTTCCCCTCCTGACTTCCCTCCCCCCAGAGTTGTATAGATCATTTCCAACATAGTGTCTAGTAAGTTTCACTACTGAATTGCTTCACCCTTTGTCCCATGTTTCTGTGCTTCCCCTTTCCCTCCTTAAATCAGATAAACTTATATATAAGATGAATGGTAAAGAAATAAAAACCAGTAACAGAAGGGAATAAACCAAAGCAAAAAGAAAAGAAAAGAACAAAAGAAAAAAAAGAACCACAAATAGTACAATTTAAAAAAACCAATCTTTTACTTCCAACCCATCAACAAGAGCAAAGACAAGAACCACATGATCTTTTCTGCTTGTGTACATATGAACATATAACATGATCTTAAGTGAAATGAACCCCAAGATAGGGACACAACTTCTTTTTTCTTTCTTGCTATTGTTTTTAACATATTTAAAATGTACTATGTGATTTTTTTTGTGTCTTTTACATGTTCTTTCCCCACAGTATTACTCCTGTTTTCACTGTATTTGATATCGGTGTCCTGCATCTTGTATATATATAATTTTCTAATTTGGGGAGGGGATGGGAAATAACAAAATACTGAAGTAAGGATATAGGTTTACCCATTGTAACAATGAGATGTAATAGCCACTATATTGAAAATGAACTTTACAACTTGGGGGGGGGGGGAGAAGGCGGGAGTTAGGGTAGAGGGAAGGAAAGGGATAGTAGGGGAAAAACAAAGGAGGAGGTAACAATACTCGATAGGAAATGTACTCATTACCTTACTCATGTAACTGTAACACCTCTGTACACTATTTTTACAATAAAAAGTTTTAAAAAAAGAACCACATGATCATCTCAATGGACATAGATTAAAGCATTTGACAAGATCCAGCACCCCTTTATAATGAAAGCTCTGGAGAAGTGAGGAACCCATGGAACATTCCTCAATACAATAAAGACTGTGTATGACAAACCTAGTTTTATACTCAATGGTGAAAAGTTACAAACATTTCCTCTAAAATTAGGAACAAAACAAGGCTGTCCACTCTCTCCATGTTCTTCAATATATTACTGGAATTCCTAGAGCAGTAAGGCAAGACACAAACATAAAGGGGATCCAAATAGGGAAAGAATAAGTAAAACACTCAATCTTTGCAGATGACATGATCCTGTATTTAAAAAACTCCATAGACTCTTCTCCCAAGTTGCTTGAACCAATTGGAAACTTTGGCAAAATAGCAGGGTATAAAATTAACCCACAAAAATCAGTAATTTTTCTGTATGCCAACAATGAAAGAGCAAAGCTGAAATCAAGAAAGCAACTCCTTTTATAATAGCCTCAAAAAAAATCTAGGAATTAACTTAACCAAAGATGTGAAAGACCTCAAAAGATGAAAACTTTAAAAACCTGAAAAAAATAAGGCAGATTTAAAGAAGAGGGAAAAAAAAATTTCCTATGCTCCTGGACTGGGAGAATTAACATCTTGAAAATGGCAATACTACCCAAAGCTATCTACAAATTCATTGCTATACCAATCCAAATCCCAACAACATTCTTCAATGGCACAGAGGAAGTAATCCAAAAATTCATACAGAATAACAGAAAACCCTGATCTTGTTTAAATGCAAATGTGCTCATATGATTCGATGGTGGTTCCAATTTCACCCAAAGAAAAGCAGAACTTCTCACAGTGATGCCCAGACCAGGGAGATCTCATCCACCCTGTCCTCACTCCATCCTATCTACTTCTCTCCTTTCTAACTGCATTCCTGTTATAGCAGCCTCCTGGATATGTCTTGTCCATTCCAGGAATATGCCTGTCTTGGGGTATTTACACAGGCTGTTTTCCCAGCCTTACATACCTTTCTTCAGATACCGCTATGGACCACTCTACCCACCACCAACTTTTTCTGTCTTCCAGACTTTGTTATCTTTTCTTGCATAACACTTTGCCATCTTCTAACACACAGAGTTCTTTTTTTATCTTGTTGATTTTCTATTTCCTATTACTTAGATGTAAGCCCCACAAAAGCAGGAATTTCTGACAGTTTTATTCATTGATGCATCTCTTTATCCTCTACACAATGCCTGCTGCATTAATTTGAAATAGGCTCTCAGAAAATATTGTCGAATGAATAAAAGAGTGAGACATGGGAGAAAACAAAAAGCATAGTTATTTTGGCAATATCTATGCTAAACATGGTTTTTAAAAAATTGCTACCCCCTTCATGTGCCAGAGGCTTTCACCTGGAATCCTAGCTGCTAGGAAGCTAAAAACTTGAGGATTGTAGTTCAATGCCAGCCTGGAGAGAAAAGATTGCGAGACTCTTATCTCCAAATAACCAGCAAAAATCCATAAGTGGAACTGTGACTCAAGTGGTAGAGTACTAGCCTTGAGTAAAAAAAGCTAAGGGACAGTGCCCAAACCCTGATTTCAAGCCTTATTACTGGCACTAAAAAATAATAATAATAAAGAAAGAAAAGGAAAAGAAAATGTCTTATTTCTTAAAACTTCTTACCACTCTTGTCCCAGAACCTACAGATAAAAAGTATTACTATTCACAGAAGAAAAACTAAGGTTAAACAGATGTCAAAACGTGAAATGGGGGGATGAGTTTATTGGGTGCAAAGTACTTGGGGAAGTAAGATATAAGAAGTTCTCCTTTCTAAGGCCTCTGTGCCAGTGGCACTGACAGCAGCTAGCACAACTATGGTCAGCCAGCATGGCAATAAGGAATTGCTAGGAATAGTCCTTTATTTACAAAAGCAATGTCCCTTAAATGTCTAGCAGAGATCTCAGAATCACAAATGACCTAGAAATCAAATAATTTTTTTATTTGTGGCCCTAGAATCTAAACTCCTCACTGAGTCCCAGAGAAGTAAGGTGACCCTGAGGTCACCTCAGAGCTCCCATATCCTAGGGAAGAGGACAAATAAGAAAGGAGAGCTTGTAAAAATAGTATTTGTGCCAGAATGAAACCCTTCCTGACCCCTCTAGTGGTGTGAACCTGGTTATTGGTCTATACATCTATGTGCCACAGAATATGTAGAAATAATTTCTCTTTTCTGAGTATGATAACACGCTAAATAGATGAATCCTGCCAGTCATTTCAGAGCCTGTGACACCTTACTCAATCAACTGCCTAAAAACAAATTCAATTTAAAATAGACTGTCTCAAAGATTATATTTATATAATTTATGAGTTTTAAGTAATCTCTATTCAGCTTGTCACTTGCAAGAATCTGATTAAAATGGCTAGTTTACAGAAGAAAGATTGAAGCAGAGTTCAAAAGAGAAAAAGGAAACCTCAGGTTTTCCTTTTGATTTCTCTGTGTCTCTTTTTGATACGCAATGCTAAATAAAACCATCCATATCACCTCATGAGATGAGAGGGGGTGGGGAAAAGTAAGTTAATGATACTGCTGGAGAAGGCAGACAATTATATCTTATTTATGTTATTCATCTGTCTCTGAAAGCATTGAAAATGCAGCCTCGCCACTGTTGGTGATTGACATCTACATCTGTGTTTGCTTATGGCATCACTTGTCAAACTAACATTTCATTAACATTTTTTTTCCATTTCACTTTTAAAGCACTAAACGCAAGCCTGCAATGGAGAGCTGCCATGAATTATTGAGCTGTGCTGATCTTCAAAAGATTTAGCTTTGTGCAGCCACATAGGGCTGGGATCCTGAGTAAAGACAGATCTGTATGTTCTGAAAACTACTACATTCTTGGGAAGATCTTAAAGGGATATCAGTGGGTGAGATCAGCCTCTTCCTCCATGGCTTGGCAGGAAAATTCCTAGGTTGTGTAATATGTACAGTTGGACCTTAAAATGCATCTCAGAATGCTTAAACACAATTCCCATGAGAGTAAGAGGGATATTAACTAGGAGATGAGAGATCATCCAATTAGATCTTATACTCAGAAGGAATTAGTCACATTCATCCCATACTAGCATTGTTCACAATGTTGTGTTGTAATCCTTCTCTATCTACTGCTTTCCAACTCCTTTTCTATTAATGCCAGTTATTAAAACACTATTTTTTAATCAAATGGATAATGCCTAAGGGGAATGATCAAGAACCTTTTAACTTCACTGTAAAGTTCTTGAAGATCATCATGTTAAGCAAATTAAGCCAGACTCAGGAAGACAAATATTGAATATTTTCTCTTATAATGAGGAATCTGTCCTTTAAAAATATAGGAAAGTAAGGGGGAGCACTTGGGAAGAAGGAGAAGAAAAAGAGGAGGAAGAATGAGAAAAGGTAATGGAGGGATGAATCTGATCAAAACATGGATTATACATGCATGAAAATGCAACAATGAAACCCATTATTCTGCACCATTTATATATGCACATTTAAACATCTCTAAAATGCTCTGACATCTATCAATAGAAGTTCACTCATTTAGTAATTCATTCCATAATCCAATTATTCAGCAATCTGTTCTATAAACATTCACTGACAGCTCACATTTGTCTAGGGGATGGGAGCCAGGCACTAAAGTTGAATTGAATAAAGAGTTCTGTAGGATAACGAAGAAACTTCCCCATAGCTAACGGGCAAAACTACCTCAGACACCAAGAAACAGGAGAATTAACCACTTGGTTTTCTCTTGACCTAAGGAAATAAACACAGTGAAGGAGACCCATAGTCTTATAAATTGGCTCCTAGATACTGTGATGTGAGACAAAGACAGAAGTCTGTCCCATCTTCTGAGGATGATAACTATGTAAGTGACCAAAAGTCCTACAAAAATATTCCCTTTGTTGCTCCCTTTGCATAGTCCCCTACCATAATAACTCTGAGGTAGTCCTGTGACTTAGTTTACTTAATACAAGTCTAAGAGGCAGGAGGAAAAAGTTTGAGAGCAACCTGGGCAACATAGTTCTTTCTAAAGCGGGAGGGGGATCTGTCTCTTAAAGATATGGAAGGATTGAATTACCTCTGTACACATTCATATGGATATTCACAGAGTACATTGTTCTTATCTTCAAAGTCACTGAGTGTCCATTATTACAATCTCAAAGAAGTCTGAGAGAATTGGTCTAATTCCTTTTTTTTTTTTTATGTGTGTGGAGGGGTGGTAGAGGGAACAGGGTGAACTGGTCTGGGGTCTTGACTCAGGGCCTGGGCTCTGTCCTTGAGATTTTTTTGCTCACCACTCTACCACTTCCAGCTTTTTGGTTGTTAATTGGTTCATGACTGAACCACAGTCCTCAAATCTTAGACTACTGAGTTGTAAGGATTATAGGCATGAGCCACTGGCTGTCATCTTATTCATTTGTTTATGTTAGCATAACCTTGATATCAAAACCTTACACAACATTCAGAAAGATAGTGTTACAATAAAAGCCAATTTTATTAATATATTCTATTATAAAGTGTTAGGAAATATTATTTTAGAAATATAGAAATTTTACATCTGGACTCTGCATGTTATGTATTGTTACTAAATAGGTGTTCATATAGTCATGCAAAAAATCTATTGATATATTGCAAAAAAAATTTAAAAATGTGTATTAATAACCCACAAGATAATCTAAACAATAGCTAAAATAAACAGAAAAATTTCTACCTGAACTACATGAAACATTCAGGAATTTTTCAATAAAGTACTAAGGAGCCTGCTATTACTTTTCAAACAGCTGCAATATAGATGGCAACTGAATAGAAAAGTATGTAAGTGGTTTATTGTTTTTTCTTGTCTAAACTTCCCCAAAAGCAATATTTCTCATGCTTGAGTTCATAGAAACTTCTAAGGTCACAAGTACATTATCAGGGATCCTTCAGTCCTCAGAAGTGATTTCAGATTTATATGTATACTCTACTGATCAGCTAAATAACAAATATTAGCATTTAAAAAATATAGAGAGCAAATGTATGGGCCAAGTTGAATTTCTCCTATAGGCCATAGATGATTGAATGGTCATACGATTTGGTTACAATTGCCCTTTCTGTAGTATGTTTTAAAAAAAAAAGTGCTGATGACAAAGACTAGAATCAGACATAATCTGTTTATGTTACACATTCATCAGAAAGTAATGTGAATGAAGATTTGCAGCGATGGGACAAGAATAAAACAGAAGGAACTGTCTTTGAATAGCGATTTTAATTGAGATATGGCAAACCCAAAGATTCTGGGCTCCAGCAATAAGTTCACAGTCACATCAAAAGCATCAAGTTAGGGAAGTAATAGGGCTCAAGCAGTGTCGTATTAGACCCTGAGTACAATTCCCAGAATGATGGCTTGTGTTTGGCAAAATAATGTTATCAACCATATATGCATATATAATGGGCTCTGTTTATTTCTTAACTTTTTTTTGTATTTTCAAACATATTTATGATTTTCGGGTAAACTTTTTAGTTTATTTAGTTATGTTATATTATTTATTTATTTATATTTGTGGGGGAAAGAAAGATTCTATGCTTGGGATTGTGCTGCTTCTTTCTTTCTTTTTTTCTTTTTCTTTTTTTGCAATGGGGCTATTTTCTATTGTAAGTTAGCTTATTGGCCTTTCTAAAGTTCTTGATGGTTCTTTATAGCTAAAGGTATGTTATTTTGTACAAATGTCTGTATCTGAATTCTTTGATTTAAGATCAGAGATTAATATCCTTTATTTATTCAATAAATGTGACATAAATGTAATATTTTAAAAGACATCATAATTAGTGGAATCTTTATTCCATTCAGAAATAATGCAAACAGAATGCAAATAATGGATGGATCTTATTTTTTTTATCCAATCTGCTATTCTTCTTTTGATTAAAGAATTGAGTCCATTAATATTTAGGGTTATTAAAGAGAAATGTCACGTTTCCTGGCATTTTCTTGATTTCCTTATGTTTTGTTGTTTTACTCTTCCTGTGATTATGAAATTGATCTTCTAGTGATATTTTTGTATGTGTTTCTTTGATTTTGACTGTTTTCTTTTCTTTCTTTATTTCTTTTTTTTTTTTTTTGTCAGTTGTGGGGCTTGAACTCTGGGCTGAGCACTGTCCTTCAGCTCTTCAGCTCAAGTCTAGCACTTTACCAATTAAGGTACAGTGCCACTTCTGGTTTTCTGGTGGTTTGCTGAAGATAAGAGTTTCACAGACTTTCCTGCCCGGGCTGACTTTGAACCACGATCCTCAGATCTCAGCCTCCTGAGTAGCTAGGCTTACAGGCATGAGCCACTGGCGCCAGGCTTTGACTGTTTTCTTTAGATTGTATTTCTCTCTTTGGAATTCTTTGTAATGCTAGTTGGTGATCATGAATTCCTTTAATGTTTGTTTGTCATGGAAGTTTCACATCTAATATAAATGAGAGTTTCAGTTTGGGTTGGCAGTTGTTGATCTTCAGGGCTTGGATTATACCATTCCAGGCTTTCCTTGCATTGTGTGTTGTGTGGAGAGATCTGCAGTGATTCTGATTTTCTTTCCATTGTAATATAGCTGCTTCTTTCATTTTGCAGCATTGAAAATCAGTTCCTTGCAATTCATGTCCGATGTTTTTACTATGTATGATGTGTCTAGAAGTGTTTCTTCTTTTTTATTTTTATTTTTTGTGTTAGTCATGGGGCTTGAACTCAGAGCTTGGGCACCTTCCCTGAGCCTTTGTGTTCAAGACTAGCACTCTACCACTTTGAATCACACAGCTTTTTCTGTTTATGTGGTACTGGGGAATCAAACCCAGGGCTTCATGCATGCTAGGCAAGCACTCTAACACTAAGCCACATTCCCAGCCCTAGAAGTGTTTCCTCTTGGATCCAGTCTACTGGGGGTTCCATATGCTTCTCTTAAGCAGGTAAGATTTTCTCACTTAAGAGTGGGAAAGTTCTCAGGTATTATTTTACTGAATATTTTACTGAATATTCAATGCCTTTATAATTAAATTCTTCCCCCTCATTGATCCCAATTATGCATAGATTTGATTTCTTAGTTGAGTCTGTCAATTTCTGTTCTTCTCTTTGGTAGGTTCTGAGTGTTTTTTCCATACTTTTGACTTTTTGTTCTAGATTCTCTGTTTTATCCTTGACTTCTGAAGTTCTATTTTCCAGTTCAGTTATTCTATGGATTCAACTGTGCTTGTGGATATTGAACCTTTTATGATTCCAAGATCAGATATCACAGTGTCCATATCCTCTTTTAATAGTGTATAGTTTGTCTATTTTTTTTTCTCTCTGTATCTTGTGGGGAGTCTTGGATTTTCCTTGTCATTTCTTCCTTGAGCCCTTGAAGTTTTTGTGCAACGTCCCTTTTATCTTATTGACGAATTCTGTCAGCATTTCTTTAATGGTTATTTTGTCATCCATCTCTTCCTCATTCTCACTGGACTCTTCCCCTCAATTGTTGTTGGCTATTGAATTTAGTTTGTTGTCTTGATCGCTCATGGATCTTGTAATCTTTCATTGTGATTTAGGGTTCATAGATTGTCAGGGCCGTGGCCCCAGGCTGGCCATAAGTTTTAAGTAACTGTTATCAGGATATGAACTGTACTCTTAGTTTTCAGTTTCATAGTTTAGGATCATTGTCCTAATTTTCTTCAAAGATAATTTAAATCACCCCAGATTTATCTTTTGTTTCTCCTTTCAAACTTTGGCTTATACCTTACTAGTGTTTCTTCTTAAGAATACAACCTTAGTGAATCAATTAAAATATTGGCACCAATAAAAGTGTTCAGAAATAAAAAGAGATACAACATAAATATATAAGAAATCAATAGCATCCTTAAACACAAGCTATAAAAAGGCACAGAATATAATGGAAAAAGATAATCACCATATTAGCAGCACAGCAAAAGATAAGCAGAACTAACATTAACAAGAAATATTCAGAGTAAACATATGTGCATATGGGGTGGGATTATAAAACCTCATCTAGAGATGCATAGAGTAAATGGAAATAGGAAGAGCATAAATGCAAAGTCATTTGTGAGAAAACTAAATAAAGCCTAAAAGGCTATTATTCTGAAATTTAATTATATGTTTAATTCAATTTCAATTAAAGTCTACATAGGGTTATTACTGAAATACGACTGGGTTGATCTAAAATGATAAAATGGTAAGAATAATGAGGAAAATTTGGTAAAAGGTAAGAAATGAAAACATGCTCAGAAAGAATAAAAACAAACATTTGAGAGAAAAATAACCTTACTTTATGAAGTAAATTAAGCAGAAATTCTTTTAGATTTGCATGTACTGATATGAACTGTGTCTGAGGAGAGAGGTGATAGAAAAGAATGCATTGGATTCGAATATGTTAATTCTCTATTCAACTTTCCCTCTTTTTCCCAGCTTCCATTAATGCCTCCTCCAACCCACACTTCATATAGCAGGCACTAATTTTGATTATACAAAACTCCAAACCATTCATTATACTTCTCCTTACAATTTTTACTAGTCAATCTTCAAAGTGCTGCCCCAGGATTTTCCTAATATGAACTCTGCAAACCTTCTCAACTTCATGAAATACTTCACCCCATCTCAGAGAAAAAAGAAAAAAAAAAAGTACATTTCCTTTAAATGTATCATGCTGTTTCAAATCTTAGGACTTTATTTCTGAAATTTACTAAAACCTGCTCCCCTGTATTTGTTGATTTTCTCATATGTAGCTCCCCAACCACAATTTATCATTCAGAATATCAGGGTCAAACATTTACAGCCCTGCATTGAGCATTGGTGCTTTTACATGATTGATTCACAATACATTTTCTTTTAAGTCAGTGAATGAATAGAACTGCCTTCCTTTTACCCCAAATGAGGTTACCAAATTTTCTTGAATCCATCTTCAATTACTTTGAAAAGATAACTTTTTCAGGCCCATGCCTATTTTACAACACCAAGTCTTTAAACTAGCACTGAAAGCAACTGTCAGTATTTGTCTGAAAATTCCAAAGACTTCAATGGACTGGAAACGGGATCTCACAAAACCACACTGTATATCATGCAGCCACTGTCATGGTGATAAGCCTAATACTGTGAAATTCAGTTTCCAACAGGATTTGGAGGACATGGCTTGGCATTAACTTCAGGAACAGCTAGCTCCCTGATGTCCCACTCACCTCTCATCAGATGCTTTCAGAAACTGTCACCTGCAAGCCCTGAGGCCAGTATGGTAAAGCTCTGGCTCTCATCACCAAGAGATGACAAGGAAAGCAGCTGCACAGAAGAAGCCATGGTCTCCAGAATAAGTTTCCATTTCAAGCTCCTGGCACTGAGAGGAGACGTGTGACTTCCCTATGTCTGGGGCCTGGCATATAAGCAATTTGGACTAGCACCATGGTTGACTTTCTCCACACACAGCAATGCAGTGGCCAGTAATATCTTTAAACTATAGGCTGAACAACTGGTTGTCATATTTCATTTGATTGTCTTTCACAATGTTCACAATCTGGAGAACCCATGGTTCAAAGAAAAGATGAAAATTGCTCCATAAGACCACAGTGCCTCTTTTTTGTGTATATATTTTTATTGTAAAAATACTGTACAGAGGGGTTGCAGTTTCATGAGTAAGGTAATGAGTACATTTCCTAACAAGCATTATTACCTCCTCCTTTGTTTTTGTCCTACCTGGAGAGCTGAGGTATGAGGTCAGGTTGGTCTGATTCTAAACTCTGTTCTTTTTATACCAGATCAGTATTCACATACTTTGAAAGGGAAATAAAGGAATGAAAAAATGTAAGGTATGATTTAATTCTGTTTATTCGAATAATTCTTAAATATGGGCAAAGATAAAGTTAGTTGCATGATCTTACCAATAATAGTTCTTAAACTACTACAAAGGCAATTTACCAGTTAGATTTTGTTTTCTAAACTTTAAGCTAATAAAATTCAAATTAATTATACTGAAGAAACATGATCAATGATGGTATTTGGTGGAAATTAAATCAGCACTAGCTATGAATATAAAGTGCAGACTACAAGGTACAGGTTCCTATCAGTTGAATACTGCCAAACATGGCAAGATGGTCCATTTGTATCTCTGGCTGTACCTGAACCACTGACAAGCCTTTTTAATTTTTATCAGAAAAAAAACATGATAGATCTATTATTTGGCCATTATTTTTCTTGACCACATCATTTATAAATCATCCTCTTCTCATCTACTCATGATAATTAAAATGTAACCTCTTAGCACAATGCATTGTTCACAGGAAGAAAAACCAGCACAGAATTTATAGCAATATTTTGTTATAAAAATTCATCAAAACATGCAAAGCTGGTTCAATATACGCAAATCAATTAATATTATTCATCACATCAACAGGAGCAAGAATAAGAACCACATGGTTATCTCAATAGACGCAGAAAAAGCATTCGACAAGATCCAACACCCCTTTATGATGAAGGTTTTGGAAAAATTAGGAATCCATGGAACATTCCTCAATACAATAAAGGCTGTATATGACAAACCTACAGCCAGCATTATACTCAATGGTGAAAAACTAAAGCCATTTCCTCTTAACTCAGGGACAAGACAAGGATGCCCACTCTCTCCACTTCTCTTCAATCTAGTATTAGAATGCCTAGCTACAGCAATAAGACAAGATGCAGACATAAAGGGGATCCAAATAGGGAAAGAAGAAATAAAACTCTCCCTCTTTGCAGATGACATGATCTTGTATTTAAAGAATCCCATAGACTCCACTCCCAAATTACTCAAGCTGATTCAAAACTTTGGCAAAGTAGCAGGTTATAAAATTAACCCCCAAAAATCAATGGCTTTTCTGTATGCCAACAATGAGAAAAGTGTGGCTGAAGTTAGGAAAGCAACTCCATTTGTAATAGCCCCACAAAAAATAAAATATCTAGGAATTAACTTAACTAAAGAAGTGAAGGACCTCTATGATGAAAACTTTAAAATCTTGAAAAAGGAAATCAACACAGAACTTAAAAAATGGCAAAACCTCCCATGCTCCTGGATTGGAAAGATTAACATCGTGAAAATGGCAATACTTCCCAAGGCTATCTACAAATTCAACGCAATACCTATCAAAATTCCACCCTCATTCTTCAAGGAAATAGAAGAGGCAATCCAAAAATTCATATGGAACAATAAAAGACCCCAAATAGCAAAAACACTCCTCAACGGAAAGAACACTGCTGGAGGAATATCAATACCAAATTTCAAACTCTACTATAAAGCCATAGTAATCAAAACAGCCTGGTATTGGCATAAGAACAGACCTCAGGACCAATGGAATAGAATTGAAAACCCAGAAATGAACCTACAGACCTATAGCCATCTAATCTTCGATAAGGGAGCTAAAACAATAGAATGGAAGACAGACAGCCTCTTCAGTAAATGGTGCTGGCAAAACTGGTTAACTACATGTAGAAAACTAAAGCTAGATCCTTATATATCACCCTGCACCAGAATCAACTCCAAATGCATCAAAGACCTTGAACTCAAAGCAGACACTCTGAAAACATTACAGGATGGAATAGGAGAAACCCTGGGTCTCCTTGGCTCAGGCCGAAATTTTCTGAATAGAGACCCGGAAACACAACAAATCAAAGAAAGGCTGGACAAATGGGATTGTATAAGGTTGCAGAGCTTCTGCAGGGCAAATGACATAGCTAGCAAGATCAATAGAAAGCCCACGGACTGGGAGAAGATCTTTACTAGCCATACAACGGACAAGGGTCTCATATCTAAAATATACTTGGAACTCAAAAAATTAAACCACCCAACAACAAATCCTCAAAGAAACAACTGCCCAATAAGTAAGTGGGCGAAAGACTTAAAGAGAAGCTTCTCTGAAGAAGAAAGAAGGATGGCCAATAGACACATGAAGAAATGTTCAACATCCCTAGCCATAAAAGAAATGCAAATCAAAACAACATTGAGATACCACCTCACTCCAGTTAGAACAGCAAAAATCAAGAATTCTAACAACAACAGATGCTGGAGGGGATGTGGACAGAAAGGAACCTTACTTCATTGTTGGTGGGAATGTAAACTTGTTCAACCACTTTGGAAAGCAGTATGGAGGTTCCTCAAAAGACTCCACATAGAGCTCCCCAACGACCCAGCAATCCCACTTTTGGGCATTTACCCAAATGATCACAAACAAGGCCACACTAAAGCTACCTGCACAACTATGTTTATTGCAGCATTATTTACCATAGCTAAGACATGGAACCAACCCAGATGCCCCTCAGTAGATGAATGGATCAAGAAGATGTGGTATATATACACAATGGAATTCTATGCCTCCATCAGAAAGAATGACATTGCCCCATTTGTTAGGAAATGGAAAGGCTTGGAAAAAATTATATTAAGTGAAGTAAGCCAGGCCCAAAGAAACATAGGTCCCATGGTTTCCCTTATTTGCAATATCTAGTATAGGTATGAGTCAAGCGGAAAAAGTCAGATAATGTGATGTTAGGAAAATGAACCCTTTAATATGTATTTTAATGTTTTTGTTTCTTTCATGCATGTATTTCTAACGCATTTATAAGATTATTTCTTTGTTGCTTTGTATGTCCCTCCCCCACAGTGTAACCCCCGCTTTCACTATATTTGATGTTAGTATAACATGTGGAGGAGATGGGGACAAACAAGTCGTTTAAGGATTCAGGTGGACCTGTTGCAACAATGAGAAGTACAAAATGTCATGTCAAAACCAGCTTTACAATGTCGGTGGGGGGGGGGGGGTGGGGGGGTATGATTGGGTGGGAGGGAGGGGGGAGGCTGGGAAGGGAGGTGAAGGGTAAACAAAGGAGGAGGCTGCAATGCTTGGTAAGAAATGTATGCATTATCCTGCCCATGTAATTGTAACCCCTCTGTATAGTATGTTCTCAAATAAAATAAAATAAAATTTAAAAAAAAGATAAAAAAAAAAAAAAAAAGAAAATCAATCTCTATAATCCATCATATTAACCACAAAGAAAACCGCTAATCAAGATGCATTGTATTTGTAAACTGCTTTGTTAAATGGCAGCTCCTTTGTACAACCGCTTAAAAATAATAAAATATATTAATTAAAAAAGAAAAAAAAAATTCATCAAAACAATATGCATTATGTTGAAGTGAAAAAGTTGAGAATATTGTGAAGATATGTTGTATTTTATAGGACCTAGAGATACTAAAAATAGTATGCATCTCTAATGTTCTACGGAACCATTTTCAGGGCATTGGGCCATACTGTATTATTGATACTTTTTTGTTTAGCATACTGAAATCTAAACTAGGCAGTAATGATAATGTTGGATATTATTATAATCAGAAATCCCAATGTAGATCTCAGAGTTAGGAATTTGTCCCAGTTAAAAACCACTGCACAGTAATTATTTCTTCAGTTGTCATATACAAATTCTTTATAGGCAGAGTAAACATGTATCTTTAAAGGAAAGATTTCTCTCATCCAGAATTTCTCTTCTTCCCTTTAAACTCAGCACTCTCTTTTTACCTCTGATCTGACATAGCTGATGTTGCTGGCATCTGTCTCCTATCCTGTTTCATTTCAGCTCCTTCTTGTGTCCTTCATCCTTTGGCCCTTCCCCATCCTCTAAACTCAGATTATTTATTCTAAGTGGTGAACTTGAATACTTCTTGTTACAATACTCAGGACAAGGAGTTTATATCAAAGGTAAATCAGTATGCCCTTTCCTTCATAAGGAAAATCTTACTACAAAAAAATAATAATACAAACTGAAGCAAAAAAAAAACCCTGAACTAAATATCACCCACAGTGATAAAGTTGATCAAAATTGTAGAATAAACATCTTTGCTTGTTGTAAATTAGTAATAGTCAATTGCAGAACCAGCATTAGTGTGATATAGACCATGCTTGGATTTTAACTATTCTAACCCTTCCCATCCCCTTCAAAATTTCAGCTGAATTTGTTCAGATGGTAAAAAATGTAATGAAGAAAACTGATATTCTCCCAGATGGAATATTGAGGGATTACAGTGGTCAGAGAGAGACTTCTGGTACCATTTGAGTTGGTAAGAACAAAAATGGTCACATTTCTTGAAAATAAAGTTCTAGAGAGAAAGTCAGTGACTCAGTGAGCAGCAGCAAGGAGAAGGCCCTCCAGAGTAGTCATCTAGATCTCCTAATCTCAGCCCAGCAAGATGGCTGTCAAGTACTATCAAGTACTATCAAGACATTAAAGCTGAAACTATGAAATCAGTATGAAAGTTTCACATAAGACTAAAATTAGAACTACATTACCATCCAGCTGTGCCACTCCTGAGCATATACTTGAAGGAATCAGTCAGCATTTGAATAAGATATCTGCACATCCATGTTTATATCAGCACTAGGTATCCATCATTGATGGATAGATGAAGAAAATGTGCCATATATCCATCATGGGGTATCTGAAGAGCATCATGTTAAGCAAAAGAAGTCAGATTTAGAAAATCAAATATCACCTGCTGTCTCTCATATATAGAAACTGGAGTTTAAATAAAATAACATGAGCATAAAAGAGGGACTGTCAGAGGGGCTATAACATGAAGAGACAACAAGAAAGAGTGATGGGAGATGAATATGATTGAAATGTATTGTGCACATATGTAAATAAATCAATAAAACCCAGAGAAAAAGAAGCAAGGCTGAAGATCAGCCATGGAAATTGGAGGACGTTTGTGGCATTTAGAGAGGAGACAAAACTTCCAGTAAGTGGGATCTAGGGTCTTAGCTGGACCCTAGGGCAAGACTAATTCCAGACCTTAATTATTGGATGGAACACTAAGGACTGAATGGGGCCAGACTGGACTGTCTAACTCCCACTCTCAAGTATGTGAATCCCAGAAGATTCACCTTAACATTGTAGCAGAGATGGTGATTTAGCTACCTGTCTGAAGAAAAATGGAACATCTAATTTCTCAACATCCTTTGTAGACAGAGATAGCTTTCGGACACGGTTCAATCCAATGAGATACAAGAGGATGTCTCCAGGCCATACTAAGAAAAAATGTTTTTTTCCCTTCCCCTCCACAAATTATATCAACATCAAATACAGTGAAAGCAGGGCTTATAACCTGGGGGAGGTACATACAAAGCAACAAAGAAATCATCTTATAAATATGTTGGAAACAATCACAAGAAAGAAAAAAACATTTGAATCCTTATCTTGGGGTTCATTTTGCCTAACATCAACTTGTCTGACCGTTTCTGTTTATCTCAAACATATACTAGTTATTTCAAATAGTGGAAACCATGGGACCTATATTTCTTTGGGCCTGGCTTACTTCACTTAATATAATTTTTTCCAAGTCTTTCCATTTCCTAACAAATAGAGCAATGTCAATCTTTCTGATGGAGGCATAGAATTCCATTGTGTATATATACCACATTTTCTTGATCCATGATGTTGATATAATTTGTGGAGGGGAAGGGAAAAAATAAACTGTTTAAATAGGGTTACAGGTAGAGACCCAGTACAACAATGAGATGTACAAGACATTATGTCGAAAAATGAACTTTATAACTTTGGTGGGGTGGGGGGTGGGGGAATGGGGGTGGTGATGGTAAGGGGGTGTGGGAGTGGAGGGTGGAAAGGGGAAGGGATGGGAAGGGTAAACAAAGGAGGAGGCTACAATGCTTGATAAGAAATGTACTCACTATCTTGCCCATGTAATTGTAACCCCTCTGTACGGTATTTTCACAATAATAAAAAAATTAAAAAGAAAAAAAAAGAAAAAATGTTTTCTCTCCTCGCTAAAGAGGCAGACATTGCTAACACTTCTGCTCCCTTCCCCCATCTCCAACAAGCATGTGATACCTAAAGTGTCTGCATTGAAACTCTGAGACCAGTTTGAAGATTCTGACAGCTTCTTACAAGATGGTAAGAAGAAAAATAATGGCCCACAGATCCTTGAATCGTCAAACCAACATCCAGATATCTTGCCATGTGAGGAGAAAAAACATGGGGAACGTTGTTGTAGCAGCAAGAAGACTTTAAACACTCCCTTCCACCCTCCGTTCTGTAATAACAGAATCTAATGTGTGCAACAGTAGACAGAAACTCTAAAAATGAAGCATAGCAGTTAAGAGATGCACTGCGGGAGTCTGGGTTCAAATCTCAGCCTCACTGCTTACTACGTAAATTTGAACAAGATTCTCTACCTCTTTCTGTGCTTATGTCCTCAGTCGAAAAATGCAAACTATACTGGAACTTCATTGCATGGTAGTTGGAAGGTGGAAAAAAAATTTTATGATTTTGCAGAACTGCACTTAAAATGTACCTAAAATGTAGACATTGTAAATGACAATATCTCGAAATATTTATGAAGTATTAGAATTAGTAAAATAATTCTAATGTATTTTAAATAGTTTAGTATACAAATGATTTATTCCATAATTATTTATAAATAATAAAAATTTTATACAGGTTTTATTCAAATGAGTTTGCTCAATTACAGTGATGGTGTTGAGGGGAATAAAATCAAAAGAATAAGAACTGGAAAATAAACTCTCTTTACCGTTCTCTGTTTCTTTCTTAGCTCAGATAGGCCCTCCGCTTTTCTTTCTAGCATAAGGTACCCATTGACTTCTCATTGTATATTACACAGTTATTTTTCTGATGTTAGCATCCTATTCACACACACAATTTTAAAAGGACAGGGATAAAAAAAACTTATTGACTAGTTATCACCAATAGACTCATGGAACCATGATTGTCTGGCTCAAAACAAATAAACTAACAAAGGCATTTAAAATCTAACTGCTTTACTGATGGAATCTTATCACTGACAGGCTCTCATTATTACCTCTCAAGTTTCTTGTTCAGATGAAATAAGGCAGTTTGAACTTCCCATCATGGATTCATGGCTCCCATATCAATAATCATATGCACCTCAGTGCAGTTGGGAGAACAGGATACTCACAGTTTGCTTATAAACAAGGTATGTTAAACTGTGACTATAAACAAGTAAATAGTATCCAGTTGCCAATACATGGTTCATCTATATTATTCAAGGGCTTAATGGCCCATGAAAGGGACTTATTTACATTCCTGCTCTGTTACTTAACTGCCAACAAACATCTCTCTCCAGGCCCAGTAAGAAAGTCTTCCAATACCTGTCCACTGCAAACAAGTAATTGAGTCAGATAGAACTAGGGACACTTCCATTTCCAGCAAGAGAATAGAATAAATGTCCTGCTAACTGCCTAGTACAGGACAGTAATGCTGAATACAATGTATTTTAAAACCTTCCTCCAGAGGACTATCTGAGCTTGCAAGAAAAGAGGGGAAATTTTCTGGGGGTCACAAAAAAGCAAGGTAGAAAACCAGAGAGAGAGTAGAAGCTGAAAACCAGATACAAGTCCTTTTTGCCCAAATGACTTTCCTGGAGCTGTTTCACATGTTTTAGTGACAGCATGGAAAAGTGTACAAGGATTTAGATTTTTTTCCCCAAATAGTAAATGAAATCCTCATGTAAAGCTGAGACTCTTAAAGAACTATGCACAAATTAAGGAAAGTGTTAACTGAAAATGCATCTGCCCACCGGGAAAAAAGTGATAAAGGAAAATAAGTTTAATCACACACACATATTTTTGTCTACAAATAAATGATAGATGGATGGATAGATGGATAGATAGATAGATAGATAGATAGATAGATAGATAGATAGACAACCCCTGGCAGTGGATAACTACAAGCCTGTCTGACAGTTTCAGGACAAAATCTATTCACTTGTATTGTATGAGGAACCTCAGATGACAAAACTAACATCCAGGGGCTGGCTGAAGATTAGCAGTTCCTAAGTGCACTTAAGGAAATGAAAGTAATCTCTCTAGCCCTGTGCTGCCCAGCAAGTGGTCTGCTAGCTATATGTGACTACATTTACATTTAAGTGAATTAATATTAAATTTATTTAAAAATTCATTTCTCAAACAAGCCAGATTTCACATGCCATAGCACATGCCGCTATTATTGAACAGAACACACACACACACACAAACACACACACACACACATTCATATTATATTCTCATCACTGTAGAACTTCTTATTGAACAGTAACGATCTTCAGAGATATTCCCTTAGTCTAAGCTTCACAGGATCCCCACACCTAGTAGTTTTGAAAATGAGTTCAAAATCTCAAATTACTAAGCCAGTAAGGAAACAAGACATCATGAAGGAGAGTAAACAGATAAAGAACAAACTGTGGGGAAAGACCAGTCATTATAACAGCTAATAGTATTATCCAATATGTATTATAAAATACATGCTTTCAAAAATCAAAGATGGGCTAAAAATACAACAAAGGACAAAATGCTAACCAAAAATGTTTGTGTGCATATGTGTCTACAGTTGTGTGCATATGTATACGTGTGATCATTGAAATTACAAGTTTAGTGATTAAAGGAATAATTAGTTAACTGGAAGATGTAGCTAAATAGGTTCCCAAGAACATAGTATGATGAAAACAAAGGGTTTCAAGACTTGGAAGGCAAAGCAAAAAAGTCCAGTTAGAATCAGGAAAAGAGAAACCATGGAGAAGACACAGTACTTGAAGATATTGGTAATGTTCCATATCACATGACAGTAATCAGTTCTTAAACACAAGAAATCAAAGCCATGCATGATGAATAGTAAGAAGTACATACCTGTGTGAAACATAATACAGCTGCAGATCACCACTGAAAATTATCCAAGAAGAGTAAAGAGTGTCACTTACAAAGGAACAGTACCTTCGGCCGCAGATACCACCATACTAACAATCAGAAGGCAGATAACATGAAACAATTTTTCTCAAATGCCAAGAAGGAACTGAAAGTATAGCTCAATGTTAGGAAATCTATATAGAATGTGAGAGGTTCTGAGTTCACCCCAAAACATCCTCATCCCACGGGGCTGGGAAGGTGGCTCAGTGGTAGAGTGCTTGCCTTGAATGCATGAGGACCTGGGTTCTATTCCTCAGCACCACATAAGCAGAAAAGCCGGAAGTGGCACTGTGGCTCAAGTGGTAGAGCACTAACCTTGAGCTGAAGAGCTGAGGGGCAGTGCCCAGGCCCAGAGTTCAGGCCCCATGACCAACAAAAAAAGAATTTTCCACTTAAAATTAATGACTGACATAAGTTATTATTAAAGAATGGAAGTTTAGTAGTAATTTTTAGTCAAATGGAAAGTGAATGTATTTACAACCAATAATTCTTATTAAAGAAACCCCTCATAAATAAAATGCTTAGACATAAGAAAAGAAATTAAGTTCGAATTTGGTAAGCAGTGATCATGGAGATAAAACACATCAATAATACTGATACTGTAACAATATACCGAGCAATTAATTTGAGTAGTAACAAAACAAAACACAACTAAAATTCTTCAGGATAAAAATGATAAAAGACAAAATGGGGTATTTGAAGTTTAAATATTCTAAATAAATTCTGTTCAGAAGAAAACAAAAGTATTTTCTTAGATTTCATTGTTATGTCTAGATATAGCATTAGGGATAACTAACAAAAATAGAGGAATGAAGTATCCACTTTCAAAGCCAGTAAAGTTACAAATCCATGTCAGAAATAATAAGTAACTAGTTCTGGACAATGATTTCTTGGGGTTCAAATAAGGAAGGAGTAGAGACAAGGTAATTGGAACAAATAGATTTGTAACTGGTACATAAAGAATTTTTCTTAAAAAAAGAATTCACAGTATTTCTAAATTTTTATTTGCATGTATACCTGATGTACAAAGAAGTATTAACAAAAAACTTTATAAGACTAAAGGGCTTGTAAAGATTATGAAGTGCCGTGATTTGCATAGGCTTGTCTGTTCTTCTTAACAATCAGAAACACTTTGCAAACAAGGAAAGAAAAATGACTAGTAGGGCCAAGATGACACAGAAAGGACATATTAGAATTTTTCAGTCACCAATCCAGAACATAACTGCGTTAGTTTTATCATCTCCATCACCAAACTGGAGAAAGCTAACTTGAAAGGAGGAAAGATTTATTTTGGCTCTTGATTTTGGTATTTTCGTGCAATGTGGTAGGAAATGTCGGGTAGCGCAGCACGGCTCAGATCCTCCTGGCTTAGAAGTAGAGGAGAGAGACTACCCAGCACTCACTGGCTTTCTCCTTTTCCTTTTTCATTCCATCCAGGCCCTCGCCTTATAAGATGACATCATCCACATTCAGGACAAGCCTGCTCCTCTTAATATTCCCTGGAGAACACTCACAGACACACCTTGGGGTGTTCCTTACTAATATTCTGGGCATTTAGTCCAATAAAGATCAACAATGCTACTTTATATTTCATAACAAACTTAAAGAATAAATTACAGAACTAAGCATCCCCAGAGAAATACCATTCTATCTAAAAAAAGAACTAAATACATTAACACAAGAACATGCTCAAAGGGAACAGTCAAGGAATTAAACATTATTCATACACAACAATGTTCAATGAAGCATTATTTATAAAAGTGAAAATTGAAAATGACCTAAATATCTGAAAGTCAGGAAGAGCAGAATGGAGTGCTTGTGCAATGAATTCTTTTATAGTCATTATAAATATTTTTCTCAAAGAACACAGTCTTAAATGGCTTAGGAAAAGCTAATGATATATTAAGGGAAAATATGGCATTAAAACTATAATACCCATTTTATTCCAATATAAATGTTGATGTAAAAATTAAAAATGATGATGGCTAAAATGAGTACTGAAAGCCCAGAAGGAATTATGCCAAAATATTAATAGTAATTATATGTATAGTAGAAGAGTTGAAATTATTGATTTTTATCTTCATTCTTCAAATGAACACATACTGCTAACTATAATCTGAAGGAAACAAGATGAACAACTGTGTTTTTAAAACTTCTTGTGTTGCAAAACTACCAGCAACATTAAGTACCTTCCCCTCCCCTAGGCTACAGAAGTAAAAATAAACACACTTGAAGAAAATAACAGAAAATAAGAAGTTAAAGATGAACAAGAGTCACCTGTGAGATCAATTGTATGAGTCCATGACATAATTCTCATTATCACTGAGTCCTCATCAAATCGACTAAATGGCCTCAGACATATAACTGAAAAGCTAGAATTGACAAAACAACTCCAATCCCCCAGGTTTTGGTTTAATGCCATTTGCTGCTCAAAAAAGACACTCCAGCCAAGGCATTTCATCTATCTAATCTATCAGATGTGCAACTGAAAGGTCAAAAGTTTCCTTAAAAAATGGCAGAAGCAGCCCAACCACACAGAGAGATCACATCTCACTGAGTAAATGCTTTTGCACAGACCAAAACACATCAAGGATCCTTCCTGGCCATTCACACTTCCCAAATGCTACATGCAAGGGCAGTGACAATTTTCTTACACAAGATACCCATTCCACCAAGTTGCTTCTGCTGACCCCTAACGAAATATCTGATAGAATTTTAAAGTTCAGTTCACTGTCACTTTCTCATATTTGACCGTACCCATCACTAATATATCCTGATGAGCCTCTGATCACTTCATTTACTTCTAAGATGTCACTCTTTCAAGTACCTACTCAGCAGGTCACTCTATTTGCTGAGCATGTAGAAATGTTAAAATCTTCAATCTTGTTTTCTGTACAATGTACCTGCCATCAAAATGAAAATCACTTGATGGTTTTTCTATTTCTATTCTGCTGGAGAAATGGATGAATGGAGAGAAAATTGAAAGTTGGAAGTTAACACTGTAGGTGATTCCTTTAGCTGCTCTATATCAAATGATCTTTTGTGCCCTTTCTCTAACCTCTCCCTTTTCCCCCTTCTTCACATGCTTCTTGGAACTATGAGCCTGAATCTGAGATATTCAAGGAACAAAATTAATTTAGGAGAAATGGTCAGCTTGGGACTGTGGAAATCAGGCTGATCTAGTTAAAATGATCAAAAATGGAGTTTTCAAAAACAATCCCAGAGTATCATCATGCTCTTGCACTGAAATTCAGATTTCAGGTTTTCCTGGTCCATTTCCATAGCCAGAGTTATCATGGTGATAGTGTATGATAATAGAGAGTGTGCTAGTGATGGCAATGATGATGATAGCATCGATGGGGACAGTGAGAGACGAGAGGAACACGTTGAGAATGAAATGTAGTGAACCAGAACACTAGTAAATAATAAGCCTCTGACACGAAACTTGTCAAACTGTGTATGTGTTTTTTGAGAAACCACATTAGAGATAGACAGCACAAACTTTGTAAAGTATAAATTAAGTTTATAAGTTGAAACCCATGATGAAGGTTTAAATGAAGTTTAACTTTGCCATTTATTAAGGATAAAACCCCTTTCTCTTCTACCTTCAATGAATTTCAATGCAGTCTAGCTGAGCAAGTACATTCTAGCCATCTAAACAAGGTAGTTTACATGGGAGCCAAATGTTCTGTGTTTCGCTGAAACCCTTTATTTCCAAATACAAGTTTGAAATGTATGTACTTCTCTGATTAGTTTCAGAAACACTAGAATCCACTCCTACTAAGCCATGATCAGAGGGAAAGGAAGGAGATAAACTGGTGCAAGCAATTCTAATTTAACTCATGTTTCAATAACCCAGGGAGAAAATCTGTTTCCATTAGGTTCTAAGAACAGAAAAGATGGGATTGAGGGTTAGGGAGACAGAGTTGGGAGGGGATGTAAACTTTTCTGGACAATGTACAGAAATAGTAAATTGAAAATCTTGTAGATGAAGCGAATTATCAACCATCAAATCTATTTCATTTTCAAATGACTTATTATGGGCAAGCAATTCTCAATAATCACACATAATACTTCTTACTCTGGTCACAAAGAGAAATAAGTAAAGAAAAGAAAAGAAACAGGTAGAGAATCATAAGCAAAAGAAGACCAAAAATGGGGGGGGGGGGAGGTGAAGAGAAAGAGATAAAGGCACAATGGATAGAATGGAAAAGATGGAAGACATTCAGACAGGAGGGAGAGGGCATCAGTGCTCTCATATTTTCTGTAGAATCTTCAGTCAATGCAATAATTAAAAGATTTGTCAACCCATTTCATAAATGTATATTACCTGTTAACACTGTTCTTGGAAATACCAATTAGGTCTTCTGCATGGAGTCATTAATTTGAAGCCCTTGTAGTTAACTAAAGATTGACTTAGCTCTAAATGGATATTTTTGATGGTCAACATGCAGTAAGCTTGTAGGAAGAAGTGATTTTCTTAGTTTCAAGACCAGAGACAATTTAAATGTTATTTTTTCCTTCGCCTCCACAAATTATACCAACATCAAATACTGTGAAAACAGGGGTTATACCATGGGGGAGGGACATACAAAACAAAAAAAAAAAATCATCTTATTAGTATGGTAGAAACAATAGCAAAAAAGAAAAAACATTTGAGTCCTTATCTTGGGGCTCATTTCACCTAACATCAACTTAATCTGACCATACCTGCTCGTCTCAGACATATGTTTAAATAGGGGTACAGGTGGACCCATTGCAACAATGACATGTACAAGACACTATGTTGAAAAACGAACTTTACAACTTTGGCACTGGGCGGGGGGCTGAGGGGACTGGCGGGGGGTGGGGAGGAGGATGGGAAAGGATGGGAAGGAGAAATAAAGGAGGAGGCAACAATGCATGATATGAAATGTACTCATTACATTGCTCATGTAATTGTAACCTCTCTGTGCGGTATTTTCACAATTAAAAAAGACAGAGAGAGAGAGCTACATCAGGTGCCAGTGATTCATGCCTATATAATTCTAGCTACACAGGAGGCTGAGATCTAAGGATCACAGTTTCAAGATAGCCTGGGCAGAAAAATCCATGAAACTCTTATCTCCAATTAACCAGCAAAAAAGCTGAAAATGGAGGCGTGGCTCAAGTGGTGGAGTACCAGCCTTGATTGTGAGGCCTGGAATTCAAGCACCAGCACCAAAACAATAAAAAAGAAAAAGACCAGAGACAACTGAAAGAAACCATTCTCAACCTTGATTGTATATCAGAATCACAGGGATGGTGGCACATGCTTTTGGGACATATGTGTCCTAGGACTTGAAATCAAGGCCCGAACTCTGTCCCTGAACATTTTTGCTCAAGGCTAGTACTCTTATCACTCAAGTCACAGTTCCTCTTCTGGCTTTTTCTTGGTTAATTGGAGATAAAAGTCTCAAGGACTTTCCCACTCTGGATGACTTCAAACCACAACCTTCAGATCTCAGCCTCCTGAGTAGCTAGGAATACAGGTGTGAGCTGCTGGCGTCCAGCAGTGTAGCTTATACTTTTAATCCTAACAGCGCAGAAGACTAAAGCAAGAGACTCAAGTTCAAAGGCGATCTATAAGACTTTGTCAAAAGAGAGAGTAGAGAGCAGAAAGAAGAAAGGAGGAGGGAATAAATGAGGAGGAAAGGAAAGAGGGGAGAAGGAAGTGAGAGAAAGGGGAGGATAGGGAGGAGAGGAAAGGGAAGAGCAAAGAAGAAAGAGAAGGAAGGGCCAATTATAGGGAAAGAGGGAAAGAACAGCAGTCTGGGGTACAGCTCAGTGGAATAGTGCTTGCTTGGGCAGCATGCAGTCCTGGTCCTATGTTGATCTTCAGGGCAGCAAAAACTAAAATACTGATGGCCTATCTGTCCTGGACTAATGAAGACATCCCCAAATTAGGACATCTTACATTCTGGATGAGAAACATTCTTACATTCTCTCAAACATGTAGAAAGACTAGGACACAGACGCATGACATTTTTATATAATTATGTGGTCTTTTTTTTTTTCTATTTTCAGCTGGGTTCTTCAGGGAACAAATGAGTTTTCCAGAACCAATCTTGAGGATATTGAGGATATGTTGTTGTGTCAGAGTTCCACACAACTTTTTATATGCGTGTGCAGGAGGAACTGGGCTCCAGAGGGGGAAAAAAAAACAACTACACATCAGAGACCGCATGAGCAATGCTGCAATGCTGACACCTGAGGCACACCCAGCTTCACTCCACACCAAAAGGCCCACCCCAGCAGTACAAACCCTGCAGTGCCTTTTAACTACTCATTCTTGTCCAATAAGTAAACTATTCCAGAGAGAGTGATATCGTTTCAGGGAAACTAAACTGTTTCTTGCTACAAATCAAAATGAAACAGAAAGAAGAAACTGTAAGCGATTAAAAAAAAAATCTTTGTAAAACAGTTGTCTGCCCTCTCTATCCATGCAAAAAATCCCAGAACTTGAAAGATGGTTACTACTGAAATTGTCTGACTTTGGGGAAGCAAGGCATTGTTCGCACATACATAATCCCATTGACATCTTTGAGAAAACAACACAGTAGGAGAATAAACAAACAGGAAGTTCAGGGTCATTGCTAAGCTTGGTGTGATGATTTCTGAGAGGAGGTTCTTCAGGAGTAGATTTCTTGTGGGGTCACATATTCTTTTATTGTGCCAGTTGGAAACTTTTGATTTATTTATATTGATAATGGTCACTAGCACATGGCTCACCGCTAAAAGAAGACATGGTTTTGTTTACCTTTGTTAAAGGTCATCCTTAGCTGCTACTGCTGAAGAACCTTCTGCTCTGCAGGAGCTTGAACAATAGGTAGAAGACCAGAAATACAAATGGAGAAGCCAGCCTAGACAGTCCTCAAAGTAACCATGGGAGATTCCTTTTGAAACTCCAAAATGAGTTGTCCTTTAAGATTGATTATGACTATTAAATATGGTAAATTACTGCCTTACAAAAACTAACACATCATAAATCACTTCGGCAAAATAGCAGGATACAAAATAAACCCACAAAAATCAGTTGCCTTCCTGTACACTGACAATGTACAAGAAGAGAGGGAAATAAAGGGAGCAACCCCATTCACAATAACCTCCCAAAAAATAAAATATTTAGGAATTAACCTAACCAAAGATGTAAAAGAACTATTTAATGAGAACTATAAAAAGTTAAAGAAAGAAATTGCAGAAGACACTAGGAAATGGAAAGACCTCCCATGCTCCTGGATAGGCCGATTTAATATAGTAAAGATGGTAATACTTCCAAAACTAATACACAAATTCAATGCAATTCCTATTAAAATCCCAATGACGTACATCACTGAAATACAGAAAACAGTCCAAAAATTCATATGGAACAACAAAAGACCTAGAATAGCCAAAACAATTCTAGGGGATAAAGACAATATGGGAGGGCTATCAATGCCGAACTTCAAACTCTACTAAAGAGCTAACAAAGACAGCATGGTACTGGCACAAAAACAGACCTGAAGACCAATGGAACAGAATAGAAGATCCAGAAATAAATCCACAGGCCTACAGCCAGCTGATATTCGACAAAGGAGCCAAAGACATACAATGGAAGAAACACAGCCTCTTCAACCGCTGGTGCTGGGAAAACTGGGCAGCCACATGCAGAAAACTAAAAGTGGACCCCAGCCTATCACCATGCACCAACATCAACTCAAAATGGATTAAAGACCTTAACATTAAACCTGAATCTCTGAAACTACTGCAGGACAGAGTAGGAGAGACACTTGAACTAATAGGCACAGGAAGGAACTTCCTGAACAGAGTCCCAGGGTCACAACAAGTTGGAGAGAGACTCGACAAATGGGACTATCTTAAAATAAAAAGCTTCTGCACAGCTAAATCTATCACAACTAAGCTAGAAAGACAACCAACTAATTGGGAAAAAATATTTACCAGCAATATATCAGACAAGGGGTTAACATCCTGTATATACAGGGAACTCAAGAAACTAATCCCTCCCAAACCTAACAAACCAATTACTAAATGGGCAAGGGAACTAAAGAGGGACTTCTCAAATGAAGAAATAAAAATGGCAAAGAAACACATGAGGAAATGTAAATGTTCATTATCCCTGGTGGTGAAGGAAATGCAAATAAAGACAACCCTGAGATACCACCTTACCCCAGTCAGAATGTCCCACATCTACAAATCAGCCAACGACAAATGCTGGAGGGGATGTGGAGAAAGAGGAACCCTATTACACTGCTGGTGGGAATGTACACTTATACAACCACTTTGGAAAGCAGTCTGGAGGGTCCTTAGAAAGCTAAAGATTGACCTCCCTTACGACCCAGTCATACCACTTCTAGGCATCTACCCTGAACAACAGGAACCAATATACAAGGACACATGCACTTCCATGTTTATTGCAGCACTGTTCACAATAGCTAGGATATGGAAACAACCCAGATGCCCCACCACAGATGAATGGATCCAAAAATTGTGGTATCTATACACAATGGAATATTATGCAGCCATTAGAAATGACAAAATAATGGCATTTGCAGGGAAATGGATGGAGCTAGAAGGAATCATGTTGAGCAAGGTAAGCCAAGAACGAAGAGACAAACGGTACATGGTCTCCCTGATAAGTGGATGCTAAACCCAAAATGTTAGGTGATACGACCAAACTAACAGGACTTAAGAAACAAAGAACTCCCACTCATCTGATTGAACCACTACTAAATATCCCCATGCTGTTGATCACATATATGGTATATAACATGTGAACACCGTTATATGTTACAGACTGTGATAGACAATTTGCTCCAGGAAAGTTAGAATGAACTTGTGACTTTAAATGAGCATCATTATTCCACAACACTGTGAAATTCTGGAAATTATGTAATCACTTAATCACAATAAAAAAAAAAAGAACCTCGGGGAAGGGAGGGAGGGAGGGGATGGTAGGGGGAAAACAATGGAAGGGGTAACAATGTTCAAGAGGAAGTGTACTCATTACCTCACTCATGTAACTGTAACCCTCTGTATAGTATCTTTACAATAAAAAAAAAACTAACACAATGCATTTAGCATGTTTCCAACAAAGTTCATTTCAAATGAATCATGATCTTAAACCTTCCCTCAGCGTACAACTCTAATGCTCAGTAAGAGGAAAGTGTTAAAATTGATTCTTTTCCAGAAGAATATATATTAATCCTTCAAAGGATGCCATGAAATGCCATATTATAGTTCACTAGGAGGAAATATCCCAAGAGGGCTAAAATTGCATGCATTTCTAAGAAAGTAGGAAAGAATCAAGAGTCTGGGGTGTAGAGAAAAAAATAGCAAAATGTAATTGTTCGAAACAGGATTTTTTTAGTTTTTATTTTTTTAAGGTTGTGGCAACTCTTGTCTACAATTAGCTGTGTGACCTTGAACAAGATATTTTATCTCTTCCAGCTCCTAATTTTCATCTGCAAAAAAAATATACAATAAAATTACCAAAAGGGTCATGGTTAATATTTTATAATGTAATAATGAATGTAAAATGCTCATCACAATGTTTCATACCAAGTAAGTGCACAAGTTATAAATTGATTAAACAATTATTTAACCAATGTATAGAATGGACCATGTACTATCCTAGGGGCTGAGACATCTACCCAATAGGTTAAAAAAAAATCCCTGTCATTCAAATAGATTACAGGAAAGCAAAAAGAGGTCTTTTGGAGCATGGATATAAGTAGGATGGGAGAGGGCAGATGAACTTTACATGCACATATGTAAAGAGAACGATGAAACTTTGTTGATATTGTTCTAAGAGAAGGTTGAGGAAGGAAGGAGACTTATGAATGGAGGAGGAAGAGGTGAGGGAGGAGAGACGGTGTGGGTTTGATTGAGCTGCATTGTGTACTAGTGTGGAAAATGTCATAATAAAGTCCCCCTTCACAACTTACATATACTAATAAAGTATCTTTTTAAAAAACTCTGCCTTAATATTGCTCTGTTAGGGAAGTTCTATAGAAAACATAAATGGAGAGGGTATTGATTGCTATGGAGAATATAAAAGCACTGGAGAGGGCCAGTGGAAATGATACAAGATGGCAGAGTGGTCCTCACAGACAGCACTGATTAGATGACATGTTAGCAACAACTGGAGAGGCAAAGCAATGAGCCATGCAGGAGAGAGAGTGATTGCAAAGGCTTAGAGCACGAATATTGCTTGGTATGTTTGCAAATTAGAAAGGAGGCTAGTGTGGCACACAAAGAGCCTAAGACTCTAAGGCTAAGACTGGAGAAATTTAGGAAGAATTGGCATGAGGGACAGAAGGGCAAAGCTAACTAGGTAGGGTATTGAAGCACCACTTTAACAGATGGAACTGGGGAGAAGAGTGGCATGATCTGATTTACGCTTTAACAGGATCACATTAACTGGGGAAGTGCAGAGATTTCAAAGATTTCTCCTGTTGGGAAACAGGAGAGCATTTAGAGATAATTGCTTAACACAGGTAATGATGATGGTGACTTAAACCAGGTAATGGCAAGAAAGAAAGATATGGTCAGATAGATTCTAGATAATGTTGAAGGCTGAGTTCACAGGATCAGCTGATGAATGAGACATGTGACTGGAGAAATAAGAATCAGAAACAACTATACAGGTTTGAGCTGGAGCAACTAGAATGATAGGCTTCATTGAGTGGGAACGACTGAAGGAAAAGGGGGCCTGGAAAAGTCACTTTGTGAGGTAGGTAGACCGCAGTCTGGGGCATGTGGAGTTTTAAATGTCTTTTCAATCTCAAATGTTGGTATAAAATAACCTGTAAAAAAAAAAAATCTAGGGTGTGGAGGTGAGATTTGGACTCCCTGTAAAGGTGGATGCTACTTGCAGATTGTCATTGCTTAAAATCATGAGACACTTCAAAGTCACTGAAAGAATGAATTTAAACAGAAAGGGAAGGTCATGAAAAAACTCTTGGGACTCTTCAAAGTTTACAACTCAGGAAAAGTGCAAAAGAGCCAGCAAAGATGACTGAGGACAATTAGCCAAGGAGAAAGGCCAAAAGGTACACTGATAATCAAAACCACCTAAAGACTAAATTCATTTTCAGAAGGAAGTAACCAGGATTTTAATCCAAGTTCTTTCACTTACTAGCCCTGAGACCTAAGAATGTATTCAACCTTGTAATCTTGACTATAAAGGGAGGAGAATAACACTAACCTTGTACGATTATAAAGATTAAATGAGACATTTTGCATATAAAGCATAGGAAGGCATGGCGTACTGAATGAATGGCTAGCTATAGTTTCTATGGTTACTACTATTCATCAAATCCTGTTAAGCATCTGCAATGGAAGCACAAGCCACCATGTCAAGTATGGAAATATGTGACATAAAGATTCATGGAAATTTCAAAAACATTACATAGACTTTAGTCTCCAAGACAAGGTCGCTGAAAACAATGACCTTTTCTTTCTGGTTTACACAATATCCTTAGCAAGTAGACATGGCATAGAGCTGGCCCTCACAGTTTGATGTACAACTACTTAAAGATAATAATAATAATAATAAATGTTTGAAAAAAGAGATACTGAGATATAGAAACAGACAAAATTGCAGAGAAATATCACTGGACATTGATGTGGACAGAGAACTTCCTTAATAAAATTTTCCAACTCCTTGAACCACAATTAGTTAAATAAGAAAGGTAAAAGAGAAGGAGAGTTTGTATTGTAAAGAACTATGGCCTGGGGCTGGGAAGGTGGCTCAGTGGTAGAGCGCTTGCCTTGCATGCATGAGGTCCTGGGTTCAATTCCTCAGTACCACATAAGCAAAAAGAAAAAAGCCAGAAGTGGTGCTGTGGCTCAAGTGGTAGAACGCTAGCCTTGAGCTGAAGAGCTGACAGTGCCTAGATCCAGAGTTCAGGCCCCACAACCGGACCCCCCCCCCCCAAAAAAAAAGAACTATGCCCTTAGCCATACTAAACTACCAGCACAACTATGTTTATTGCAGCATTATTCACCATAGCTAAGATATGGAACTAACGCAGATTCCCATCAGGAGATGAATGGATCAAGAACATTATATATATTTACACACACACACACACACATGCCTCCATCAGAAAGAATGGCACCACCCCATTTGTTTGGAAATGGAAAGACTTGGAAAAAAGTATATTAAGTGAAGTAAGCCAGAACCAAAGAAACATAGGTTCCATGGCTTCCCTTATTTATGTTTTCCCGAATTTGCAATAACTAGTATATATCTAGGATAATCTTACCAGACAAGCAGAAAAGGTCAAAAGCTATGTACATATGACCATAAGATGATGCTAAGCAAAATGAACCACAAGATAGGGATGTAAGAGGTTTGAGGTTTTATCTCTGTTGCTGTTGTTTTTAATGTACTTAAAATGTACTATGTGATTTTTTTGTTTCCTTTGTGTTTTCCCCCCATAGTATTACCCCTGTAATTGATTCTGGTGCCCTGCATCTTGTATATACTTCATTTTTCTAAATTGGGGGGGGGAAGGAAAATAACCAAATGCTGAAACAAGGATACGGTTGACCCATTAACCCATTATAACAATAAGATGTACAAGGCACTATGTTGAAAACAAACTTTGGCGGGGGGGGGGGGGGGGGGGGGGGGGGGGGGCGGGGGGGGGGGGGGGGGGGGGGGGGGGAAGGGAGGGATGGTAGAGGAGGTAACAATGCTCGATAGGAAATGTACTCATTACCTTACTCATATAACTGTAACCTTTCTGTACAGTATCTTTATAATAAAAAATATGAAAAAAGAACTATGGCCTTAGGAATCACTGAATAAAAATAGAGAAAAGATCCTGCAGTTTTAGGTACATCCTCTTTGAGAGAAGTTTGTCAGATCACACGTGTTGTCATGGAGAAAATGCCAGCCAGCTCCTAAATGAAAGGTAATCAAAACAATAATAGTGAATGGTCATTAAGGTTTCACTTGAGCTGGGCACTCTTATAAGCAATTTATCTTCAGTCATTCCTCAACAACATAGATAACTTTATTAATCTCCATGATAAACAAGGAGGTTTGGACAGTATCACTTAAACTAACACTACCAATGGGCAGAATAGCTAGCTATGTCTCTGGACTTCAGAATTGAGGTCTTAACCACTGCAGTGCTTTCTAAATGTATCAATTGAGTCTGGAAGCCAAAACATTCAGATTACATGCATACACACTCACACACACATATACACACACATGCACACACATACACACACAGACACATACATATAATATTAATTAATATAACAGCCATGTTTTATAAAATAATTCTTTAGAAAATTTTCATCTGTTTTGGTAGAACAGCCTTTGTGTAACATTGTATTACCTTAGAGCAAGTGGTGGTGGTGGTAATTATTCATACATGTACAAAGTGAAAATTAAATGTAGTGCCTTAAAACCCATCAAAATGACTGAGGAAAACATGACTCATAAATCATTTGTTTCACAAACCACTACACAGACCACCTGATAGAACCATAAATTAGAATTGGGGGAAGTAGGCTCAACAGGTGTCATGCATTATCTTCATTAGCATGTTCCATGGCTTATTACCACTCAGGTAATTATCTACAACCCAGCAGAGTTGCATGTTACCTACATTCTAAGTATTAATAGGAAGTTATGTTCCAAGTAGGAAGTATTTCCTCACAATCAGATTTTTTTAAATGAATTGCATGAGCAGGTTAAGTATTTGCTGATTGTAAACTATTCAAGTATACAATAAAACATTTTAAAATGCAAAAAATAAGTGCACATAAAAATAAGAGGCACCCATATTGCCACTACTCAGAATAACTCCTAGGGTCTAGAAAAATTAAATTCAAACTACAAACAATTTAGAGAGATGGCAGAGTTATGGTTTAGTGTACTGTTTGATTGTTCTTTTACCATTGCTATGAAGTTGTTGGTTGGTCTTTTAAAAATGAGTAAGAAGATATAAGGACTTACTCTCAAATCTTCATTTTATAGGGAAAAAACAAAGGCTCAAAGGAGGAGAATGATTTGCTGAAGAGCACACAGCTTCTTGGCTCAGAACAAAGCTAGAGTGCTGGGTTTTTAATTTCCTGGGTTTACACTCTACTAAATTGTCCAAGGGAAAAAAAAATTACCTCTGCTTTTCAATGACTGCCTATAAATCTGAAATACTCCTGGAATGGAGAAAGAGTTTAAACCTGGGTTACAAAATTCCAATTGGTACTCTTTGCAGATAAAAACACTTCAACAGAGCCAGTGCTCTAACAAGTAAGGCATAATTCTAACCCCTCAGCTCAGAACCTTTCCCTCAACTCCCCTTCATTCCTATCAAAGCCCCTAGTACTTCATCTGCTTCCCTTTATGGCTTCACCTTTACCAACATCCCCTCCAGCCATGCAACTGGACCACCTGTGATCATCAGAACACAGATTATTTAACAATTATGCATGCCTCTTTTCCCATTCCCCCAATTCTTCCTCTATTTAAACAAACATCTGTATCAGGGAGGATGGGTTGATGTATACCTCACCTCTTTCTGCAGCATGTCCATGCCATGTCAATTACGTTTCCCTTTCTGAATTCCACTATTGTCTTTATTTGGCATTCTCCGGCAAGCGGCTGGACCTGACATATGAAACTATGGAGTTTGAGCCTGAAGCCAAAAATTCCTGTAACAAGGAAGCAAGTGACAATGCCTGTAGAATTTGTGTGGGATGCTACTGGCTTCTAGTAAGTGGAGGTTGGGATGCTGCTAAACATCCCTTGATGTACAGGACAGAAACACCCAAGAATTATTCAACCCCAAATGGGTTGAATATTGACGAAATCTGAAAGCACCATTTTTAACTGAGAAAGAGAGTCCAGAGAAAGTTTGGAGCCAAGAATAGCAGCTCGCTTTGCTTCTCACAGTCTTCACCAGACAGCCCAAACAGGGAGTTAATGAAATCAGCCCCCATGGAATTGAAGGGAAAATGGTACATTCTTTTGATAGTATAATTGCTAGCAACAAATTTGCAAATGGGCCTATCACCACTCTGAAAGTACCACTTTCCATCTCCAAAGCAACTTGCTATGCAAGAGAACAAGAGGCCAAGTACCATGTACATAATGCAATCTGCATACATTCAAAGAACAGCGGTTCATGTTCAATCAACACAGGTGCTTCTCTAAAGGTATAAAATTATAATTAGGAATAATACAGCCTTCATCTGACTTGCTTTCCCTAGGATGTGCTCCGCTTATTAAAATAAGCTTAATTTTTAGCTTATTGATGCCTCAAGTGAAGCAACTATTTGGGGAAACCAAAGTTCTCTGAAAGAGAATGAGCAATTATCCACCAACTCTTTCATACTTCTGATGATCATGAACTAGACAAGTGAGTTTTAAAAGCTGTCTTTAGCTGCATACCTCAGCACCATCAAGTCGCCTGTTAAGATTGGATTCCTCAGTGTGTGTGCGACTAGGCTCAAAAGAGTAGTTGAAAGATTAGGCATGTAAACTCACATTTATCTTGACTCTTATGAAAACTATAACTCTTGAAAATACAGTTACAAGCAAAACATAATCCATTTCTACTCCTCTATGGAAAGGACAGTGTCATTTCATTACCCTTCTGAAGGCCTAAAAACTCTAGGAAATGATTTTTAACTATTTTTGAAAGCCTAGTGTTACTTCCTGCACAATAAGCCAGATGATCCCTACCAGAAAAGATTTTGTCTAGTTATTGTCAGATCACAATGGCTGGTTGCATTGCTGCATGAGCTGCAAAAATTAGTGGTTGTTTGTGGGTTTCCTATATGGGCATCTTCTCCAAACAGAAGAAAATGAAAGGAGGCTGTTCAGATGCATTCCTACCCAAAGATGTCTCTGTGACATGAGTCTCTTTATCAAGACAGAGCAAATTGGACAAGTCAGAAGGAGTGAGATCCTCTTTCGATTACAGATCAGGGAGATAAATTCAAAGTGAGACCCCACCCAGGGAGACAGAACAGCTTAAATGTGAAAGATTAAGTGTTGAGTCATGTTGAGATTGAACAACCTGGTAACATTTCTGCTTTCATCCTGGAAAACTCTCCCTTCAACTGCTTTGTAATATATAAAGGAAAACTGAGATGCTTCAGAAAGAATTAGCTACCCCAGCTTGGAAAGACCATATTAACAGATACATATCTCTATTATACTGTAGGACTATATAGTAATACATTTCTCACATGCTTTTGACTTCATTTAGGCCTTTTTTAAAATTTTTCACTGCCCAAGGCTTGAAATAAAGGCTTGGCCAGTAGACATGCTTGAGAAACACATAATAATGCTGTGTTGGTGTGCTCTCATTTGGAGTTTTGTCAGTTATGTATTGGTTAACATCTGCTAAGCACTTCCAATGTACCAGGTACCATCTTAGGTATTTATTAATTAGCATGTACTGTCTTATTTGTGCATATTTATTGGCCTACAGCTGTGTGCAACACGTACTAATATCTTCAGTTTATAATTCAGTTAGCCAAAGCACAGAGAGTTACCCATGGTCAGGACTAGTAAATTCAAAGTAAGATTCTGAGCTCTAGTTGGTTATGCTTGTAATCTTAGCTACTCAGGAGGCTGAGATCTGAGCAGCAAGATTCAAAGACAGGCTGAGTACAAAAGTCCCTGAGACTCTTATCTCCATTTAACCAACAACAACAACAACAACAACAACAAAAAATCAGAAGTGGAGATATGGCTTAATTGGTAGAGTGCTGTTTTTTACTCAGTTTGAGCAAAAGAAGCCAAGCAAGAGCATGAGGCCCTGAGTTCAACCCCAATTTTGGTGTATGCGCGTGCATACACACACACACACACACACACACACACACAAAGACATTCAATCTACAGGCAAAGTTCAAATTTCCAACTGTTATTATATGCATAAAAGATATTTTCAAGGAGAATAATAGGAGGAGACATGTCTAATGCAAGTTCATCTTGAAAGCAAACATTAGGCTCATTAGGATGGAAACCTAAGGCAAAATTCAAGAGCTGGGTGCAGAACTAAGCCAAGAAACAGCCCTCTGGCAGGCAGTTCAGTGTTTGTTGCCTCTTGCAAGTTGTTTGCATCTGGATGCAGTTTATCCTGATTATCAGTCCTGAAACTTCAAAATAGTGTCTCTCAACATCTGCTCTATTGACAGTTGGAAGTAGATAATTCTTTGCTGTGGGGAGCTTGTCTTATGCATTGTAAAATGTTTAGCAGCACCCCAATAGATAGTCTCTAGATACCAGGGGCACTCTTTTTCTAGTTGTTGTAAGAGACAAATGTGTCTTCAGGCAGTACCAAAATCTCCTATGAGGCAAAATGACACACCTCAGACAAGACAGCCTTGCAAAATGCAGATAATTGCTCTTTCTTCTTCCATCAATATATACCTTACTCTGCTTGGACTGCCAAGAAATTCTAGCCCTTAAACTCCATTTTAGGACATATACATTTGCCTACTCCTCCACTGAATGTTGGCAGGAGGAGAAGTAGAATTAAAGCTCACCCAAGCTCTTATTCACTGCTTGGGAGTCTAAGCTCCCTGAGCAAGGGCTCATTCATTTAGAAGAAGAAATACTCTTTCTAGTTTTGCCTTACAACTAAAAAGCCCTTAATCAGATTAATAGACCCTAAGAGTTAAGAAGAGCAATTATAATCATTTCCATTTAAAAGGGCATGAACAGAAGGCTCAGAAAGGTTAAGCAATTTGTCCAGAGTCACAAAGCTAGTTCATGTTAGAGCTAGCGCTCAAGCCCAGACCTTTTATCTCAAACTTTATTATAGTTCCCTACTACCCTCAGGGGAATAAAGCTTTCAAAAGACCAATTAAAGTAAAAGAAAAAGGAAAGACTTCCCAACTGCATTGTGAAGATTAAATCATCTTGAGGATAATAGATGTCCAAACAATAGGAATACTTAAAATGAAGTAGCACACCAAGCTGAATGAGAAACAGCTTCAGCAGATGAGAAATGAATAAGAATCCTGCCACACTGCATTCATCTCTCACTTGTAGCACTTGGTAAATAATAGATCTAAGCATTCCTGCAGTAGTCCTACTCTATAAAAATATTCCAGTCTAGCTCAAGAGTCACTGACAATATCTATCTCTTACACCGGCTTATGGGAAAATCAACAGCACATTATACGGTGCCTTCATCTATACTTTGTTGCCCAGGACCTCTTTTGCTACCAGTAGACCTGTTGTCATGTACTTGCTGCACTTCAACAGCCAATGAGGGTAGCCAGACTGATGGAGAGGGAAAGTTAAATATACTCCTGATCAACAAGATCAAACACCTGACAAACACCATGCCCATAAGAGCTATAAGCAGTTTGCTGCTAGTCACTATAGTTTAACAGGTCAAGCTTTGTGTTCACTGGCCAAATTGTGTGGGTCTGTTAGTCCACACACTCAGCTTAAATCTTGGAAGATAAAAGAGTCTGTACCACCATGGATAAGGAGTCTGTACCCCTATGGATAAGTATTCGCCTTTGAAGAGTTGTAAAGTCTATGTATAATCAAATGTTTCATCATGAAGTCAGTGACTACTATTAAAATCTATTTTTAATAAGATTTTTATTGTGAAAATACTGTACAGAGGGTTACAATCACATGAGCAGAAAATCTATTTTATCCCAGACCTTAAGCTAGAGATATTAATAGAAATAAGAACAGGCATTTGACCCAAATATTCTCCAAGAGTTAAGGAAAATACCAATATGCAAATATATCTTTGACTACTTTGAGTTAAGCAAAAGAAGTAAGTCTAAAATGTCTGAGGAGCACAATGAAATAACTCCATGTGACCAACCGCACCTAGGATCACAGCAGGGATGATATTTAAGCTAAGTGTTATAGTAGTGAAATCAAGAACATGGATAAAAGAGTGAGGATTAGAGGTGTTTCATTAAATTGAGAAGAATCAAGAGAGCAAAAGCTGAAAACTACCTCCAATGGGCTCAGGCCAAAGCAGTGAAATCAGTTACTTCAAGAAATCCACATAAGGCTGTTAAAAGTTTATAGAAACTTTAAGAATCTCTACCAGTGACTACAGCTACTGCAGCCAAGGGGCATTTTTCAAAGCTCACTGGAAAACTGGTGTGATGCTGCAAAATTGAGAGTCTTGAATGCAATGGGCAAATGGACACATGAACATTATAGTGAATTTCCCAAGCATATCCAGAAATTAGGACATGAGAGAAATTAAGTAACTTGAACAGGATCCCATAAGCCATAAGGAGTAGAGACAGAAACTGGACCTGTGCAGTCCCATGACAAGGTCCACTCATTTAATCACTACGCTGATATGTGCACTTAGAAGAAAAAGGAGATCCGGAGTAATTGGCCAGTTTGAGATTGGATAATGATCCTTCAGAGCAGATAAACAAAGACTATTTTAACCCATTCTTTGCCAAAATAAGTAAGGTGAAGTAGAAGAGAAGAAAACAATGCTTAATTGCTATAATCCTCAGTTTGATGAGACTCCAAAATGTTTTTAGTTATTGGTCCCTGGACTTAGACATTTTTAAGCATACTGTGACTCCAATGGCCTGGAGAGAATGTGTGGATATGGAATCTAAAAACTTCCTTGATCCTCACCCTAGAAAGGCTCAGACAGAAGAAGTTTGGAGCCTGAGTTCCAAATCCCATTCTTCCCAATCTTGAGAGAAAGCTGTCCTACTAGTTCTAGGATGATATCCCAGTTAAGAGTCCTATAAAATATTAGCACTAATACTACAGTGAACAGGCAATATCCCTTTCTTTTTAGAATTATGTGGTTTTCCATATCCTAGTTCTTTTTTTCTAATTTTTATTGTGAAAATACCATACAGAGGGGTTTCAATTACATGGACAAGATAATGAATACATTTCTTATCAAGCATTGTTGCCTCCTCCTTTGTTTCCCCTTCCCATCCGTTCCCATCCCCAAAGCTGTAAAGTTAGTTTTTCAACATAACGTCTTGTACATCTCATTGTTGCAATGGGTCCACCTGTATCCCTATTTAAATGGTTTGTTTTTGCCCTTCCCCTCCACAAATTATACCAACATCATATAGAGTGAAAGCAGGGGGTATACTGTGGGCAGGGGGTACACACAAGCAACAAAGAAATCATCTTATAAATATGTTAGAAACAATTGCAAGAAAGAAAAAAACATTTGGATACTTATCTTGGGGTTCATTTCACCTAACATCAACTTATCTGATCTTTTCTGCTTGTCTCAGACATATACTAGTTATTGCAAATAAGGGAAACCATGGAACCTATGTTTCCTTGGGCCTGGCTTACTTCACTTAATATAATTTTTTCCAAGTCTTTCCATTTCCTAACAAATTGGGCAATGTCATTCTTTCTGATGGATACATAGAATTCCATTGTGTATATATAACACATTTTCTTGATCCATTCATCTACTGAGGGGCATCTGGGTTGGTTCCATATCTTAGCTATGGTAAATAATGCTGCAATAAACATACTTGTGCTGGTAGCTTTAGTATGGTCTTGTTTGTGATCCTTTGGGTAAATGCCCAAAAGTGGGATTGCTGGGTCATAGGGGAGCTCTATGTGGAGTCTTTTGAGGAACCTCCATACTACTTTCCAAAGTGGTTGAACAAGTTTACACTCCCACCAACAATGCAGTAAGATTCCCTTCTGGCCACATCCTCTCCAGCATCTGCTGTTATTAGAGTTCTTGATTATAGCCATTCTAACTGGGGTGAGGTGGTATCTCAAGTTGTTTTGATGTGCATTTCTTTTATGGCTAGAGAGGTTGAACATTTCTTCATGTGTCTATTGGCCATCCTTCTTTCCTCTTCAGAGAAGTTTCTCTTTAAGTCTTTAGCCCACTTATTTATTGGGCAGTTGTTTCTTTGAGGATTTGTTGTTGGGAGATTTAATTTTTTGAGTTCCAGGTCATATCCTAGTTCTTTACTTACATACTTTAGCATAATCAAGTTACTAACACATGAATTTTAAATGCCCCAGTAACAACAAATAGATTGTTTAAAAAGTTATAAAAGAAGAAACCTAAAATGGACTGTCATAAATAAAACCACTCTTTATCTTCAACAGGAATTCTATATGGAATGCTTCATTTGCTCATTTATTCCTTTATTCATTCACTGATTGCTCTGCACTACCCACTGAGGAAAGATCAAAGCTCTGGAAAGAACCAAGTAGTTATAGATTGTAGAGAACAATGGTAACCACCTTTTCCTTAAATATTTGTGGCTCACAAATCATATGGTCTTTGATGAAACTGTTCAATGCTCAACTCTGCATTGTGAAGGCAAGCAAAATTTGAAGCTTAATGGTTAAGCATATCCAGTAAAACATTTTTTCAAAAATACACTCAGCAATAGACTGTCATCTGCTGAGAGGGGCACACACCATCAGTTTCAAACTGTGAATTCTGAGACATAAATATCACTATTATATGGAAAATTGGTGGGCATGCAAGTTCTCAGGCCCTAACCTAGAACAGTTGCGTTGATTCAGAAACTGAGGGGGTGGGCAGTTTGAGCTTATGTATCAATAAGTACTTCTACATGATACTGACATATACTAAAATTTCAAAACCACTGCTCTATACTTGTACTGTCCAATATGGTAGGAATAACTAACTAAATCAAATAATTTACATTAGAAAAAAATAAAGCTTCTATTTGTCACTAGCACTAGCCACATTCAAGTGTTCAATAGACTTAGAAGCTGCTGATGTGTGTATTATAAATATACAGAATAATCTCTTCCTTGCAGATAACACTCATTTAAACAGATACATAGGCCACAAGTTCCCAGGCATCACAGTAGGTACAATAATGTACAAGGTACAGATCACACAAATGCTTCCAACGTCTAAGAAAGAGTGGACAGTGTGTTCACTAACCTGACTGATCCTAAAGCTCTTCTAGTTAATTCATTTGCTTTTAGCTATTGAAAAAGATAAAATAAATTATTGAAGCCAAAACTGGTTTGTCATTTAAAAATGCATTTAATTTTACACATGTTGCGCTGAATGCACATGTCTGTCCTAACATATAACAGAAGTAGGAAGGTTAGGCTTCTGATAACATTCATTATCCGGTATCCATCTACTGTGTTCACAAATGCCAATAAACACCTCAATGGTGAGTCCTTTCCATTGCTAGACCTGTTGGTACAGTTACTTTCTGCTAATATCCAAAACACAAAAGGCATTATGCTACAGGATCCTACAGCTCAGTGTTCAGACTCAAAAGCTTGATACATTGTATTCACATAAAACAGGGCTAAATGGCCATTATATAGCAAAACAGTCCCAGAAATGGCAACAGTGCAAGGACAATTACAGGAGGTTTCTGGAAATAGAAAACATACTGTGTTGCTGGCAGGATTTGCCAGACTTAAAAGGGGGCTATGTCATATTTTACTTAATGCAATGTTAACGCCTGTAAAGAAGAATCATTTAGAGGGAACGCACAGATGGGGCTGTGGAATTGATTCTTGGTGGGAGGGAGGCAGAAAGGACCAGAGGGGAGTAAAAATCTTGAAAATGGGCCTTACAATCCATTACAAACCAAAGGAGTTTCAGAAGCTGCTGACCTTTTCACAGCTCCATCGATTCAGCCACAGGACAAAATAAAAGCCATGAAGCAAATAAAGTCACCTCAGGGTAACAGGTAGGTTAAAGAAAATTGTGAGGAGGAGAAAGGATTTGCCCTTCAAAAGCTGATATATTGTCAGGCCAACACAACCTTTAGACGGCATTTATCACCAAGGCCACTTCCCTGGCAGAAACTACTATTGTCAAGGGGGAAAGGGTGCAGATTTGCACAAGGCGTCTGACCCCAAAATTTGCTCCTATCTAGTACCCAGCTCAGTAGTTTTAGTAACAGAAATGAATCCTTTATCCCCCTCCCTCTTCAAGGCCCTCCACTGAGAAGCTGGCTTCATTTCCAATTGAGTCTCAAGAGACTTATTCACTCTTTATGCAGGTATCCCAGCATTGTATAACGCTAATTTATTCACTGTACTCCTGGTGTTACATCTTGCAGAAAATGGAACAGCAAATTGCCATAATAAGAAAAAGAGAAGAGAAAGAAAGAAACAAAACTGAAATAGCATGACAATTTATCAGAAGACAGTTACCTTAAAAAAAAAACACAGTTAACATAACAATAAAGGTATGAGGATCCAAAAAACACGGATAAGATTCAAGTCATGAATAAGCATCTTAAGTGGTGAGAGACAGCAGCAAAACTATTTGACAAACTCAATGAGGAAGTTCTGCTAGGAAAACAAGGGCCATGATCATGCTATTTCTTTCAAGGGTAGATTTAAAAGTCTATAATAAAACAACAACAGCATGGGACTCTGACTTTTTAAAATATTAATTTTACTTTTATTATTACATACGTTAATTCCAATATTTTCAGTTAGATAAATAAGTGACTTGTTTTTTCCAGTTTTGTATTCTTTTGTTTTTCTTTAATCAACATTACTGAGCTGCTAGCATAGCACCATGCTAGACATTTCGGTTCACAAATATGTATAAAAAAATAGTCTGTGGGCTGGGAAGGTGGCTCAGTGGTAGAGCGCTTGCCTTGCATGCTCGAGGCCCTGGGTTCGATTCCTCAGCACCACATAAGCAAAAAGAAAAAAGCCGGAAGTAACGCTGTGGCTCCAGTGGTAGAGCGCTAGCCTTGAGGTGAAGAGCTGAGGGACAGTGCCCAGGCCTAGAGTTCAGGCCCCACAACCGGACCAAAAAAAAAAAAAAATAGTCTGTGCTCACCAGGAGCTCACGTTATCCTAAATTACAGCATGCTTCAAGCAAATAATCACAGAAATATAAGTGCTCAAAGCATGAGTTAAGCATGCATTGAATTATGGGCTCATCAGTCCTGATCATGTAAAACCCACCTGTGAAATAAACCTGCCTAGTGTTTGCTTAGAAAAAGTTTAAATTCTATGAGGAATACCAGCATTACAAGGCAAAGGACATGGTACATTAAGTTACATTTCTTCATTAATCTGTCCTACAAAGGAATTTTCTCATTTATTCAAACAGAATTTACAATGAGAACAGGGAGAAAAGAAAAAAAAGTGAGCAAGCTTGGCACCCCCCCCCCAAGAATTTTCATTTTAGAGGCTAGGAAGATATTCTGGGGCACATGACCCACACAGGCTGCCAAATGGAGAAATGGCCACCCTGCCCAGAACCAAATTCAACTGAATCACTGAGCTGACTTAACCTTCAAATCAGTGTTGGAGGGCTTACTTGAGACATCCTCTATTTGCCAAAGCTAGAACCATGACAGCAATAAAATGAAGCATTGGATTTATAACTTAAAGTACTAAATAAATATCTGTGAGTTTGCCCCAAAACAGAAACTGGGTGTCACAGTGGAAAAAAAGTCAAATACATCCACACAAGGGAACGAAAGCAGTTGAATTAAAAAGGGTAGTGGGATGGAGAAAGGATGAGTAATAGAGGAGGTCAATCTGATTAGAGTACTACGGATGCACGTGCTAAACACCATAATGAAATCCTTTTGAATAATTACCTTTTGGTAAAGAAAGATCCTGTAAAATTTTAAAAATGTAACACAAGTTCTGTCCAGGGTGAAGGTACTAGTGGAAAGCAAGAGGACAAACAGAGAAGGGGAAAAGGGGCATGTGGTTGGAATACCTCATGTACATGTGTGAAAATAAAACAGTGAAGCTTGCTGAGATTGGAAAGGAAGGATAAAGAGGCAGAATAATGATTTTTTTTATTATTATTATGAGAATACCATACAGAGGAGTTACAATTACATGGGCAAGATAACGAGTACATTTCTTTTTTTTTTTTTAATTTAATTTAATTTTATTTGTGAACATAATGTACAGAGGAGTTACAGTTACACGGGCAGGATAATGCGTACATTTCTTACCAAGCATTGCAGCCTCCTCCTTTGTTTACCCTTCACATCCCTTCCCAGCCTCCCACCTCCCCCCCTAATCCCAATCCTTCTCCTTCCCCCCCTTCTCCCCCTCCCCCCCCCCCCGCACCAACGTTGTAAAGCTCGTTTTGGACATGACAACTTGTACTTCTCATTGTTGCAACAGGTCCATTTGTATCCTTAAACAACTGGTTTTCCCCATCTCCTCCACAAGTTATACTGACATCAAATATAGTGAAAGCAGGGGTTATACTGTGGGGGAGGGACATACAAAGCAACAAAGAGATAATCTTATAAATGTGTTAGAAACACATGCATAAAAGAAAAAAAACATTAAAATACACATCTAAGGGTTCATTTTCCTGACATCACATTATCTGACCTTTTCCGCTTGACTCATACATATACTAGATATTACAAATAAGGGAAACCGTGGGACCTACGTTTCTTTGGGCCTGGCTTACTTCACTTAATATAATTTTTTCCAAGTTTTTCCATTTCCTAACAAATGGGGCAATGTCATTCTTTCTGATGGAGGCATAGAATTCCATTGTGTATATATACCACATTTTCTTGATCCATTCATCTACTGAGGGGCATCTGGGTTGGTTCCATATCTTAGCTATGGTAAATAATGCTACAATAAACATAGTTGTGCTGGTAGCTTTAGTGTGGTCTTGTTTGTCAACATTAGGGTAAATGCCCAAAAGTGGGATTGCTGGGTCATAGGGGAGCTCTATGTGAAGTCTCTTGAGGAACCTCCATACTGCTTTCCAAAGTGGTTGAACAAGTTTACATTCCCACCAACAATGAAGTAAGGTTCCTTTCTGTCCACATCCCCTCCAGCATCTGTTGTTGTTAGAGTTTTTGATTTTTGCCATTCTAACTGGAGTGAGGTGATATCTCAATGTTGTTTTGATTTGCCTTTCTTTTATGGCTAGGGATGTTGAACATTTCTTCATGTGTCTATTGGCCATCCTTCTTTCTTCTTCAGAGAAGTTCCTCTTTAAGTCTTTCGCCCACTTATTTATTGGGCAGTTGTTTCTTTGAGGATTTGTTGTTGGGGGGTTTAATTTTTTGAGTTCCAAGTATATTTTAGATATGAGACCCTTGTCCGTTGTAGGGCTAGTAAAGATCTTCTCCCAATCCGTGGGCTTTCTATTGATCTTGCTAGCTATGTCCTTTTCCCTGCAGAAGCTCTGCAACTTTATGCAATCCCATTTGTCCAACCTTTCTTTGATTTGTTGTGTTTCCGGGTCTCTATTCAGAAAATTTCGGCCTGAGCCAAGGAGACCTAGGGTTTCTCCTATTCCATCCTGTAATGTTTTCAGAGTGTCTGCTTTGAGTTCAAGGTCTTTGATCCATTTGGAGTTGATTCTGGTGCAGGGTGATATATAAGGATCTAGCTTAAGTTTTCTACATGTAGTTAACCAATTTTGCCAGCACCATTTACTGAAGAGGTTGTCTTTCTTCCATTCTATTGTTTTAGCTCCCTTATCGAAAATTAGATGGCTATAGGTCTGTAGGTTCATTTCTGGGTTTTCAATTCTATTCCATTGGTCCTGAGGTCTGTTCTTATGCCAATACCAAGCTGTTTTGATTACTATGGCTTTATAGTAGAGTTTGAAGTTTGGTATTGATATTCCTCCAGCAGTGTTCTTTCCATTCAGGAGCGTTTTTGCTATTCGGGGTCTTTTATTGTTCCATATGAATTTTTGGATTGCCTCTTCTATTTCCTTGAAGAATGAGGGTGGAATTTTGATAGGTATTGCGTTGAATTTGTAGATAGCCTTGGGAAGTATTGCCATTTTCACAATGTTAATCTTTCCAATCCAGGAGTATGGGAGGTTTTGCCATTTTTTAAGTTCTGTGTTGATTTCCTTTTTCAAGATTTTAAAGTTTTCATCATAGAGGTCCTTCACTTCTTTAGTTAAGTTAATTCCTAGGTATTTTATTTTTTGTGGGGCTATTACAAATGGAGTTGCTTTCCTAATTTCAGCCACACTTTTCTCATTGTTGGCATACAGAAAAGCCATTGATTTTGGGGGGTTAATTTTATAACCTGCTACTTTGCCAAAGTTTTGAATCAGCTTGAGTAATTTGGGAGTGGAGTCTATGGGATTCTTTAAATACAAGATCATGTCATCTGCAAAGAGGGAGAGTTTTATTTCTTCTTTCCCTATTTGGATCCCCTTTATGTCTGCATCTTGTCTTATTGCTGTAGCTAGGCATTCTAATACCAGATTGAAGAGAAGTGGAGAGAGTGGGCATCCTTGTCTTGTCCCTGAGTTAAGAGGAAATGGCTTTAGTTTTTCACCATTGAGTATAATGCTGGCTGTAGGTTTGTCATATACAGGAATTGTATTGTATTGAGGAATGTTCCATGGATTCCTAATTTTTCCAAAACCTTCATCAGGAAGGGTTGTTGGATCTTGTCGAATGCTTTTTCTGCGTCTATTAAGATAACCATGTGGTTCTTATTCTTGCTCCTGTTGATGTGATGAATAATATTAATTGATTTGCGTATATTGAACCAGCTTTGCATCCCTGAAATGAATCCTGTTTGATCGTGGTGTATGATTTTTTGGATGAATTGTTGAAGTCGATTGGCCAAAATTTTGTTGAGAAGTTTTGCATCAATGTTCATCAAAGAAATGGGTCTATAGTTCTCTTTCTTTGATGAGTCCCTGCCTGGTTTTGGGATGAGGGTTATGATGGCTTCATAGAATGTGTTCGGTAGTGAGCTTTCTCTTTCAATTTCATTGAAGAGTTGGCGGAGTATTGGTGTGAGCTCTGCTTTGAAGGCCTTGTAAAATTCCGCTGTAAAACCATCTGGTTCTGGACTTTTCTTAGCTGGGAGGTCTCTTATTGCTGTTTCTATTTCAATGCTTGATATGGGCCTGTTAAGCTGGTTTAACTCATCTTGGTTTAGTTTTGGCATGTCAATATTTGCTAGGAAAAGGTCCATTTCTGTCAAGTTCTCAAACTTATTAGCATACAGTTTTGAGAAGTATTCCCTTATAATGTTCTGAATCTTGCTTGTTTCCGTGGTGATGTTTCCATTGTCATCTCTGAGTTTATTAATTTGGGTGTGTTCTCTTCTTTTTCTGATAAGATTTGCTAAGGGTCTGTCAATTTTGTTAAGTTTTTCGAAGAACCAACTCTTTGTTTTGTTGATTCTTTCTATAGTTTTTTTGGATTCTAATTCATTTAATTCTGATTTAATTTTGATTATTTCTTTCAGTCTACTGGATTGGGGTTTATCTTGCTGCTCTTTTTCAAGGAGGTTTAGATGTGTCATTAAATTGCTAGTTTCAGATCTCTCCAATTTGTTGATGTAGGAGCTCAGAGCTATAAACTTGCCTCTGAGTACTGCCTTTGCTGTGTCCCAGAGGAGCTGGTAATTTGTGTGTTCACTTTTGTTGAATAGCATGAACATTTGAATTTCCTTTCTAATCTCTTCCATGACCCACTCTTGATTCAGCAGTGTGTTGTTCAGCCTCCATGTGATACCGGACTTTCTTTGGTGGCTTTTGGTGTTGAGTTCTAATTTTATTCCCTTGTGGTCAGAGAGAATGCAAGGTATAACTTCAATGTTTCTGAATTTCGACAAGTTTGCTTTGTGGCCTAAAATGTGGTCTATTTTAGAAAACGTTCCATGTGCTGCTGAGAAAAACGTGTATTCTGATGCTGCTGGGTGAAATGTTCGGTAGATGTCTGTTAAGTCTAGTTGATCTATGCAGCTGTTTAGATCTGCGGTTTCTCTATTGAGTTTTTGCCGAGTTGATCTATCTAGTGGGGAGAGTGGTGTGTTAAAATCCCCAACAATTAATGTCTTTGGATCTATATGGGATTTGAGGGAAAGTAGTGTTTCTTTGATAAATTTGGGTGCTCCATTGTTTGGCGAATAGATATTTAGAATTGTAATATCCTCCTGAAGGAGAGATCCTTTAATTAATATGTAGCGACCTTCTTTATCTCTTCTCACGAATTTTAATTTGAAGTCTATTTTATCTGATATTAAGATTGCAACTCCCGCCTGTTTATGGGGGCCGTTTGCTTGGTAGATTTTGTTCCAGCCTTTAACATTGAAAATGTGTTTGTTTTTACGGGCAAGATGTGACTCCTGCAGGCAGCAGATAGAAGGGTCTTGTTTCTTAATCCAACTAGACAGTCTATGTCGCTTAATTGGAGAGTTCAGTCCGTTAACATTAAGAGATAGGACTGAGAGGTATTTGGGAGTTCCTGCCATGTTATCCACCTTCTGCGAAAACTGGGTTCTTCCTATGGTTCTTGGATTCTCAGTTTGGGTGCAGTTTCTTGGCCTTTGTTGCGGTCTTGTTGGTTTTCTATGTGTAGGACATCTTTAAGAATCTTTTGTAGGGCTGGTTTGGTGGAGATGTATTGTTTCAATTTTTCTTTGCTATGGAAGGTTTTTATTTGGCCTTCAGTTATGAAGGAGAGTTTAGCTGGGTACAGTATTCTTGGTTGATAGTTGTTTGTCTTTAGGGCATGGCATACATCATTCCAGGCTCTTCTTGCTTTGATTGTCTCTGCTGAGAAATCTGAGGTGATTCTAATTGGTTTCCCTTTATAGGTGATTAACCTTTTCTCCTTGACAGCTTTAAGGATCTTTTCCTTGGTCTGAGTTGATCCTGTGTGGATTATAATGTGACGGTGGGATGTCCTATTCTGGTCTGGTCTATTTGGGGTTCTAAAAGCTTCTTGTATCTGAATAGGCCTATCTTTTTGTATGTTTGGGAAGTTCTCTGCTAGGATCCTGTTAAACAAATTTCCTAGACCATTAACTTCTGTTTCTAGGTGCTCCTCTACACCCATTATCCTTAGATTAGGCCTTCTGATGGTGTCTTCCAGGTGTTGGATAGATCTATCATACTTCTTGGACTTGTCTTGGATGGTTGTATGTTCTTTCTCTATAATATCTAGGCTGTCTTCAATGCTGAGATTCGATCTTCTGCATGGTCTAACCTGCTGTCAAGACTCTCTACTTTGTTGTTTATCTCTTTTCCTTCTAATTGGTCAGCTTTGATGGCTTCAAGTTCTTTGTTGAAGCTCTGTTTTAGGTCTTGTATGAATTTCTTTACTTCCTTAATTTGGTGTTCAGTGTTTGTTCTCAAATCACTTAGTTGATTGGTTATGGTTTCTTTGGACTCCCATTCCTTCTGTTGGGTTCCATTCAGCATTCCCTTTGTGGTCTCCCTGACTTCCTTCAGCTCTTTGTTAATGGATTCCATGAATGCCTTTAGTGATCTTTGTGTGTTCTCTACCTGGTCTCTCAATTCCTGAATTACTCTTTGATTAGCTTCCTCCCGTTTGTGGGATTCCTGCAGTTCTCTTTCCTCCCCTTCGTGGGATTCCTGCAGTTCTCTTTGAGTGTTCTCAGCCTGCTCACGCCATTCCTCCCTTTCTCTTTGAGTATTCTCAAGTTGTTCACACAAATCCTGTATCAGTTTTTGAGTAGCTTCCTCATGCTTATGATATTCCTGTATAAACTTCTGGGATGCCTCCTCTCTCTCCCTATCACGCTCATACAGAGTCCTTTGTAAGTTGTCAAACTTCTCATTTATCATGTTTGCCACCAGTGTTTGTAGAGCTATTTGGGAACTCTCCTCTGGATTGTTCATTATCTGATCTGACCCCTGATTATCAAGATTGGGAATTGAGATACCCGGATTTGCCATTTTTCTTGTGTTTTTCCTGCTTACTCTGCCCATTTGAGATGAAAATAGCACCAGTTTTGTGCTAGAACACTATCTTAAGGCAACCATCAACCAACGTTTGCATTTATACAGTCAATAGTCTACAGATACAATCTAGTTCAACAGATACATCTATTCAACATCAAACAACTATATGTTAATGGGCTTCGAACCGCAGAGAAGAATTTGGAAAACCAGAAATTTTTAGGGTTAGGGAGAGATGTGGGTAAAAATTAGGAATAGATTGGTGTGGGGAGGCACAGGGAGAGTTAACTATGTCCTAATCTCAATGCAGGAAATAGGTTGGGTAGGATGCAAGTAGAGAGGGAGAGAAAAAGAAGAAAGGGAAAGGGAAATGAAAAGAGACCAGAAAAAAAAAATTAGAAACGTAAAAATTAATATAGTTATGGAGATTGAAAGACCATCTATTTAGAGAGGAATGTGAATATAATGAGAAAACAGGAGGGAGATAGAGGAGATGTGAAAAACTTAAAAAATGCTTAAAATATTATATAGGTATAAAGAGGTAGTACTGCTATTAAGGAATTTAAGTCTCAGAGGTTTTGGATTGAGTAATAAATTTGTGGATTAATTGTGTACACAATGGGGGATAGGGTCTACTAGCTAACTATGGGTTTATCTGAGGATGTGCAGGACAAGAGTTAAGTCACATACAGAAGAACAAAAGAAAGGAAAAGGTGAAAAGGATAAGAAAGGGAGAAAAAAAAGATCAGAAGTTCAGTAGAGCTAGACAAAAAACAAAAAGATAATTAAGAAAGAAAGAAAAAGAGAGAGAAGACAAGAAAAGAAAGGAAAACGTACATTCACGTATTCCTAAAATAAAAATTATAAGAGGGAAAAAAAGTTACTGGAAAACAATTATTTTTTCAAAAAAGGCAAAAATTAAAGATTAATAAAAGTTTTAGAAAAGGAAAAAAAATTTTTTTATATATATAAGGTACCAAAAAAAAAAAAGAGAGAGAAAAAAGAAAAGAAGAAAAAAAAGTTCTTTGATTTTTTTTTTTTGATTTTTTTGGGAGGGGTGGGAAGAATCCTGTATCTCCCTTTTGTCTGTAACCAGCCTCTTGTTGGAGTCTCTGGTCAGCTTGAGGTCCTGTGGCTTGATTGGTTTCTTAAGTCAGTTTGTTCGAACAGGCAGAAAAATGCTCTGCTTTACCCAAGATTTTGAGATCCCCCTCCCAGGTTAGTTTAATGGGAGGGTGATCTGCTTTGAGAATCACAAAAGAGGGGTGATGAGGCTAGGTTCTGGTAGAGTTGAGGCCTTTCAACAATCAGTAGCTTTTCCCTGGGGCTATTTTGTGAAAAATTCACAGAGCCCAGCCTGGAGCCATTCTCAGGGTTTCTGTTTTTCAATTGATTGTGGTGGCTGCTAGAGGGAGGGGCAGCCTCTGGCTCTGGTTACCCAGTGAGGAGAGCCACTCCAATGGCTGGTGCCTGAGCTGGGTGACTTTTCCCTGGATGGAGCTGAGTCTGGCAGGTCACTTCGCCGTTAAGTTCTTGTGACCTGTTAAATGACTCATTTTATTCCAAGGCCTGAGTTGGAGCTAGCAGCTCCTCCGAGCTTTGTCCGTATCCAAGATGGAGATCACCGGTGCTGGGGGGGGAGGGGTGGCCTTCCCTCCTCTGCTCCCTGAGAAGGAGTGAGGACGTCGGGCTTCTACTCACGCCGAGTCTTGGATCCTGGGTCGTCTCTGGTCTGCAAACTGCAAGATGAAGATGTCCGCTCCTTGTCGGTTCTTGCTGGTGTTGAGTAGAATCCTCTCGCCCGCTGTGTCTGGCTCCTTCGTCCTGGACTCTCTGTGTGAGCGCTCAGGTATGGCCGCGGCTGCAGTCGCCGCTGTGACCCTGCCGCCGCCGCGGCGGCTGCTGGCAGGCGCTCAGATGTGTCTCCTTGTCTTGGCTTCCCCTCTCTTGTCTAACTCTCTGTCCTGTGATGGCACACTTGGTGTGATTCTCTGGCTTAGGACTGCTCACTGGAACTCTAAAACTGCTTTCTATGCGAGAGCTTGTTCAGATTCCAGCTTCTCCTCCGCCATCTTCCCGGAACCATCTAACGAGTACATTTCTTATCAAGCATTGTTGCCTCCTCTTTGTTTCCCCTTCCCATCCCTTCCCATCCTCCTCCCCTCCCCCCACCCGATCCTCCCCCCACCCCCCACCAAAGTTGTTAAGTTCATTTTTCGACATAACAACTTGCACATGTCATTGTTGCAATGGGTCCACCTGTATCCCTAGTTAAACAATTTGTTTTTTTTTCCCTTCCCCTCCACAAATTATACCAACATCAAATACAGTGAAAGTATGGGTTATACTGTGGGGAAGGGACATACAAAGCTACATAGAAATCATCTTATAAATATGATAGAAACAATTGCATGAAAGGAAAAAATCATTTGAATACTTATCTTGGGGTTCATTCCACTAACATCAAAAAATCATAGTGGGACAACAACAAGGGAAGGGGTACAAATGATCTGCAATTACCTTACTCATGTAACTGTAACCCCTCCGAACAGAATCTTTACAATAAAATAATTTTTTTTAAAAGAGGCAGAGTAATGGAGGAAGGAAGTCTGATGTATAGACATACCAGAATAAGAACCCTTGTACAACTAATTCATGCTAAAAACGTATCTAAAAAGAAAACTCCAATTGTGGACTATTCTTTTTAAAATTCTGACATTTTTTAAAGCTGTCAGCAAAACAAGGAAACAGTCAAGAAGAGGCCTTGGGAGAAATGATAACAAAAATATAAGTAGTATCATGGATTGGATACTATAATGGATAAAAGGTAAAAATTAAGGAAATCTGAATATAGGTATGGATTTTTATGTAAGACTAATGTATCAATATTGGTCCATTAAATATAATAAATACAAAACACTAATATAATATGTTAATGGTAAGGAACTTTCAAGCTCTGTGTACTATCGTTTCAACTTTGTAAAATCTAAAAGTGTTCTAATATACAGCTCATTAAATAGAGTGGGGGATGGGATGCATCCTTAACTAATTAGCGGGACCCATTTAATCCTCACAGTTGCCCACTAAGGCAGGTGCCATTGTATGATTCTGTGGAGGAGAAAACTAAGACTGAGACCAGTTAAGAAACTGTTCATCTGAGTGCTGACAGTGCTAGCTACTCAGGGGCTGAGATCTGAGATTAAGAGTTCAAAGCCAGCAGAATTGTCCAACAGACTTGATATCCAAGTAAACAATAAAATACAAGGACTGGAAGCATGGTTCAAGGTAGAGTATCAGCCATGAGTAAACAAGCTGAGCAAGCTGTTTAAACTCTAGCACTAGCACTAAAAAGAAAAGAAAGAAGACTGGGAAGAAAGAAAGAAAAGAAAAAAGAGAGATAGAGAAAAAGAGAGAGGGGAAGGGAAGGAAAGGAAAGGGAAGGGAAGGGAAGGGAAGGGAAGGGAAGGGAAGGGAAGGGAAGGGAAGGGAAGGGAAGGGAAGGAAGGGGAAAGGAAGGGAAGGGAAGGGAAGAGAGGGGAAAGGAGGGGAGGGAAAGGGAAGAGAAGGGAAGGGAAGAAAAAAACAAAGGAAAAGAAGGGAAGGAGGGCTAGGAAGGTGGCTCAGTGGTAGAGTGCTTGCCTTGTATGCAGGAGGCCCTAGGTTCGATTCCTCAGCACCACATAAGCAGAAAAAGCCGGAAGTGGCACTGTGGCTGAAGTGGTAGACTTCTAGCCTTGAGCTGAAGAGCTGAAGGCAGCACCCAGGCCCAAAGTTCAGGTCCCACAACCAGGAAAAAAAAAGGAAAAAGAAAAAAGGAAAGGAAAAGAAAGGTCAAAAGATGACAAGTAAGTCTTTCATGGAGGGTTAGGGGTTATGTAAATTTGTCATTCCCCATCCTAAAATTCGTTTGTTAATGAAAAGCTTTTAGGAGAGTAGTCAGTACCCAGGAAAGACTCAGCAAATATGAATATTCTGTTTTTTGGATTAAAATGATGATTGCACTGGTAGGACTAACTTAAGCCATTGAACTTGAAAGTGAATCCTGACTTTATGACTGTTGGATGCTTACTGAAGCCCTTATTGACTTTCCAAGACATACTAGATGCTAGAGAATGCAAGGAACACAGGTAAGCTGTTCTCAGTCTTCTGGGGGAACGTGAATAACAATGAATTGACTACTCACATGAGTATGTTCAGTAAGAAACTAGAACACAAATTCTGCATGTGTGCTGAACACAAAAATAGACACAAGATGTTTCAGGAAGGGATGTGGTAAGATGACCTCCTTTACTGTCAGCTCATTCAAAGTTCACTGAGGCATCTGATCTGATGACACTCTCTACACAGGGCACTTTGCAGGGGAAGGAAATCAACCAGGGGAAGTATAACTATCATCATTTGAGTTCAACATGCAACAAACAATTCTGATACACATTTATTTCTGCTCTTTGTCCTTTCTGCATTATAATGTTTTCCCCTCTTTTTCCCTTGCCCAATCCTACTTCCTCCCCTGTCCTTACATATATGTGGAACCCCTAGAAAATTCCATCTCAGTACCTTCCACTTCCAGAAAATCACCGTAAGAAAGGGACTGCTTTATGAAATTATATAGCAAATAAATCTCAGCTAGACTAGAGGTCCAGAGAGGATACTGGATGTTCTTAAGTTGATTAGATCTTAGGGAAGCAAAGACCGGAGAAATAAGTTTGCCACCGGTGCATTAAACACATGAAATCCACATACAATTGGTAAGATTAGCCATTTGGGGAAATAAACCTAGAAAATGCCTATAAATGTGTGACTGAGGAATTCAGGAGTACCACAAAACCCCAATCAAGGTGATTTGTGAGTAATTTCAAAGAATGAGAACTTCTGTGTGATTGTAATTTACTAATCAGAAGGAAGCCTAATCAATGGCATTGTACCTACTTAGAGAAATACTGAACAGAAAAGGGGGTTGGGCATCAGAACTTCCAGAAGTACTTTAGTAGGTAATATGTTCAAAGGTGGGCCAGCTATGGGTAGTTTGCTGAGATTATTTTGTTGTTGTTGTTTTGGTTTTAAAATGTCTAGAGCAGAGAGAGGGTAGTATTTTTGCCTGCTTAAAAAAAACCTCTAGTAAAAACAGCATGTTCTTAATCAAACTTAATACTATTTCTGATTTCCTCTGGAGCCCCACAAGTTTATCCTATTCTAAGCACTTTACATAATGGTCACCTTTCCCTTCTAGGCAAAAGTATTACCACTTTGATTTTGAGGACAGAATCCAGGATCTCCTCAACTTTTAAATGATTGGTCTACAGCCTTAGCTGTTAGGTCAAAGTGTGGAGTTACACTCCAGAAAATCTGAGGACTACAAGTTGAAAGTCATCATTTTAGGATCTCACTTGAGTCTTTCAGTGAGTTCTAGCCTTACTTGGAAAGGTAGGAACAGAAGCAGGGAAGCAGGGTGGGGTGGAGGGGGTAGCTCTTACCATAAAAGAAGCTATAAGCCTAGATACTTAGGAGGCTGAGATCAGAGGATTGTAGTTTGAAGCAAGCCTGGGCAGAAGAGTCTAGGAGACATTTATCTCCAAGTAACAAGAAAAAAAAGTCAGAAGGAGGGAAGGGGAGGGGAGGAGGGGGGAGGGGAGAGAAGGGGAAGAAAAAAATCCACTAGATGGTGAATGAACAATGCATAAAAGCAATGCGAGGACATCACTAGGAATACATGCAAGTAGTAACTTCTAGAGAAATTGAGGGAAGGCATAAGAAGTGAGCAGTAGATGACTATCTGTTTTACATGATAAGCCATGCATCATATATGCATAATTTTGTTAAAACTCAAATTAGTTTACAATAAAATGGCCTACTTACAGAAAAAAAAAATGTGCACCACAGTCTATAAGACATTTAGTTATCTATTCCTACAAAGACTTTACCCCTACACTTCTGAGTTAAGCTACTTCTCAGAGCAGGAGAGGATGGGTATATTGGCAGAGCCAACCATGGGGGGTAGAGAGGGCCCTATGCTGCTCATGAACAATCACCTCTAGACAGTGTTTGTATATTGTGGAGATGGACTAACCAGCCTTCTTCCAGAGCCAGTGGTTAAAAATGTCCTCTGGAGACCTGTTCCTTAAGAAAGCCTCTGATCATTTTTCCTCCCTTTCAAGGTGAGAATATCCTAGTCTGTCTGACATAAATGTCTGACCTGCCTGACAGTTACTGTAAATTATTGAATTGACATTCTCAGATATCACATATAATCAAGTTCTATGAGTATGTCAAATATCAGCCTGTCCCTAAGAGATGGAACCCTTCTCATCACTAGTAGAATCAGATTTCTGAAGCAGCATGACTTAAGAGCCTGCATGGTAGTGATTTTCACCAGGGGCATTGTCAGTTCATGTATGTTATCAGGACAGCCAGTGGAATGTTCTCTACTGTATCACTATGAGCCATAGCTGGGCTATATGAGATATCACAAGGTCAATTTGTGTGTGTGTGTGTGTGTGTGTGTGTGTGTGTGTGTGTGTGTGTGTGTGTGTGTGTGTGTGTGTGTGTGTGTTTGTCCTAGAGCTTGAACTCAGAGCCTGGGTGCTATCCTTGACTTAAGGCTAGCACTCTATTACTTGAAACTCAGCTCTCCTTCTAGCTTTTTGGTGGTTAATAAGAGATATAAGGGTCTCATGGTCTTTTTTCCCTAGCCTGGCTTCAACTCACGATCAGAAGATCTCAGCCTTCTGAATAGCTAGGATTACAGACATGAGCTGCTGGAGACTGGCGTGTTTGGTGTTATTTATACTCTTTCTCATCACAATGTTCACAGTAAACACAGGCAATGTGTCTTTTCTTCTTCATGGACTGACTGCTTAATAATTAGAACATGTTCAGTAAATGTTGCTGGCATAAATGAACAGATGATGCTAAATGCAGGACACAACTTAGTGGTTGATGTGAAGGGGAAGCAATGCCTAGGAGAATGCCAGAGGCTTGGTTTGACTCATTTTGTTGGAATCAGCAGTGAGTCACAGGTGACCATCACTAGCCCCCAAATGATTCCCACAGTAAAGTGAGCACAATGGTTTGTTAATATATCCAGTGAATACAGACAGAAGGACATCAAAGAATTGAAAACATTGACCTTTACCAACCAAACTACCATGTCTTCTTCTACATGATGAACATGATTAGAAACTTGTATGGATTCCACCTCTCTCTGGCATAATGAATGTCACAGTTGATGGCATAATGAAAACAACACCTTAGGAACTTCACTTTCTCTGAACCCATGTTAAATGCTACTCCCTTCTGAGCCCCAGGTTAGTGAGTTGATACAATAATAATACAATGCCTAGGCTGGGAAGGTAGCTCAGCGGTAGAGTGCATGCCTTGCAAGCATGAGGCTCTGGGTTCAATTCCTCAGCACCACATAAACAGAAAAAGCTGGAAGTGGCGCTGTGGCTCCAGTGGTAGAGCGCTAGCCTTGAGCTGAAGAGCTGAGGGACAGCGCCCAGACCCAGAGTTCAGCCCCCATGACTGGCAAAAAAAAAATAATAATAATACAATGCCAGCCACTGGTTCACACTTGAAATCCTACCTATTCAGAGGATGAGATCTGAGGATCATGGTTCAAAGCCAACCCAGGCAGGAAAGTGTGTGAGACTCTTATCTCCAAGTAATCACCAGAAAATTGAAAGTAGAGCTGTGGCTCAAAGTGGTAGAGTTCTATCCTTGAGCAAAAGAGAGAGATCAGGGATGGTGTCCATGCTCTGAGTTCAAGCCCCATGATCAACAAGAGAATAAAAAATACAGCAATAATACGGAGCTTCTGGAAACTGCCTATGTCACATTTTGGCTCAGAATACATATCAAGTTGAATATGGCTATTCTTACAAGTTAATCTTTCCTTATGAGCATTCTTTTCTACAATGCCATTATAGATAGCTTTTCTCCTTACTACTTTATTATCCATATCTTTCATTTACCCAGTAACTATTTTTTTTTCTAAATCTACTCTGTACCAGGACCAGAAACAAAAAAATGATTATAAAGCCAGGTCTATTCCAGTGTAGAACCCATCTACCAGAATAAAATTGAGAACATTCAGATTAAAGAAAAGTTTTCCTAATATTCTTTTCTTTAAAATCATGTGGACAAAAATACCTGCATATTTCAATACATCAACAGATAGTTACTGGATTCTTCTACTAGACAATTACCATCAATCTAGTCTTAATGATAGAAAGGCTTGAAGTTACAGTTCATAACCCCAGCATACTTTCAGTGACGTGGGTATAGACAAGTCTGAACACATGACACTAGGCAAGCAGGGTAAGGAGTCCCCAAAGTATGATAAGTCTCTGTGTGTTTGGGGATTCAGATTACAGTCCTGATGGGAGTTGGAATAAGATGAGCATTTAAGATGACAGTCAAGAGTACAATGAGTACTGCCAATAAGCAGTAGAGATGATTTCAAAGCTATTTCCCACACTAAAATCCTTGATCTATTCTACAATAAATCACAAAGACTTCCTGTGTGGTACTAAGCTCATCGGAGGTTTTACAAATGAACAAATGTAGACATTTCTAGTCATCCTCACACCTTCTACTACATATGTGAAGTGTTTAAAAAAAAAGCAACCCAGTCTTAGTAAGCCACACCTTAATCATAATGTATAAAACTGCTTGTTTCTAAATGGGCATCTAGATTTTATTATCCTCATTCTTTGATTTGGGAATTGGGAGATGTGATCAAATTACTCACTGTGAAATCATCATTGCATGGCACCTACAATTGCAAATGAGTGTTAATGTGCATGCTTCCCTCCTACACGTTTCCCTCCTTGGAAATACTAACAGGATGGAATCTGGCTGCCTGGCTTAAGAGAAATAGCCAAGGGAAAAAGGAATGCCAGTGAGGAAGCCTGGCTGGAGTTTAAAATACACATGCAAAAAGCTCCAAACGAGGGTTGCAGCCATTTCAGCCGAAAGCAGCCCCAGGCTAGCAATAACTTTCATCTCAATCATATCTGCAGTTTCTCACCCCATGCCTGATACATACACACTAGACATGAATGCCCTCACCCTATCAATATGTCACATGTTATTATGTCTTCTGGGTAGAATATTTCACTAAGAACTGACATCTGTAACAAGTTTAAAGGTTCTAGTAATTTCAGAAATGCCTTCCATTCCATTGCTCCCAGTTGATGACAAAAATGTATGACCAGACAACAAGTCGATGAAGGAAAGATGCTCTGTACTGCTATTTCCTGCTTCTCTAGTTACTGGACAGAATAGAGAATTGGCTGTAGAGCAGAACTCTTGTGTGGGTGGTGTCACATTCCTACAATCCTAGAACTCAAGAGGTTGAAGCAAGAGAATCACAACTTATAAACAGGATAAACAGGAAGACCTTGACTCAAAGAGAGAGGAAGAAAAAGAGGAGAGGCTATATATTCTCAAGAATAAGACAAAACCAGTACATTTGCACCTCACATTGTGATTTGTGACTATATCACCTTCTATTTTACCAAGGGACAGATTAAAAAGTCTTAATTTTGCCATCTGGCTTCCCAGTGGTTCACACATGAAAGGCTGCTTACGTTGATATTTATTGAATTTGTACACCAAGAAATTGAATTCAATTCAGCCTGCCCACTTCCACAGGAAGTCACCAAAGAGAAGTCGTTTTCTAGGGACAATTACAAATAGAAAAACAATTACAAATGGAAAGCAATTTACCATAGTAGTCCAAACTCCAAAACAAAGCTTCCACATGAATAGGATAGAGTTGGTAGTTTCAACCTTGACATGAATAAGGATCATATCCCTTTTCAACTGGCTGTACAAAGAGACTTCATTATAAAAAATGTAAACACCAGAGAGGAGAAAAGGCAAAAACTGATGATGAGAACATTGAAAGGGATGACATTGATCAATATGCCTTCTATGCATAAACTGCTTTGTTAAATGGCTCCTATGTACAACTATTTAAAGATAATAATAATAATAATTTTAAAAAGAAGTGACACCTTGTCTGCATCCAGAAGATTCTGCCGAGGGCGAGAACAGTGAAGGAGCAAGAAGGTTTATGATCGGCTACCAATGTTGTCATTCTGGTTCTCAGAGACCCAGGCACAACACATGATCAAAAGAAATCTTCCTTGAGTGTTACCAGTACTATGACCAAAGGAACAGACTTCATTCTTTGCTAGATGCTAAATACATGGTTTTTCTCTCATTTAATCATTCCTCCAACAGTTATGAAATTGTACAATTACATCTGTCTTATAGATAAGGAATGGTGACTCACAAAGGTCAACGAAGTGGTCCTAGGCCACTAGAAACTGACGGGTGGGATTGAAACTCAGTTTTACCTAAGACCATTTTGTTACACTAATGACAAAAGTGATGCATCTACTATTATTAAAAATAAGAATAAGCCCAACCATGGGAAGCCACCACTTTGGCTTATGCCTCTAAAGTGTTCATCAAGGTTAAGTTTGCCTCTACAAATTAAAGTCAGTGGAGCTGTTATGATTCAGCAAGGGTACATAGACAACATTAAAAATGAAATGCCATTCTGAGTTAATGAGATATCGGAAAGCTTTTAACCTCAGGGCTGCAAAACTATGTCGCTAATGCATACACTCACAAACACCATTTTTATCAAGAAGAGAAGAAATTTTAAATACACATTATCCATTTATAAAGACAAGGGCCAAGAGGCAGCAAAATGCCAGTGCTCAAGGAGCCATACTCTTGAGATGAGAGGTAGGTTCTAAATGCCACCAGTCTGATAGTCTACCAATATTCCTTTGCCCACAAACATCCTATCAGAGGCCTTTTTACTACCCACTGGATAGAAATCCAGGCTGAAACATAACCATACACATTCTGTTTGAGACCATGAATCCGAATATCAAAGTCAAGGTCAAAAGGAGGAAATCTGTGATGTGATCAAATTGGTAAACATAAAACCAAATGCAGTAATTTAGAATGCTCTGGATATTTTAAAAATTCATTTAAAATGGCTTAAATGAAAAGCTGTAATAAACTTCATTTTGAATTTTACTGTAGAAAATCATGCTAGAGATGTTTTTAGTATCTAAGTATCAGCAAATACCATAATAATGAAATACAAGTTTCTAAGAATAACATGACTACAGAATTGTTATTTTGAATATAAGCTCTCACATTTCAGAACTATAGCTGAAGCAAATGTGAGAAATTAGATCTGGTATATTTTGGTTGCAAGGTTTCCTTCTAGATGGTTTTCAAATGGATGTTTTAATTGAATTTATAATATGAAGTTCCAAGTGGTAGAGTTCTTGTGTAGCAATTGTGAGGCCCTAAGTTCAAATCCCAACACCACAAAAAAAAATCCTGACTCCAACTTATTTTTCATCATCTACTTCAAAAAAGCAAATGTAGAAAAAAATTAACCAGTTGAGGGGTACAGCTGTGCCTCCTAGGCTTTGAGGATTTGCAGGCTGCTGACATGTCAAAAAATTAAAATAGCATGCTTCTTACAAATTTATAAGCAATGCTCCTCTTGGAAAGTAAAGTTTTTCTGTACCATATGTTGCTCTATCAACATACATACACAATTTTTTCTCAGAGACATAGAATAGCTACCAAATGGATATCAAGCTGACACGGTTTGGCATGAACTCCCCAAAGTTCATGCACTCTAACTTAACCACTAATGCAACAGTGGTAGAAGATTGGGCTTAATAAGATGCAATTGGGGGAAAAAAGAGATGCAATTGGATTATAAGGTGATTAAGTCCTGAGGCTCCAGCTTCACAAGCAGATTCATGTCATTATTGTGGGAATAGGTTAGTTATCACACATGTGGATATGTTTAAAGGTGAGTTTGGCTTTCTCTTGTCCTTCCTCTTCTACCATGGGAGGACACATCCTGAAGACCCTTACCACAATGAAGGCAATCTTGGTATTGAACTCTCCATCCTCCAGAAGTGTAAACCTAAATAAATTAATCTATAAATGACATCTTCTGTCATTCTCTTACAACAACACAAAACAGACTACGGTATCTCACATCTGCTCTTTGAAAACTTCTCTATAGAGGCCAGGTTATTTGAGCAAGAAATTTCAAGGTTGGGATCTCACTAATTTTTCATTAAATAGCCCTAAATAACAATGGCTCCTCCTATTTTGTGCCTTTTCATAAGAAAGATAAGAATAATGATACCACCTTCATGGAGTTGATATTAGAACCAAATAAAACATTGTAAAAAATAATAATCTCTGCATATATTATATAAACTAAATCTGATTCTAATTAGACTTTATTATACATTATTTCAATTAATATAATTTAAATATCTATTATGCACCAATGTATAGAACAGACTTTATGGATGCAGATGAATTCGGTGAACCAATCAAACCCTCAGCACAGGGAGAAAATTGTAGAAATCAATAACTGTCCTTCCAGATCCCAGTACTACAAGGAGTAGAAAAAGTGCAGAGAAAACACAGATGGCAAGATAGTCCCTTCTGAAGGGGAGATCAAAGAGCATTAGTGATAGATGAATAAAAGTTTTCTAGAAAGGAATTTGCAGAGAAAGGAAATAGCAAGAAAATATACATGGAACTTCTATTTTGTTTTACACGCATCACTCCACAAATGTCCAGAAAAATATTGATCTTTATATTTTATTTAAGCACTTGACTATTTTAAGAATTTAGTTCACACCTATAATCCCAGCTACTCAGGAAGCTCTAGATGATTGTAGTTTGAAGACCTGAGACTCCATCTCCAACATAACCACTAAAAAAGCAAGGCTAGAGGTGCAGTTCAAGTGGTAGAATGTCAGTCAAGCAATCAAGTCAAGTGAGAAGGAAGCCCTACTTTCAAACTTCAGTATCATAATGTATAAACAAACAAACAAATAAAATGAAGTTTGTGCCTAAATGTAGTTTAGTTTAGTTTAACAAATGCAAAAGGCAGTCTTGAATTTGTTCTTGCAGTCTGTTTCTTGGAGTCAGAGTCTCTCTCAAGGGTATGGATTCTGGATAAAACCCAATCGTGCAACTTAGCTTATAAGTGGCCATATCTTTTCTAGCATTTCCTGGCATAAGGCTTATTTTGTGGGTACCAATTAACTGAAAAGTAACTGGATGAGAGAACCCAGTTCTATCGTTTCTGGGCTCCACAACCTTGAAAACGTTATTTCTCTTTTTCATGCTTTGGTCTCCTTCCTATCCAACACTGAGATGACCTCCAATGCTCCTGTCAACATCAGCTTTCTTGGTCACTGGATATAATGTCCAAGACTAAAATGACTCAACAGAAAAAAAATAGGCATTTTGGTAACAAATTCATTATTGATATTCTTTGCATAGTATTATCTTGTTTCAGGAATAGTTGATTCAACAAATATGTCCCAACTCTTACAGTACTGGTGGCCTATCAATAAAGCTACATGGAAAGAGAACACACACACACACACACACACGCACGCACACACACACACACACACACACACACACACACACACACATACTTTTTTTCTGAAAAAGACAGTTCTGTTTATAGGCATGATCTGCAGGGGGAAAAAAATCTAAAGATTATGAGCTTCCTGAGGTCAGGGACTATGTGTAATTATATTATGCCCCAATTTACTCCAATACAAAGCTTGGAACATACAGATGTTCTGCAAATGTTAATCTAACAAAAATATTCTTATAAATTATAATTTCATTATCTTTAAGTAGTTCTACGAAGGGGTTACCATTCACATATCAATGTATGAACTGTGGCTGAACCAAAAAAGCTAAGGTAAATGCCAGACCCCAAGTATCAACATACAGATACAGACACACACACACACACACACACACACACACACAAATACAATTATCTAAATACTATTTTTAACTATTATTGTTCAACTAATTATTATTGATGGCACATTTACTCAAGGAATACTTTACTGGTATTCCATTACTGGAATGGATTAATATTAATTGATTATGGAATTAATTAATAAAACCAACCTAATATTAATTCTGCACATAGTTTAAAATCGTAATTATGCTTTTAAGGACACAGTGCAATACCTTCAGAACCAAGAAATCTAGGAGGGCTAGAAGAAATTCCTGACATTTAGGCTAATCCTAGCACAGCCTAAGTTTGCAGAAGAGTCATTCTATTGCCAGTGATTTGACAGGAGATGATGTGTGATCATCACAAGTGAAAACAGAACTGGTAGAAGAGCAAGTTCAGGTCACGGTGCCTCACCAAAGTGATTTATTAGAGAAAGCAACAACAACAACTTCCACACCGGCTGAGATTCACAGCACTAGGCAACTCTCCCAGTGAAGCATCTCTAGGTGACGGAACCTCCTCCTGCCATGCCTTTTGGATGAAGCAGATGCATGTAATGTGTAGGGTAAATAGTGGTAGATTTAGTGCCAAGTCACAGAGGCTTCTTCAGCTGAAAAGGCCAAGAGTGTTGAAGAGGAGCCGGAGTCCCAGCTCTCTCCTTTCTGGGTTTCATAATCTTGGAAAACTTCAGTCCTCCTTTTCATGTTTCGGTCTTCTTCTATCAAGAATTTTCTACTGTCCCAAGCACAAGACCAATGTGATGCAACAGAAAAATGGCATAACCTTTTCAAGTATCTTTACTTGAAATTTCAAGATTTCTAATAAAATCAAACGTAATAAACAGGCTGGTCAACTTTCTGATCCATTCACCTCCACCCACACTCAGTATTTTTAACTCGCTGAAATAAGCATGATATTTATCAGAGATAGAATGCTCAGGTCAGGCCAGTAATCCCAGCTACTCAGGAGGCTGAGATCTGAGGATCACAGTTCAAAGCCAGACCTGACAGGGAAGTCCTTGAGACTCTTATCTCCAATTAACCACCAGAAAACCTGAAGTGGAGCTGTGGCTCAAAGTGGTAGAATGCTAGCCTTGAGCAAAAAAGTTCAGGGAGAGCACCCAGGCCCTGAGTTCAAGCCCTGCGACCTCTCCCCCTGGTTCCCCCTACCGCCCCCAAAAAGAAAGAAAGAATGGCCAAAATTCCCAAAACTATGCATGGATGCTCCTTTTGTTCATTAATTGATATAGGCATTTGTTATAGAATATTCTCACTCAACTTCTATACTCTTCTAATCTGAAGCATTTTATATCCCTGATACACTTTTCTGAAATACTAGCTGCAGAGATATTGACAACATTGGGAAATGCATGAGAGGCAGTTTGCTATTCTTTGTCTCCATAAAGAGTTTTTTGTTTTGGGTTTTTGTTTTGTTTTAAGTAGCTAACTAACCATCTCCATCTACATCACCCTTGGATTTCACTATAACTACATTAGAATTGAGGTCTGGGCATTCTTCCTAGGCCAGAAGCTAGAATACCAAACCTAGGGCATTTGTTCCCATCCAGGCCTCCATGACATGATACTTTTTATTTAGGAACCTCTTACCTAAAAAAAATCCACTTGTCCCACAAGGTCTCTCTCAGCCTCAGCTTCCCTCAGAACCCAAATGAAAATCAAGAGATAGTTGAAACTCCACTGGATGTGAAGGTCTTTTCCATATTGAGTCCTTTTCTTTGATGTCACAAAATCAGCTCTGATTCTTCTTACTGATGAAGTGTGAGCCAGATAAGTCCACAGACTTCCTCTTATGCCAGGACTAGCACACCTTCCTTTCAAGATCTTCTCATAGCTTCAGTGGGAAGCAGAGCCATCTTCTCCCTCTCCCAATGGTGGGAAGAGGAGGGAAGACCTTAATAACTTTATCCAAAGAAATGTTTTGTTTTGTTTTTTTCTAGTCCTCAGTTCCTCTTTTAACAGCTCTATTCTCTTAATAAGATGGAATTCACTTGATGGTCAAGATTTCTAACCATAAAACAGTAACAGCAACAGTAGGGTAGGAGGAAAGTTTGGGATGTAATTAACTTGTCTATGGACTTGATTGTGATGAGAGTCTCATGTGCATCTACTCATCTCCAGAACACTGACTGCTTTGTACATTCCAGACATACCTTCATGGGAGTAAGGAAAGAGTTATTCTCTATCTGTTCATAAGCCCTGCTAAAATGGCCCATACCCTACTTTGGAATGAGGGACGTGTGAACTTATACTTTGCTGTATGTGTGTGGCCTTCCTTCCACTCAAGGGTCAGATCGTTTATTTTAACATCCAGCTACAAAGAAAGAACATTTAACTGCAGAAGCAATGTCTATCAAAAGCCTCATGTTCTGCTGTAGCTTGTAGAAAAGCAATTTATCTGATCTGTATAAATCCTGGTCAATATACTACACTGAAATGAGCCAGAGGCATTACATTTCTCTTGTTCTCATGTAGTCTTCATTTTAAGAAAATAAAATTATAAAACTAACTCTGAGTTGCTTTTGTTTTGCCTAGCTTTTTTTTTTTTTGCCTTCTCGGTGTGGGAGGTTGAGGGGGGGTGGGGAAGAGGGGGGGTACTCACACCTGCTAGGAGAATGCACAGTGGAAAACTAACACTTTCAGAAGATTCCAGTTAAACAACAACAACTCTGAGATTGCAAGTCTGGACCCCAGACAGCGTGGTTCAGATGACTAGACAGTTCAAGAATATTCTCTTACAACAGCTCACACACATTCTATAAGGATTCCATATATCATCATCCTTTGATAACACAGGAAACTAGACATGGTTCTGAATCAAAATCAGCTGACAAGTAGGAATGTCAGTTGATCAGAAAATCTTCTCAAGGCCAGATCTCCATCTTTCACTGTGACTTAGTCAATCACTGCCAACAGTTTTTGTCCAGTTCTATTTATTTGCCCTTTGGGGACCTGAGAGGCATCATCCATCAACATTCTAATTTAAACACCCCACCACTCCAATCTTCACTCCAAACCTCCATCTGACCTTTCAAGTAATCAAATGTAATTAGCAAATATGCTCTGGAGTATCCATGTCCTTTACAGAGCAGAAGGCAGATTAGAGCTAAAACTATTTTTCTTTTTTTGGTCGGGACTGGATCTTCAACTCTGGGCCTGGGCGCTGTCCCTCAGCCCTTCAGCTCAATGTTAGCACTTTACCACTTGAGCCACAGCACCACTTCCAGTTTTCTGGTGGTTAATTAAGATAAAAGTCTCATGGATTTTTTTGCCCAGTCTGGCTTTGAACCATGATCCTCACATCTCAGCCTCCTGAGTAGCTAGGATTACAGTTGGGAGCCACCGGCACCCAGCTTAGAGCTAAAACTTTGATAACATCAACAACAAAAGGTTTTTCTTTCTTGCTTTTGTTTCTAACATATTTATAAGGTGATTTTTTGTTGCTTTGTATGTCCCTCCCCATATGGTATAACCCCTGTTTTCAATGTGTTTGATGTTGATATAATTTGTGGAGGGGAAGGGAAAAAAACAAATTGTTTAAATAGGGATACAGGTGGACCCATTGCAACAATGAGATGTACAAGATGCTATATCGAAAAATGAACTTTACAACTTCAGCTGGGGATAGGGAGGTGTAGTCATGGAGATGGGAAGGGATGGTAGGAGAAAAACAAAGGAGGAAGCAACAATGTTTGATAAGAAATGTACTCATTATCTTGCTCATGTAATTGTAACCCCTCTGTACGGTATTTTCACAATAAAAAAACATTTAAAAAGTTTTTTAAAAAGAACATAAGCCACCTTATTTGAGGCGGGGACAAATTTCCAGAGAAACAGATTAAAACTCAAAGAAATAAAATAACAAAATAACAAAAGCAGTATCTTTTAAAGCTGGGCTTCAGCAAAACTTAAGCTAGTGCTAGTGTTGTGTTTCGAGGAGTCTTCAACATTTTTCTTCATGAATATAGTTGTTAGAAGACAAGAGCTGAAGAAAACATGTTAGTAAATAATGTGATACTTTAAAAGTTAAACAGTCAATTTTGTGCAATGACACCATTACTGTGGAACTTGTAGAACTTATACCATCTTAGCTACTAGGGATGGAGTTCTGATTTTTTCAGGTGAGTGCAATACGTATTCGTTCCTCAGTTTCCATTTAAGGATTCACATTGTTTCTTTGAATATAAAAATAGTAGGTAGAGTTGCGTGCTGATATCTTACACCTGTAATGCCAGCTATGTGGGAGTTTTAAGATCCAGAGGATCACAGATCCAAGTCAGCCCAGACAAAAATATTTCTCAGCAGAAAAGGCTGGGAGTGGTGGCAGACACCTGTCTTCCCAGCTATAGTAGGGAACATAAATAGGATAGTAGGTCAGGCCTGCCCAGGCAAAATATGAACCTCTATCTCAAAAATAAGTTGAACAAAAAGAACTAGAGCTGGGGCTGGGAAGGTGGCTCCGTGGTTGAGTGCTTGTCTTGCATGCATGAGGCCCTGGGTTCGATTCCTCAGTACCACATAAGCAGAAAAAGCCAGAAGAGGCACTGTGGCTCAAGTGGCAGAGCGCTAGCCTTGAGCTGAAGAGCTGAGGGACAGCGCCCAGGCCCAGAGTTCAGGCCCCAGGACTGACAAAAAAAAAAGAAAAGAAAAGAAAAGAAAAAATCTAGAGCTATAGGCATGGCTCAAGCCATGGAATACCTGTCTAAAACTTTCTGAATTCAAACCATATTCCTATCAAAAAGGAGAAAAAAATAAAGGAAAGAAAAGTAGAATGAGAGTAAAGAAAATTCAAACTGGGGCACAAAATTTTAATTAAAAGGCAATAACAATTGACTTGGGTGATAGCTGTTGACAGGACAGAAATACTATACACTAGACAGAGTGCAGTGAGGATCCATGGATTGGTTTATAGAGCAAAAGTGGACGGACTGAGATGATGCAATAGCATTACATCAGTGGAATGGCATGAAAGCAAAATGCAGCAAAGAATCTAAGTATCACTCTTGAGCTCATCTTTTATACACATTCCGCATGGTCTTTTAGGCATAGTACTCTAACTCTGGTACTCTCATCCATAATTGACTTAAGAATGAGGAAATGGTATGTAATGTGAAATAACACAAACCACTATCCAGTACATATTCCAAAATTGAATTTCAAGAGTCTATTTTGCAAACCAGAGTCTAGCCTTCTTACTGAAAAGCTGAGGTTACAGAAACAACAAAAGTGCTTAAAAAAATAAGTTTATACAAGGAAGTAAGAAAACATGTATTGCACAAACTGAATTTAATTCAGTCTCTTCTTATACGGAAGCATACAGGGATGTCAGTCTCAAGTGTACTCATTAGTCTGTTGATTTAATCGTACTGACCAGCAAGATGATGGAAGACTGCCCAAGTTTTCCTTCTGGTCCACATTATTGACCAAGTCAAAGCTGTTAAATTAGCTGCTGTTTCGGCTCAATAGCTTGCAAGATGCATTTTGTTTCAAGGTGCTTACACATATAGGAGAGAAGATTAATTTTGGTAATAACAGGACTGGAGGCATTTAGAGATGGTAGAAAGCAATGTGTGAGATGCTTAATGAAAATTGTCACCATCATCACTGTAAAAAAAAAAGACTAACCTGAGATTTAAAAAAAATTATTTTTTTATCTAAAGAAACTTCGATAGTGGTAACCAAAAAACTCAACAGGGGTCTGAAATACGAGAGGGGGGTGGGGAGAAGCTTTATGTTACCTAAACTACATCTGTCAGATACAAAATAGCCTGTGCTTTTATGGGAGGTTACGTCGATCAAGAGCTTAAAAATAAGGCTCTCTCTCTCCCTCCCTCTCTCTCTCTTTCTCTCTCTCTCTTTCTCCTTCCCTCCCTTTCCTCATCTCTCCTCCCTTTCCTTTGTCTTTCATTCCGCTCTCATAACTGGCTATTTATTAAAAGTCGCACATGTACATAAAACAATAAATGCATACATATATATCCGAGAAAGAAAAGTGATGCTTTTTAAATTAATAGTAAAAAAAATTTAATTTTATAGATCATTATGGATCTTCTAGATCATCAAAAAGAGAGATGAAATTTTGAACAATAAATAGAACCATTTGCATTTTGCTTCCTCTTTCCGGGCTTTGACCATAGGCAAAAGGAATTTATTCTAAATAAATTCTACTTCGCAATAATTTCAGACACGTTAACAAGCTGCGGAGACTGTGTACCAAGTTCCCCGGTGAGCCTCACCCTGTTTCCTCCCAAGTTGACATAATGTATTATACGGTGGTGTACTTGTCAGACCTAAGAAACCGACATCGATTGGTGCATTACTAAGAACTAAGCTTCAACTGAAGGCTCTTATCAGCTTTCACTTTCTCATTCAATCTTAAACAAGAAAATAGTGCAGGCTCGCTGGGTCCTGCTTTATTTTTATAAGCTAAATTCAGTTGTTGTGGTAGAGATTATTTTCTTCCTCTATAGTTCCTGTCATAATTAAGGATAAGGATTTCACCAAAGCAAAATTAAAAGTATGCCCATAGCTTATGAGGAAGAGGAGAAATGTGATGTAACAGAAAGAGTAAAATGAGGCCCTTTCATAGATGGAAAGGGAAAGGAAGGGGAGACTCAAGAAGAACAGAAATAGAAGGAAGAAGTTAAAGATCTAAGGTCTCCATCTCTATAGCTTTATGAGATGAAGGTGGAAGTATCAGGAGTTGAAAAATCCTAGAGAAGGTAAAGAAAAGAGATGCACTGTATGCACAAGCTGCTTTGTTAAATGGCAAAAAAAAACCAATATACATCGTAAAAATTAAGAAAAGCGAGGGAAGGTTGTGGGTTGGAAGGGGGAGAATGCTGAAAGGGGTGACATTGATCCATATGTTCTGTTTTCATAACCTGCTTTGTTGAATGACAATTCCTCTAGACAACTACCTGAAGTTACTAAAATAGAATGGTAAGACAAAAAGACGGCTGCTCAATTTCCCCTAGCAATGTGCTGCCATGTCCACAAGAGGATGCTATGGGTGATGCATAGACATGCAGACAGAGGGCTAATGGCTCCTTAGATACAGGGTATGAGAAGAAAGGGATCTAGAGTTTTCTAGGTCCTTCAGGAAAAGCTTACTGGGCATACTAACTTGTGAGATTAACCAGGAAAACATCACCCGGATGAGATGCCCCATAGCCCCAAAGTAAGCAGATTGGTGCTTTGGTCAGATCTAGAAACTCAGCAATCTCAGTGACAACCATAGAATGGAAAGAGGATAAGATAGAAAGGCTCCCTGGGAGCATGAATTGCACATGAAAACCACAGCAAGATGTAGACAGAGACTACCACTCAAAGTGAATCACACTTCATCCATGAGTCAGACACTCCAATCCTTCTGCCACCCATATGAGAGAAGATGGGAAAGGTAGGTCTCCCAAAGCTAAAACATTGAATAGGTTAAATACTGACAGTAAAGGAAGCTTAAATAAATGAAGCTGCATTCAACCAAGTAATTTTAAGGTAAGAGAGATCTGATGGCTGAAAGCTGAAACTCCCTCCTTCTTTTGGAAGAATGACACACAGGACTAAGATCAGACTGAAGAAAATAAATTCTTCTATACCAAATGGCTTGGTTTAAATTTTAACTCCAGTAGTTGGAGATTAATATATTACGTAAGAATGATTTTTCGGTAGGGCAAACATGAAATGTCCTTCTTTCGTCCTTCAATCATAAACGTGCTCATCCTTCAATGGTCGCCTTTTTCATAGAAAGCCCATTTATTTCAGTACACAGTAACCTAGGTTTTCCATCAATTCTTCCACTTCAATCCTGTAGCATTCTAGGGAGTCTGACCAACTCCTAGGAGGTCATTTACAGAAAATAGAGAACAGTTCTCATTTCTGGCCAGCTCCAAGCAGGTCATTTACTGAAGACAAGGACCATGTTTCCCTCTTCTTTTGATGTCACACGCTACACAGCATGAAACAGGGCAGTCCATATATATGTGCTAATTGACTTTTGATTGATACACAGTAAGGGAAAGGCAGCTGGAAGAAGGCCTGTAACAAGAGGAAGAACTGAGTTTGCTCAGCTGGGATGTGGAAAGGTGAAACTATTTATGGAAGGTGATTCTTTCTCTTACACACTCTAATTCTTAGTTATTCACAGTTGCTGAAATTAATAACCATTAATCACAAGAAAAGGATGAGCTAAGTTAATGCCTCTAGACAATTCACACACATTGTACCCAACACAATCCATTTTTCTTAGTAGCAATTAGGAGCGAAAAAAATATGAAGTCTGTTGGCTATCTACCTTCTTCGTAGAGCTTGCCATTCTAAAATAAGATAACAGTATGCAATTTAGGGGAGGAAAAAAGGAGAAAAAAATAGTTCTCCTGAGATATTGCTCCTTGTTATTTGAAGATTCCAAGGTAAGACTAGAGGAAATATGGAAATAGTTAAAATCCATAGCTACCATGGTTGGTTAAAATGAAATCTGATTGTCTCAAGGTTGAATTTGTTAGAAACAATAGTTATTTATGACACTTTATTGCAACACCCTCCAAAGCATATGGTTACCTTATTAGAAATTAAAATTCATTTTCATATAAATCCCAGCAGGATATTACACTAAGATAACTAGAGTAACTCCAGGGGACAACAAATAATTCTAGTGTAGATCTTCTAAAGCCTGGTGCTTGCAATATAAAATTTAAAGTAATTTACTTATAAGTACAGTGACAGATTTGGAAAATGTAAACTATCTGCTACAAGCATGGGCATAAATATTATTTCTTTACCACTTGAGGACATGTATAATTTGTGTTTTCCTTTCAAATTTTTACTGCTTTGTTTTCCCATTCACAACTTAAAAAACTATCTAATCATTAGCAATGCATGTGCTGCCTTTTCTGACTTTTAATTGTGGATGCTTAGAAAAGCAGGCAGATCTTCCAACTGCCTGACTTTTGTGCTCTCTCCACAGTGAACAATGCATCAGATCATAAAACTAGGACTGCTATTGTGAGCCTGTGCAAGCATTGATGCACTACAGGTATTTCTAACTGTTAGATCCCACACAGGTTACATCAAATCTCTTTTATTGCAGCATTTGGCTGCTCAGGGGATCTTCATGTTTTTTCATGACATTGTTCAGTACTTATTTTCAAAATTGACCCGCTGTGTTTGTATCGTGATTGTTTTAGATAGTGGGCTACATATGGGGGATATGGGTGTGTTATGCGTCTTTGAATTGCACATTCAAATAGTAAATAATAAGGACCTAAAAGCTATGAAATACAACATCCCCAAACCTTTATTATATGTTAAAAAAACAGAAGTATAATTCCTTAGAAGTTGTTTTAATTTGCCAGGTGGTTATTTGTAAGCTACATAGATAGTAGAGGATTGTGACACTTTATACTTTATTATCTTTGAAGGTACAAAGGAATATAGGAATCACATTAATTTTGTTTTCATTTTCTTGTGAATATAGAAAATGATGCTGTCAATTTTGTTTTGCTTGCAACAAGATAACATGTAAGTCTATGCACGAAGATTCTGTTTACTGACCACAGTAGTGGACATTTGCCTAAAGTAATCCACTACTAAGGTGGCTAATTAGAAGGGATGGGGCCCTCCCAAAAGTCTCATCAATGTACTTTCCCCAGCCCAGTGTCATCTATTCATTTCTTAAAAGACGGACAAAAAGAAGTGCTGAGCAACAACTGGAAGCTGAGTACCCTCTGCCCCTCAGGAACTCACAATCCACTGTAAACAAATTACACTATAGTCACAGTCTTGTGCAGACATCCAGTAGAGAAAATATTTAAGTGTGAAGCAGGCAAGGAGGATTTTATGAAGGTATCTGCTGATATGAATCAGAAATACTATAAAAAGAATTCACCAGGCTCAGAAGAGCAGGAGAAGGTACGGCATGGTGGGCATCAAGAGCAGAAAGCGTGACAAGGCACTGATACCGTATCTCTTAACCAAAGCTTTTAGGAAGTGGCCCAAACTCCACTTTTGGCTAGGAGAGTGCCAGTCACTCTCGTGGCAAAAACCTAGGATACTGTTTAAAACACAGAGAGGTTCTGTTCTATGCTCTGTTCTATGCATCTGACCTTGATCCATGTAAAGGTAAAGAGGGGACTGATGGTCAGTGATAGAAACTAGAACCAGACTCCAGGTCTTTACCTGTTCTAATCTATAAGACACACATTTTGAAATAATTTCCAAGGGTATTTGAGGGCTGTTTTCAACAGCTAAAATTAAAAATACCATCAACAACAGCAACAACAAAATACCCAAAAGCTTTGCAAATCCCTCAAAAGCAGCATCTCGGATAGCAATATAATTTGTGAAGAAACTAACTTCAGATAACAGGTCAAAATTAAAATCATAAACTAAGCAAGAAAGATAGAAACCCAGACTTATTTGGCAAATACGCCTGAAGTCATTGAGATCACACTGAAATAGAAACATTCTCCTTCTTGGTCTAGCCTCGCCTCCTAAGCCTTGTTTACAGAGTTGCCCCCAGGAACTCTTCTTACTTAACATATTCAACAGCCTGTAACTCTGAATTAATGACCTGGCATGTAAATATATTTGTCTTCATAAATATGCTCTTGAGTTAGATTTTTGAATATATATTTTATCAGCTTTTTGTTTTGTTTTGCATCTTATATAAGTTTTGAAGGAACAAAGGAGGGAGGGGGCAGCCATGCCCTTTCTACACCATCCCCTGTCACCTCCTGGGCAATGTGATTCTCTTCAAGCACAGCATTTCTGGGGGGACAGAGAGAAAGAGACAGGTTTAATTTTCTTCTGTGGAATTAGCTTCCTCATTTGCTGCTGTGCGGAACGTGCATAATGATAAGACCAGACAGTTGAGAGCCACGGTGGACAATGAGCATCTTTCCCAGAGTAGGTTTCAGTAGAGGAACAGGCATTCGCTATGGCCAGCAGCCCGGTGACAGGAAGTCTTGACCAAAGTACATGCTAAAGGCCACCCCCAAACCAGGGACAATGTGGCTGGTCTAGACAGCAATGCCTCCTACACCATTATTTCACTATAATGTATGTGTGTGGAGCGGGCGGAGGGGGGGGGGGGGAGTGTCTGTGGATTTTGAAATAGGATAATCTGGATTTTTAATTTGGCCCAGACAAATTAGCCAGCTAGGGTATGTGACTCTTATTTCTGAAGTTCTCCATTTTCTCCTCTTTCAAATGAGAAGAAGAGCATCTATCAAGTAAAGTTGATGGGATAATTAAATGAGAGTATATATGAGGGGTTTAGAAGGTACTCGGTAAAGGTAATTTATACTGTGGAAAATTCACCTTAGAAATCTCAAAAGCAGCCTCCTAGCTACATGAAAATCTGTGGCTGAGAGGATTGCTGTTCAAAGCCAGCCTAGGCATATAAGTGAGATGTTTTCTCAACTGGGTGAAGTGACATATGGCAGGAATCTCAGCTACAACAAGAAGGGTAAAATAGATCCAGGTGCACACCTGAGCAAAACACAAAATTCTATCCCAAAAATAAAGGTCTGGAGATGTAACCCAGCAGTCAAGCACATGCTTAGCAACTATGAGGCTGAATTCAAACCCCAGTATTGCCACAAAAAAGGAGGTGAGGGGGAGAAAGAAAAAAATCCCAGTAACAGTTAAATAGTAAATCTATACCAATGGGCTTAACTCACTGCTCTGCAGAAACAAAGACAGTATGTTACAACAAAAACCTTCATTATTAGAAATGTTATCAGAGGCAGAAATAAAGAGACAAGGAAACAGACTCTGGGGGCAGGTGTTCACTTAGAAATGAACACTTCCTTCTCGTATAATGGCTCCTGGTTCTCTCACCAGGCCACGGTGACCACTTCAAAATAGGAAAGTCCCCACTCATAGGAGCTAGAGCACATCTGAAAAAGTTACACATGCTAGAGAAACATCAGTGTTGCTTTTCAAAGATTAGGGTGGGGTCAGGTAAATCTGAGGCATGGAAACCAGAACACAGACACAAAAGATAACCAAGGAAAAACCTAAACTCAAGAGCCAGAGATGGGCTGGGAAGGTGGCTCAGTGGTAGAGCACTTGCCTTTAAAGCATGAGGCCCTGGGTTCGATTCCTCAGCACCACAAAGGAGAAAAAAAAAAAGCCGGAAGTGGCTCTGAGGCTCAAGTGATAGAGCGCTAGCCTTGAGCTGAAGGGACAGCACTCAGGTCCAGAGTTCAGGCCCCATTACTGGACCAAAAAAAACAAAAGAGCTAGAAGCCAGCATCGTAGGATGTTGAACAGAACTTCGCACATCCTTAATTAGTATGAAAGCTGGGAACAATATGAAGGCAAGTGTTCAAATTCTAGAGAAGAAATGAGATTTTCAGAAGCACAATGAAATTTCAGTCTTTTGGGAGTGGGCCTTAGTTTTCTGTTGTCTTAACTGTAAATCAATATAACATATATAACATCAATATAACATAGTTTTCAGAAAATACTCTACGTTCTAGACAAGGCAAGGATTCTATTTAATACTAAAGCACGTGCTAAGCATTTTTTCCAATCTCTTTGCATAAATTAGTTCATTTTTCCTCAGAGCAATGATAGGATATAAGTATTATTATTATCCTCATTATAAAGATGAGAGAAAATGAGGCACAAAGAAGTAAGTTTCCCAACATCCATTGCTAAGAATTAATAATATAACAGAGAAGTGATTTTAACCTGGGCAGCCTGTCTCCAAAGACCCACTGCGTTGTTTTTTTGTTAGATAACAGTAAGTATAGCCAAGGTCAAGTTAGTTCAGGAGGGTTACAAAGGGAGAATGAGCAATTAAGTACAATATATCAATAAAATTGCACCCTGGTTAAAGTAGCTTTGGCCTTATTCATTAAAATCAGGCAATGTTTCAGCCCTAAAGGACTTTCTTTTTATCTGTTCAAAAATGAAATAATATATAATCAAAAGGTATTGTGATTATTGCCAATCATATGCCAGAGATTGTGCTAGACAAATATTGCATCACATTTTTGCAGTTCCCTTCTGTCTTGATTTTTAAAATATTTAAGTCTTCCAAATAGTTAATAAGTACTTTGTAATATTTTGGAAGTTGACTGACATAGGAAGCTTTCTTTTAATGTCCTATTAGCGAAGATTATAAAATGAGTGAAGTAGAGAACTACCTGGCAATGGTTGCAGACACTAGAACAAGGTGCTGTTCTAGACAGGTCTAGAAATGTCTAGAAGCATATTGCTGAAATCAGGAAAGAAAAAAAAATCCTCACCTGGAAAGTATTTTAAGCTCCAACACAGATCAAATGAATCAGCCATTCTAGAGGTCTTTACCCCTGCTAACACACACACACACACACACACACACACACACACACACACACAAAACCTGACCCCTGGTAAAAGTGATCCTTCACGGCCTTCGAGCTCATGTTGACAATCACAGTTGCTAAAGATTCATGGCAGAATATAGAAGAAACCCAATAAATAAGACAAGCATCTCTATAAGGATGAAGACAGCAGCCAGCTGATCATTGTTGCTCTGTCCTCTAGCCCTCATCTGGAATGTGGGAGACTTGAGGGAAAGAGCTGAGCCTAGGCTATGGAAGATGAGTCCAGAGACCCTGAAAAATCAGTCAAAAATGTGCAGGTAAATTTTGCTAATTATATAGAGCATATACCAACAAATTCAGAGTTCACGTTTCCTGGTATCTTTCTGGTCTTACTTCACTGCTTGAAGGGTGTTAATTTAAAATACATTTCTACTCTTTCAACACTACTTTCTTATATTTTTGCAAGCCACCTCAGACTCTTTATGAAATGAGACAGGGTCTATCTAACAAAAGGTAACTTCCTTTAACCTCACCATCTAATTAATGACACATCATCACGCCCATCCACAGCTCCTTAAGGCAACAGTTTTAACCTGTAAATTTACCAAATAAAATGGATCCAAAGCAAAATATTTGATTAGCATTTTTTTCAGCAAATAGCATTGATCTAATCAACTTGTAACCTTGAGAAACTCAACACAACTAGAAGGAAACCACTAACTTTGATCAGTCAACACAGAGTTATTTTTTTTTTTTATTGTATTAGTTCACTGAAGCCCCAAGTTGAGATGTTATTTGGGGACTCAAGGAAGAAATTTAGCCAGTGAGTCATAGTGACCAAAGCGAGTTAATGTACCTTCAAAACTAAGAAAATTACTCCCTTCTCTCTGCAAATGGCCTATCATCATAAATATTGGCCGTTAAGATGCCAAGTGATTCTGCACAAACCAAGGGGACACAAGACTGTCATCACTAATGAACTGCACAGCATCCTCTAGGTATCACAGAGATGCCCAGACAAGCTAAAGGAAGGACAGCTGTAGAGACTTAGGAAAACATATACGCTCTCTATATTTGGAGAGCATACTTGTTCTCTTCGAAGGGGAGGTTGGGAAGATGTGAAGGGGAAAGAAAAGAAAGGAACATTACTTGATTCTCTACCATGCATCAGTAGAATACAACATTGTCTCATTCGATTCAAATGTATGCAGTAGAATTACTAGCCCATTGTGCAGACAATGGAGCATAAAAATCTAGTGAATTTAAATAAGTCACCCAAATTCAGATAGAAAATAAGGTACAAAGCCAAGCTCTGCTTAACTTTCAAGAGAAAATCTATTATCACAAAGAGAGTCTGATACTTATTACACACATAATAAACTGGTAGTAATAAATTACCAACTTATTTCTAATTACTAGGAGCTAGAAATGCAGTGTAGGAAACAAATAACTAACAATCATTAAAAAAATTGCCAAATTAACATTATGGGATTAAAATAGAGGGAGAGGACAGCTATGGGGTACTAAAGGAAATGTTTGTATGTATCAGAAATTTGTTTTTAGGCTGTGAACTCAACTAACTGCAAGGGTAGTAACTGATTTGAGATTTGAAAAAAAAATAAAAATAAAAGGCAATTCTTGGAAGGGTTTGGGAGGTCTAGCAGATGTGTTAGTAACAGACAGCGAATGAATAGAAGAAAGGAGAATGGTAAAAACAGAAAGCACAGAAATCCTAAGGTCCCTGTGGTCTGTGACTAGGATGTCTTTTTTACCTTATGGCCACGAGAAGCTATACATTAAGGCTAAGAGGATGATTAGCTCAGCTTTTACTTTGAAAAGGTTATTCAGTGTGCACCATTGAAAACCAAATGAGAAGATTCTTTGTGAAGGAAGTTAAGGTGCCAGTGTCACAGTCAAAAAGAAAGTCTGGGATGGATGAGTCCCAAAGAATGTTGAAGGAAGTAAATGACTTATAATGATATTTGGTAGAAAAAAATCAAGTGAACTTGAGGATAAATTAGAAGTTTAGGTGGTGATGAAGTCTCATAAATCTGTAGATTGTTTAGGGTTGAGGGTTGATGCAGTAACTGACCAATGGAGGAACACCAGAAAATGTGCACATTTTCTGGGGGAATGTAATAGTTTGGGTCAGCAATACCCATCAAAGGCCTACGTGTTAAAGCCTTGTTCCCCAGCCTGGAGTACTATGGAGAAGTGGTAAAACTTCAAAGGGGTGGGACCAAGTGGGACAAAGTTAGGTCATTGGGGATATGCCCTCAAAGGGGATATTGAACATTGGCCCCCTCCTCTTTCTTTCTTTTATATTCTTGACTACAATATAGTGAAAAGGCCTCCTCTGCTAAGTGTTCCCACCATGTGTGCTGTCTTGTCACGGACTCAAAAGCAATGGTCCAACCAGCCATAAACTGACTGAAAAATTCCAAAACTGTGAGCCAACATACTCTTCCTTGTAAGTTGCTTACTTCAGGTATTTGTGTAACAGGGTCACAAAGCTAAAACAAGGAAGATGATATGTCTATTTGTGCCATGTCAAATGTGACATGTCTCTAAGTTATCCCAAGTATGTAAGACATACAGGCATCAAGGTTAGACAAGAGGTCTAGGCTGGAGATGCAAGTATAAAGCCATCCATCTATTTAGTTTTAAAAAAGAACTGATATAGATGTGGTAGACAAGGGACTAAGGGGTGAGCAAAGGACCAAGGGGTGAGCACAGACCATATTTGGGGTCAAGCCTTGAGGAGATCTATTATTCAGTGTAAACGGAAAGAAACATGAGCCAAGAAGTAGCAATTTTTCCGTACAGCTGTGAATTAGGGTGTTTCAAGAAATGCAAGTATAGGAGGAATGGAGTAGTCAGGATGTTGCTTGGTACAGTAATACACAATGATCATGAATGAAAATGTGCAAGAGCATAGAAATTTTCCCATAGTCATAAAATATAACAGGAACCAGACCAGGATCAGAACCCAAGCCTTCTGGATCATAAAGTCTGTTCATGCTCCAGTACATTATGCCCAAAAAAGTGAAAATTGGAATCCAATCTTAATATGTAAACAGATCGGACGCTGATTTGCCTAAAGAAAGCATCTGTAAAATATTTAATAAAACAAGCTAAATTTGTTAGAGCTTATTTCACTTCACAAAGATTCTAAATGATTAACCATAGGAATCACTTCTATGGCAAGCTCAGCCCTTTTAAAATTATTTTATTAACAACAAATCTATATACAAATAACTTCTTAGAAATAGCCAACTGCATTGGCATAATTCTTAAAAATCGTTCAGCTCACTTTATAACTGCAATTAAAGTTAGGGCTTTAAAATGAGGAAACAGAGAATTCTCTTCTGGTTCTTTCTATATTTGCTGCATGGTCTTGGTCATCTAGTTTGACCTTCCTCCTGGCAAAATGAAGGGGCTAGTGATAGTAGCATCCGGTGTCTCGCCCCCACAAGACAGCAATTGATAGGAAATGAGCATCATTTTCCTCCTGTGAAGAAGCTACCACAATCAAGTTCCTGGGGATAAGATCATAGATCCAGATAAGCAAATGGGAATTGAAATCTAGCTCTCCTAAGTCTCAGTGCAAGGCATTTCCCACATTTCGTTCTCAGTTATAGCATGTTTAAATGTCCCTACTTCAAAACCAAGACATCACAGCAAAAGAAAGATACTATCTTTTCCTACCAAGATATTATCTTCCCAGTACCCTCCGTCTCCTCTGAACAAGGTATATCCTCAGTCACATAGTTTGAGTTAAGTTGGCTCTCACTTTTATTGTTCAGTATAGCATTTGATAGATTGCTATGTAACTGAGTGGTTCAAGGACAAGCATGCGGCAGACTAATGACCCTTGATTCTGTAACACTTGCCAGAAGCACTAAGAATCACTGTTAGGAAAACAAGTGTAAAGTCAAAGGTAGCAGCTGACAGATCTGCCTGTGAATAAAACCGAGGAGAGCCAGAGAAAAGAAAAAGATAAAGTCCTGGTGACAGTCTTTGAGCCTTCATTCCAATGTTGCCTGAAACTAATCCTGAACTTTCACTTATTTTAGGCCATAAAATTTTTCTGGGTAGGCCATTTTGATTTTATATTTCTACCATTTGCATATCAAAGAAATCTGATCAGCACATTCATACACCATCATCATGAATTCTTTATTTCATTGGTTTTTCAAGGAACGATTTTTTTTTCTGGCTGAAAACACTGAATCTATAATCTACATCTTTAGTTTTATTAGTATATTAGAAGCCAGGATGTAAGAAACAGGCACAGGGCCAAGGCAAATGTATTAAGCTTAATTGAGTTTGTCAAAGGCCTGGTGATTTTTGCAAACTACTCATATGGTGCTGGGGGGGGGGGGGGGGGGGGAGGTAGGGGGGAGGTAGGGAAGGGATGTGAAGGGTAAACAAAGGAGACTATAATGCTTGATAAGAAATGTATGCATTATCCTGCCCATGTAATTGTAACCTCTCTGTACAGTATGTTCACAAAAAAAAATTAAATTAAATTAAAAAAAAAAAGAAAATAGACCTAATAGGACCCTGCTTTGCTCAGATAGCAAAGGACCTACTAGATCCTATTGTTAGCCACTGTTAAAAGAAGATCTTCATACTGCTTCACCTCCTAGCAGTCTCTCATACATAATTTATGTTCTGGCTACAATAAAACTACTCAATTGTGTTTTGCCATCATATCATACCCTATTCTGCAGCCTATTTTCTGTCACATCATACCTTTGATGGGCTCCAAGATGATCCAGACTCATCATCTCTTCTAAAATTCTTTTCTCAGCTTCAATACACTCCTCTAAAAGAATTTCTAAAATGTGCCAGGTGCTGGTGGCTCAGGCCTGTAATCCTCCTACTCACAACTCAGGGGCTGAGATACAGAGGATGGTGGTTGGAGGCCAGCCTAGGTAGAAAAGTCGACAAGACTTCATCTCCAAATGAACCTTGAGGTGTAGCTCAAGTGGTAGAGAAGCAGTGGAGGAAGCACAATGCCTTGAGCTCAAACATTGTACTTGCAAAAGAAAATAATTTCTAAGACATAAAAATCAAGGATTTTTATATGCTCAAGTGTCAAAATACATACAAGCATTTCCTTCTATCTGATACTTCTCTCATCTTCCTAGCGGGTAGTGGGGTGGGAAACACTACTACTCAGCCTTTAAATTTTATTTTCAGGTATCTAGTGGATTCTATAAGTGGCTATCTAAGGTTTTGCTGAGATAACAAAAATCCAAATACCTCCTCCACATAGCATGAAATAACAGAAGTTAATTTAAGTCATTTGATGCATCCCTTGCAGGTCATCAGAGCAGCCTGAAGCACTTTGCACCTCTGAGAGAACCTTGGCTGACCTGCACAAAACAGTTAATCACAGCTTATCTAAAAGAGTAAACTTTGCATCTGATATGTGCCTAATCCATCTGTACAAGAGACGGAAGTAAGAGGCTATCAGTCCAAGACTAGCCCAAGCAAAAATCATCAGATTATCTAAGAAAAACTCAAGCAAAAGAGCTGAAGGTGTGGTTCAAGTAGTAGGACATCTTATCTAATAAACACAAGACCCTGGCAAACTCCAAAAGGAATAAGTAAAAGAAGGAAAGGAAAGAGGAAGGAAGAGAAAGAGGAAAGGAGAGAGGGGAAAAAGGGAAAGGGAGGGAGGGGAGAAGGAGGAGGAAAGTAAGTAGGTTTGATAGATTAATCTAATCTATAAAAACTCCTATCCTTACCCTCAGGGATTTATTTTCTCACTTTCTTAGTGTTTCAATCTGGACCATCCTCTCAAAGTTCATGGGTTGACAAAAGGTGAACCACTATGTTGGAAATGAACTTGGGAGGGAGGGGCATTAAGAGGGGAAAAAGTGGGCAAAAATGATTTGAAAGGTAGTTTCCCAATTAGTGTTACTATTGGGTGATGGTAGAAACTTCAGGAGGTAGGCCTATATGTAGTTTCTGGAGGTTTACCCCTGAAGATATAGTAAGACCCTAGCCCCACCTTTTTCATCTTCCCGGATGCCATAATGTGAGCTGCTGTGATCAGCCATTTCCTTCCATGATGATTCTGCCACACCACGGCCCACAAACAATGGCACCAAACGACCATTGGTTAAAACCTCAGAAATCATGTGCCCAGATGTTTTGCCACAGACATAAAACTAACACTGACCTTGCAAAAAATTATGCAGACTGTCAAATCTACTGTGTAGTATACTCTGAGCATTAGCTGCAGTGATGGATGCTAAAGACTTTAGTAAAATGTTTGATTGAGAAAGGGATTCAGGACTTAATCTCCTCTGTCCTTTGTATTCTTAGCACCTAGCAGAATACCTGAGAACAGGAGGTACTCCACAAACTCAGAGAAAGAAAGGGAGGAAAGAAGATTCACAGTATTTACAACCTTGATTCAAATATATCTGCTTAGAATCATTGACTATCCAGAAAGACACATTATGATTAATATAGCATGTATGACATTAGAGAGACAACAATGAGACATTGTTTGGACCCTATGAAGATCTAATTCTTCTTTTTCGATGTGTCTTCTTGGGGAAAGAAATCAAAATGATGACTAGAGGATATAAATCTATAGATAATAAATAATAAGGCTCATCCCAGCCATACACATACACCACCGTAGGCCAAGAGACTTAGAATTAATGTCTTGGAGCCCTGTGAATGCCCTCAGTCACCAAGCAAAACTACTCTAAGGCCAGAAAAGGGATTCCGGAGTTTAATGATTTTTTTTTTGTCAGTCATGGGGCTTGAACTCTGGGCCTGAGTGGTGTCCCTCAGCTCTTCAGCTCAAGGCTAGCACTCTACCACTTGAGCTACAGTGCCACTTTTGGTTTTCTGATGGTTTATTGGAGATAAGAGTTTCACGGACTTTCCTGCCAGGGCTGGCTGGCTTTGAACCACATCCTCAGATCTCAGCCTCCTGAGTAGCTAGGATTAGAGGCGTGAGCCACTGGTGCCCAGCTGAGTTGAATGATTTTTAACAACAAAAGGGCACTAAGGTATTCCAAGATTTTATACCCAGATAGTAAAAAAAAAATTTAAGTAAAGTGAATGTACCATTTTCTAAACACATCACTAATCAATTTTAGCATAGTCCCTATTTCTTGACTTGGCAGATGTCATTTCAAAGCAAAGATTAGTCATTCCTACAAACAGCATTGTAAAACATGCTATTTACACATACTATAACACAGGCCAACCCAAGTCCAGTTGTATAATGTACTCTAACACACACACACACACACACACACACACACACACACACATGCACACGTACACACACACACACACACACACACACACCTTACCAGAAGATTCTGTAAGGAAGAGTTGGTATTTATAGTCTCCACAGCCCAGGTTTCCTTTTATGGTAAGGTGATTTGTTTTTCTTTTTCTAAAAGAAAGCCATGGATTTATTATCTTCAGCTCCTTACTAAATGAGCTGAAGGGAGATTTATAAAGGCAAATAAACAGAAAGATTTACGGTTTCTTTCTCGGTACAGCTAAAAATTATGGAAAAACTTGTTGACCTTTGAAGGAAAGGACTTGGTTCAGTCAACCAGAAACTAAGTGCACCTAAGAGGCATCCAATTAATCTTTTAATTTAAATCTTTTATCTTTCTCTGGTAAATACTCTGGAGGAGAAGGGACTCCAGAATCCCATTCATTACTTTTGTCTATTGTTACCTACAGCCTTTACAGACAGCATGGCCCATCACTCTCAATGCTTAAGTGTCGATAATGTTGGCAATTAGAAAATGAGGAAACTGGAGGATTCGAAAGAGAAGGGAATTAGAGCAAGTATCTAAACAAGGATCTGAACTTGTTGACAATATAAAGATAGAGAAAAGACGAAGCAGGAGAGTCCTGTGTCTTGGCAAGAGTTTGAAGGTAGAAAGGGCCAGGATTAGTATTCTGGAAAGTTTTCCACAAAGTTCTCCAGAAGAGAGAGATTGTGAAAGGAATCCAGGAAATATCTAAAAATCTAGAGAGGGCTTATTCCTTACCTGTGCTGACCTAAGACAATAAAATAGGAGTGGAGTAAATGCTTTCCTACTCGTTTTGGACCTTTCAAAAGAATAAGGAAAGCAGACAATTGGCTTTCCAATTTGTTTTACTTTTCATAAAGATAGCCTTGGACTTAAATTAGAGACATAACACTGTCACTGCAACTTTAGGCAAGCCGTGAATTCTCTCAGAGCCTCAGTTTTATAGAGACAGCAGTTGTAGCTAGTTTGTATAACTGGGAGAATTTAGGGGAACAGGAAGATATATGTTTGTCGCAGTGACTAGATGCTGAGGAAATATTAGATGTCGGCTGCAAAAGCAGCATTGTCATCCTCTATCTACCACGGGGCTGAATTAGATTGAGAGAATACACACAGTTTGATATAGAAGCAGCTGCACTGAACAGAAGATTCCATTTAGCATCTGAGCTTCAGTTATCATCTTCGCTGAAATGAGAACTAATATTGTAAATGCAAAGAAATCTAACTCCACTACTTAAGTATGTAGACAACCCAAGCAAGTTTCTTCATGATTTCTAGCCTGGGTATATTCATTGGTACAATAAAAATAGCAATATTTAAATTATGGCACAACAGGAAGACCATGGAAGGAATTTTTTTGAAAAACAAATATATAAAATGAATTTACATATATTGGCAGCAATGCTTACTACACTGTATTCATTCAGGCTGCACTCGACCACTATTTTGTGAGCAGCTGCTATGTGATAGCCAAGATTCGATGTTATAAACTTCATCAGTACATAAATCAAGCAAAAAATGTTGTGATCCTAGAGTCTATTATCTTTGCTAATAAATGTACTCTGTGCACTCTGAGTACTCACCAAACAATCTGAATATTTCAAGAAAGGATAACATGAAAAGATCCCCAATAGTTTTAATTTATGTTGGTTTCAGAACTGAATCTTGCAAATGTCATTTTACCACTCAGGGATTCAAGTTTCCTCATATATGAAAGTATCAATGGAGGAGCAGATATACCCTATGAGATAACGAGTTCTTAGGAGATGAAGGAATCAATGTGTTTAAAGATTCTCATAAATTGAAATGCATTATACAAATATTTACCACATTTACTCTACTTATACACATGCTTAATAACTAAAATTTTACTTTCTACTCATTTTTTTTTTACAAATGAGGGAACACAAAATGATACACCATTTAGTTTTACTTATTATTCAAAAACTTAGATTTATAATGCCTAGGTCAGGTAAGCTATGGAAGAGAAGCAATTGATTTTAGTTGACTTTTCATTAAAGAAAAAAATTTAACTTTTATAACTCACCAGTTGTAATACAAAATCCTGGTATGAACCTCATAGATATCCAGAGATCCCTGGAATCCTGGATTTATAAATAAGATTCCTAGATTGTCCAATAGTGAAATACAGCAAAATCTATTTTTCCACAGTATTTTCTTCAGAATTTGAGTTTCATTGAGTGATGATAAATTTCACACATGAATTAAGATGATTCCATTTATATGGTGGCTGGGCTAAACACATTGCCCTATGAAATTTTCAAAACCAACATATGTGATTTTGAAATCTACTATAGAACATGTTCTAAATGTATCTGAAAAAACTCATTTTCCCTAGACTCTCAAACAAGTGGAAAAAACTAATAAATGTAAATAAACACAGCTGAAACATTTCAAGTGAATATCTCTGGATTTGCAATAAGAAGTATTCGATACCAATGGAAATAAAATTACAAAACTGAACTGGTACCCAGACTGACTGTGCTTTAGCTATTTACCACGTTGTGGACATTCATTCTCCAGATTAAAATTTATTCCAGATTATGTTCAAATGTGAAAGTGATATGTATCTGATATGGAAGAATATGTATTCTATCACATATCACCTGAAGTGACAGATACTACATATTATGCAGAATATATATATATATATATATATATATATATATATATATATATATATATATAATATCTCCATGAACAACAAGAACCATTTATTGTTGAAGCTATGCTAGAACTAACCCTAAGTACACTTCAGCTTCAGAGTCAGGCAAGCCAACCCAATACCGTTTGCTTAGGGAAGAAGAATGGTGGTATGGTAGTAGGTATGTTCGAGGACACTAGAATAAATCCCCTGATCCTACTAACTACTTGAATAACTTTGGTGAGTCACAATAAATAATCATGACTACAAATGAGCTACAATTCATTAAAGTAAAATTTAGTGGGGGTGTAGAGAGATCTATTACTTTTCTGAAATAGATTGGGACATGTCCAAGTACTAAGACTACTTATCTTTTAAATTTTTAACTATTTCAAACTTACCATTACACAAGTTTCCTTTGAATATCTATAGCCCAGACTGAAACTTAGTGAGAGAAATCCCAATTCCTGCTCATGGGAAAAACACAAATGAGAGAGTTCATTTAAGATTCTTGAAGCCCCTGAGAACAGTTGGTCTGTGACTGAAAAAGGACGCTTTGTTTATCATGAACACCAAAAATAAATACACTGAGCTGTTGTGTCACAAACACAAATATCCATTCAGAGAAATATTATTTCTGAGTAAGAAATTTGCCAAAGTCAAGGGTTGGAGAAAATGGACATCCTAACAAATGTATCCTGACATTTAAAAAAAAAAAAAACGTAATAGAATTACACTGGAGTTCTTTTTCCTCTGGGTCATTCTATATATGTGTGTGATTTATTTTTGGTGTCAAGGGGACCTTAAATTAAATCCTAGCTCTGCCATCTACCAGATGTGTAATACTGTGCCTTGGTTTATTTACTGACCAATAAGGGTTGAGTAAAGTAAAAGTATAAAGATCTACTTAGCACATAGTCAGCTGAAGATGTCCCCATGATATTCTACTATCAATTATTCACTATTAAATCATTCCTACCTACCTAATGTGTTTTGAGCTCTGTTCTAGGTATGAGAGATTAAATGATGAACAAAAGAGTCAACAATCCTATGAATAGTCTGGTGCTTGTAAAAGACAATGTTCGTGTTCATTCTTTTCTACCAAACACAAAGAAACTAAGTTTCATTCCACATCAATCAAATGTAACACAGTTTGCAGAATGGTGCTAGAAAAATCAATGTGTAAACTGTAATCTTTATGGCAAATCAAGATTCTTTAGCCGGACTCCTACAAAAGTTTCCACTAAAGTTTTAAGGAATCTGGTATAAAATTCTGCCATTGAAATTCAGGCACTGTGGCGCACACCTGTGAGCCTAGCTACTTAGGAAGCTGAGGTCTGAGGATATAGTTCAAAGCTAGCTTAGGCAGACAAAGCCAAAAGACTCCTATCTCCAGTTAATCAACCAAAAGAAAAAAAAAAAAAAAGATATAGCATAGGACATCAGCATTGAATTAAAAAAAAAAAAGCGGGGAGAAGCTGGGTGCCAGTGGTTCATGCCTGTAATCTTAGCTACTCAAGAGACTAAGATCTGAAGATCACAGTTTGAGGCCAGCCTGGGCAGGAAAGTCCTTGAGACTCTTTATCTCCAATAAACTACTCAGAAAAAGCTGGACATAGTGCTGTGGCTCTAGTGGTAGAGCACTAGCTTTGAGCACAGAGAGGCTCAGGGACAATGCACAGGCAAAAGAATTTTTTAAAAAGCCAAAAATTTTAAAAAAGGAGACTATGAGATCATAAATTCAGCCCCAATACCGGCACCAAAAAGAAAAAGAAATAAATAGAATCCTACCATTCAATAGCAGTAGCCTTGTAAAACATAAAGATCCAGGAATGAATGAACAGTCTCTGAATCTCTACAGCAGCTCTTTTTGAACTTTAGTAGTATAGAATTATCAGAAAATTCTTTCAGTACTAAAAGAAAGAAGTCCAGGCCAGATGCTGGTGGCTCATGCTTGTAATACTAGCTACTCAGGAGGCTGAGATCTAAGGATTGTGGTTCAAACCCAGCCAGGGCAGGAAAAAGTCCATGAGACTCCTACCTCCAATTAACCACGAGAAAACAGGAAGTGGTGCTGTGGCTAAGTGATAGAGTGAAAGCCTTGAGCTGAAATGCTGAGGAACAGCACCCAGGCCCAGAGTTCAAGCCCCACAACCAACAACAACAACAAAAAAGAAGGCCAGGTTCTGGTAAAGGTATGCAAATAATAACTAGAACATACTTCTATATAACTATGTATGGATATATAACTATATATAAGTATATAAAGATGTTCAAAGAATATATAAACTATATAAACTTTATAAAATACATAACTATATATTTATAAATAATAACTAGAACATACAAGGGGGCCCTTGCCAACTTAAAATTGGAAAAAAAATTAGCAAGTTTTTTTTTTTTATGAGATGCTAAATGCCTCAGTGAAGCATCTACGAACACTAAGTCTGCTCATGAAATCATACAATCATACCTTCATTTAATCACCAGTTCATTCCAAAAGTATTGCCTGAGTATCCACAATGCTCCACAACCTAGGCTGGGTCTTAATGATCAAAGATGAATCTGAAGCACAAAGAGTGTAACTCTTAGGAGAAAAAAAAAAACCTAAGTTAAAGCCCAACTAAATAAGTACCAGGAAATGGGTACTTGCAAATGGCGAGGGTGGGGCCAAGGGAGAGGAATAAAAGAATTAAAGGGGAAAGAAGGTGAATGCAAGCAAGAATTTATTGTATACACCACAGATTTGAGAAATATAAGGGAAGAGGTAGGTGAAGAAGTTGAAGTGGTGACAGATCAAGATGCATTGTATACATACACTGCTTTGTTAAATAGTAAAAAAAAAAAAAATTCAATCTATAAACCTAAAACATGGTAAGTATGAGAAGGCGTGAATTGGGAGAGGTAGGTGCAAATGTTCACAGTGGCAGCATTGATCAAGATGGACTGTATTCATAAACTGTTTTGGTGATTCCCAACTCTTCTGTATGTACTTAAAGATATTAAAAATATGCAAACAAAAAAGATGAATCTGAGACAGCCCTGCCCTTTCCATAGCTCTGAGTCCAGAAAATACATAGAAAAGTTAACTAGATCCTGTATGATAGGCACTCTAATAAAATGTTGAATAAAGTGCTACCAGAGTCAAGGGGAGGCCACCACTGTCAGCGATCACACTTTGATGCAGTATAAATGAAACAGCCAGAAAATTAACTCTAAAGTCACTTCCCACACAACCTCCAATCTACCCCTCACATCCAATCAATCAACCTCTCTTCTAAATCTCACCTCCTGCCCAACCCTATAACTTGCCTAGATTATGGCCATAGCTTGACAAGTAGTGTTCCTGACTTGCTGGTATCACCAGAATAAATCTGTTCAGAAATACAAAGTAAATCTTATAACCTTAACCACTTAAAGACCCTTCAATAACTTCAATGGCCTTTAGATGTGGAATCCAAATTTCTTTTTTTAATATCTATTTTTTATTGTAAAGATACTGTACAGAGGGTTACAGATACATAAGTAAGGTAATGAGTACATTTCCTATCGAGCATTGTTACCCCTTCTTTTGTTTTTCCTCTACCATCCTTTCCCTCCCCACCTCCCCAACTCCTCCCTCCCCCTACTCTCACCCCACCACCCGAAGTGTAAAGTTCATTTTCAACATAGTGTCTTGTACATCACATTGTTTCAATGGGTCAACCTGTATCCCAGTTTAAGCATTTTGTTTTTTCCCTTCCCCACCCCAAATTAGAAAAATGTATACATACGATGCAGGGCACCGGAATCAAATACAGTAAAAACAGGGGTTATACTGTAGGGGAGGAACATACCAAAGAAACAAAAAAAATCACATATTATATTATAAATATGTTTAAAAACAATAGCAAGCAAGAAAAAAAACACTGTGTCCCTATCTTGGGGTTCATGTCACTTAACATCATTTTATATGGTCATATGCACAGAGCTTTTGACCTTTTCTGCTTGTCCTAGACATATACTAGTTATTGCAAATAAGGGAAACCATAAGACCTATGTTTCTTTGTGCCTGGCTTACTTCACTTGATAAAATTTTTTCCAAGTCTTTCCATTTCCTAACAAATGGGGCAGTGTCATTCTTTCTGATAGAGACATAGAATTCCGTGTGTGTGTGTGTGTGTGTGTGTACATGTGTCTATAACTATCTAAAGATACTGAAAGAATATATAACTATATAAACTGTATAAACTACATAACTATATATTTATGAATAATAATTAGAACATACAAGGTGGCCCTTGCCAACTTAAAATTGGAAAAAAATTAGCAAGTTTTTTTTTTTTTATGAGATGCTAAATGCTATTTGGGTTCTTTTATTGTTCCATATGAATTTGTGGATTGTTTCTTCTATTTCATTGAAGAATGAGGTTGGAATATTGATAGGTATCGCATTGAATTTGTAGATAGCCTTTGGAAGCACTGCCATTTTCACGATGTTGATCCTTCCAATCCAGGAGCATGGGAAGTTTTTCTACTTCCTAAGTTCTGTTTTGATTTCCTTCTTCAAGTTTTTAAATTTTCATCATAGAGGTCCTTCACTTCTTTAGTTAATTCCTAGGTATTTTATTTTTTGTGAGGCTATTACAAAAGGAGTTGCTTTCCTGATTTCAGTCGTGCTCTTCTCATTGTTGGCATATAGAAAAGCCATTGATTTTTGAGGGTTAATTTTATACCCTGCTACTTTGCCAAAGTTTTGAATCAACTTGAGTAATTTGGGATTGGAGTCCATGGGATTCTTTAAAAACAAAATCATGTCATCTGCAAAGAGGGAGGGTTTTATTTCATCCTTCCCTATTTGGATCCCCTTTATGTTTGCATCTTGTCTTACTGCTATAGCTAGGCATTCTAATACCAAGTTGAAGAGAAGTGGAGAGAGTGGACATCTTTGTCTCATTCCTGAGTTTAGATGAAATGGCTTTAGCTTTTCGCCATTAAGTATAATGCTGGCTGTAGGTTTGTCATATACAGCTTTTATTATATTGAGGAATGTTCCATGGATTCCTAATTTTTCCAGAGCCTTCATCATAAAGGGGTGTTGGATCTTGTCAAATGCTTATTCTGCATCTATTGAGATAACCATGTGGTTCTTATCCTTGCTCTTGTTGATGTGTTATACTAATTGATTTGCATATATTGAACCAGCTTTGCATCCCTGAAATGAATCCAGTTTGATCATGGTGTATGGTTTTTTTGACGAGTTGTTGAAGTTGATTGGTCAATTTTTTAAATAAGTTTTTTATTGTGAAAATACTATACAGAGGGGTTACAGTTACATGAGCAAGGTAATGAGTATATTTCTTATCAAGCATTGTTGCCTCCTCCTTTGTTTCCCCTACCATCCCTGCCCTCCCATCTCCACAACTATACTCCCCACCACTCCCACCAGCAAAGTTGTAAAGTTCATTTTTGACATAGCATCTTGTACATCTCATTGTTGCAATGGGTCCACTTGTATCACTATTTAAATGATTTGTTTTTCCCTTCCCCTCCACAAATTATACCAACATCAAATACAGTGAAAACAGGGTTTATACCATGGTGGAAGGATTACAAAGCAACAAAAAAATCATCTTATAAATACATTAGAAATAATAGCAAGAAAGAAAAAAAACATTTGTGTCCTTATCTTGGGATTCATTTCACCTAACATCAATTTATCTGACCTTTTCTACTTGTCTTAGACATATACTAGTTATTGCAAATAAGGGAAACCATGGGACCTAAGTTTCTTTGTGCCTGACTTACTTCACTTAATATAATTTTTTCCAAGTTTTTCTATTTCCTAACAAATGTCATTCTTTCTGATGGAGGCACAGAATTCCATTGTGTCCACATAGAGCTCCCCTATGGCCCAGCAATCCCACTTTTGGGCATTTACCCAAACAATCACAAACAAGACCATATTAAAGCTACCAGTGCAACTATGTTTATTTAAGCATTATTTACCATAGCTAAGATATGTAACCAACCTAGATGCCCCTCAGTAGATGAATGGATCAAGAAAATGTTGAATATACATACAATGGCCAAAATTTTGTTGTGAAGTTTTGCTTTGATGTTCATCAAAGAGATGGGTCTATAGTTCTCTTTCTTTGATTAGTCCCTGCCTGGTTTTGGGATGAGGGTTATGATGGCTTCATAGAAAAATGAAACACTTAAAAATTATGTAAGTATAAAGAAATAATACTAATATTAATGGAGTTGAGGCTAAGGGTTTGAGAACTGAAAAATCAATTTCTGAATTAAGTATTCACACAGTGAAGGATAATCAATGAAAGGTATATATCTGGGGATGAGCAGAACAGCAATTAAGTCACGCAAAAAAAAAAAAAAAAGACCAAAAGGAAAAAGAGCAAAAAGAGTACACCCCAAGACATCCTCATTCCTTCTCAGGAAGCAGCAGTGCGAAGGTAGCTCCTCCCCCACCATGGGAGAAGAACTCTATTATTTGATACTGCTAAAGACCCAGCCAGAGCAGCTAGCACACAACTCAGGCCTTGGAAGAAGACAGTAGGAGCCATTCAACAGGTCACAGAACCAAATAAAAGCTAAAAGATAATGAGCATAAATACCACAGTAGCTCTAGTTTTGTACCCAATATAGTATTGTATACTACATATACACATGCTAGCCTACAGATCAAGCTGAAAGTCTGCAAGTCTACAATGTTCTTCACCACCAGGTATATATCTATTCCCCTATCCTACCAAAGGCTTTTTGTGCCCTTCTCTCAGACTTCAACCTGTGGACTATTTCATTAAGGGGTCAACTCCCTGGCCACGCCTCTCATGGGGCAGGTTATTGGCACTTGTTGGCAGAATGCATTTCTCCCACCATTGAGCTGCTAGGTATCATTTAAATCCTAGGATAGAACAAATCCTATTGATTTGGATTCTCTAATTAAAGGACTCTCTTTAGACAATAAAGTCCTGGAGGACAGGATCTACAGCTTAACAATGTTAGATTCTCAGGAGTCAACTCAGGTTCTCACCACATAGGTGGCTAATTAATGTTTACTGAGCAAATGAGAGAAAAGTCTGGGCCTATTTCCTTTATACCTTTGGTAGGATGGCCAGGTATCACCTTGCAGTCTCTGTCTAGAAGTAATTTTGGCAGTTGCGATTTACCTAAGTCATCCCACAGATAGCACCCCTGGAGTTGTGCACAGAACCCCACTTTTATAAATCCCAACACGATTCAACACAAAAGTGGTTAAGCATACATGCAGGTAGATCCATATCCACATCTACAATGTGTATAGAATGACTATGAAGACCTTAGATCTAAACCCAAGCATTGACAATTATGAAAATTAACACTTACTGTTCTTATGTTAATATAATTCGATGTTATATAATTATAATGTTATTACAGTTAAACAATTAAAATCATAAATGTAACAATATACAGCTAGACTGCTTTCGCCTTTACAAAATGCTTTCACATTCACTATCATAGTTAACCTTCACCAACAATTAGTAAAGTAAACAATTAGTAATTACATGTTATATAATTATAATGTTATTATAGTTAAACAATTAAAATCATAAATGTAACAATATACAGCTAGACTGCTTTCGCCTTTACAAAATGCTTTTACATTCACTATCATAGTTAACCTTCACCAACAATTAGTAAAGTAGGGCTTTACTTAGACCTTGTTCATAAATCCTATTTGAACTGAGAGAAAGCTGAGACAGAGAGGAATTGGGTGGCTTTCTAAGGTCATCCAGCTGGTATGTAGCAGAGTCAGGATCAATCAAGGTCTCCTTACCCCTGGTTCAATGTTCTACTATATACTGCCTTGGGAGTTGTCAAGAAAATAAATGGAGGCCAGAAAAGTACAAGAAAGCAGGAATATTTGAGGCTGGCTGGCCACCAAAGCAACCTGCCAGGCAGCAATGACTTGTTTGGTCTTTTTGCCTAACAGCTCTTTCTTTCAAGAGTCACATTGCTTTAATTTTTCACTTTCTTTCGCTATGCACCTTGAAATTCAATAACTTGGAGGCATTTTCTCAATTAACAAATGTCTTCTTTTAAGGATACATTTTCTCTTTTGTGGTGTGAGATGAATATCAACATTGACAAGTGTATGTAAGTGTGTTATAGGAACAGTTTTCCTCCTGGCAAAAAACTCAGAACTAAAGCACTTGAAACTACAAGTCTTGTCTGGAGAAAAAGAAGAGATGGGTCACTTTTAGATGTGAGGTGGATGGAGAATGAACACACTCAGGAAGATAATACAGTGGTAGCCACAGCAACACTTGGAGGTAAAGCCAATAATGAGTGGAAGGAAAATGGTTCTGTAATTAGACTTGACCTAGGCCATAAGTGAGCCACTGTCAGTGCTATCTACTGAAGCCAGAGCCCAATTTAATGGGACATCAGACATAAAAAGTAAAAGGCTTTAAACTAATGAAGGAATATTGTTCATTTTGGTAAGAAATCATCTACCAGTATGGATTCTTTTTCCTCCTGGGCACAGCCAGAGAATATTTAACAACATTCCTTGAAGTTAGGTATAGGTAACAATTAAATTGTGGCCAGTAAAATGTCATTAGTGCAGGTCCATAAAGACCTCCCACTAGTCACTCTCCTTTTTCTTTTCCATGATGACCTTAGAGTCCACATATTTTATATAATGGGGGTACACAAGGGCTGGAGCTTGAGTCCCTGAATCACAGCTTTGAGGGGAGACATTATAAATAGAAATAAAAGATTGTATTGTTTTATACATCAAATAATTTTTACTTTTCTATAAAGAATTGAACAAAACAAATTCAAAACTTATTCTCTTATCAAAATCAACTTCCATGTGAAGGAAAGGTACCATAACAAAGTCAGTGAAATTCATATGGGATAAAGTTAATGAACAATATTTTATCATTACATAGACTGAGGATCAACAAAACTTAGAGGCAGCACCTGGCTTATAAATCCAAGTTTTACAAAGTAGCTCCTGAACAGCACTAACAAGGCAAATCTGGCATAAGAGGACCATATCATGGATCAGCTTGAAGCTGTTTTCCCTCATCTTCCCCTTCCCCCCTTTTCCTCCCTCCTCTTCCCATTCCCCTTCCTCTTCCCTTCCTTTTCCTCCTTCCTTTCCATTCTTCTCCCTTCCAGAATTTGGATATTGTTCTAAGAGTTGTGAGAGCCATAAAACAATGCTCAAAAAGGAAGTGGCATGATTTGACCTATGCTTTAAAAGCTCACTTTGATGGATGTTTAGCCGAAGAATTGAGGCCACAGTAGATAACACTATGATTATTATCCAGGAGGAAAGGAGACTCAGACTAAAGTGATGTAATGAACATAGCAAGAAATGGATGTTTGTGACTTGTTTTGGAGGTAAAACTGACAAGACTGCCTGGTGTAGCAGATATTGGCAGTGGGGAAAAGAGTAGAGTCAAGAGTGATTTGAACTACTGAGTGGGTAATGCACCATTAGCTGACATTGCTGGGAAAGTACATGGCCCCTCTGTTCTTAGGACCCTGGGAACCAGAAGAAATTTGTAATCTGACAGTTCAACTATCATCATTACGATTAGTTAGCTGCACTTCTATGAGCTACCCTGGAAATTTGTAATCTGACAGTTCAACTATCATCATTACGGTTAGTTAGCTGCACTTCTATGAGCTACCCTGGAAACTTAATCCATACTTAACTAATGGACAAAGACATAATAAAAAAAACCCAAACAGTATCTTACAGATTAACCTTGCAATGTGTTCTTTTAAAGGGGGAAGAAGCTAATTTAGCTTCTAGTCTGGACCATTGCTCCAGTTGATTTAACCAGAGCTCTTTCCTAAGCACAAAATGAACCCCCCTGGTCTACCCTAGGCAGTTAAATAATAAGATTTGGATCATTCCAAAGATGTTGAGGGGTTAAAAGGAGTTCAGAAGCAGGGAAAGAAGGGACAAATGCTTTTGTAAGATGACAGGCAGAGAAAAGACAGGTCTAGGAAGGACTCTACAAGCACCTGATTTTGAGAAGGTGGTAGCATGTGGACTGTAATAACAGAATAAAGGCCAGAGGGGAGGGGAGTGTGACAAATATCTAAGTAACAAGGCATCTTCATGAAATATGTCTAGTTAATAGAAAAAGTTGAAGAGAATGCCTTCTCTGGGTACTCTTGGCTCATGCCTATAATCCTAGTTACTCAGGAGGCAGAGATCTGAGGATCTAAGTTTGAAGTCAGTCTAGGCAGAAATGCTCATGAGATTTATCTCCAATTAATCACCAAAAAGTCAGAAGTGAAGCTCGGGCTCTAGAGATAAAGTACAGTTTTGTGCAAAAAACTAAGGGAGAATCCCCTGGCCCTGAGTTCAAGCCACAGTACTCTTACTTCAAGCATTCTAAAGCCCTACAAATTTAATGGAAACAGAAATTAAGAGGTAGCCAGGTACTAGTGGCTCATGCCTGTAATCCTAGCTACTCAGGAGGTTTAGACTTGAGGATCATGGTTCAAAAGTTCGTTAGACTCTTATCTCCAATTAACCACCAAAATGAGAAGTGATGCCATGGCTCAAAGTGGTAGAGCAGTAGCCTTGAGCGAGAAAACCTCAGGGAAAGCACCCAGGCCCTGAGTTCAAGCCTCACAACCACCACCACCACCAATAATAATAATAACAATAACAATAATAAATTAATGAAGAGGCTTCTGATCCCTGAAGCCTAGATTTGAACATAAAATGGGCTGTGTAGTTTATGATGCTCCTGAATTTTGTAAAATGTAAAACATTTAAATGCAAAAAAGTGAAAAACAAATTACTTCTTGGAAAATAAGGAGTATAATTAAGCACTGAGCCCATTTGACACATGAGTTCTCTTAATTGCAAATGGACAATGTTGTTTCTACACAAGAGCATTTATGCTAGCCTCAAACCCTTACAAATCTCTCTCCATTAGCCATTTAGAGAGCTGTTCTCTGTTTGAACTCTGCTTCTTCCTGTCTTTTCCCAGTGCCTTACCACTCACAGGGGGGTCAAGCCCTCATTGTCACCTCCAATCATGACCACAAAACTACAAAAGCACCTTGCTAATTAATTGCTATAGTTTAGACATTTCAGTAGCTTTGTTACATGCAATCATTAAACTCATATTAGTACAAGTACAATTTTCCCAAATACTTCCTTCAGTACAGCCCCAATTACGATTTTCTGAGGAAAGAATTAGTTAAATTCATAGACTAGTATCCTTGGTTTCCCACTGTCCACAACAGATCTAAGCAGAACTGATAAAACCTGGCCCATCCATACAAACTCACTCTCCTCTGACACTGCCAAACGTCCCAAGAAATGGAAGTATGGAACACATATGTTCTCTATGTGTTATGTATGGAACACATAAACATAGACATGATAGGTTAATAATAATGATCATCATAATAATTCATCATCTATTAAATGTTCAGTGAATACTAGACAATTTGCTAAATAGTTGACGTGCATTGTCTCATGATCACATTAGTTGGAGGATGCAATTTACCATGTTAGATTTGGCATAACAAAACACTAATTTACAACTGTGATCTGAAAAAACGCAGACTGCTGATGATCCAAAAAACATCATACTTCTTTTCCTGGTGACTTTCAATACTTGATCTGTTAAAAGTTATGTTCAGTGATGAGAACTCACAGAGCACTGAGCCTGAACCCATACATTTTAGATAAATTCACTCTGAAGGTTATGTCAGTAAACTTAGCTCCACTATGGAAAGGAAACCTGTAAATTTCATTGAACACATGACTATTCCTCATTTATGCCACAAGTACATCACTGGCCTCATCACCTGCCCCAGGTTATCTTTACTGGAATCCTAGCCAAAGGAGAAGTCCTGATCGGAAACACTGCCAGCTTTGGTGACAAAAGAAATAGAATGTATAATCCTGCAATGATCCTGTAGTGCCCACTCTGAAATGACATTTCATGTTAACTTGTATTTCTTTAGCCAAACCAGATGTCAAAAGAATGAATTGAAGAGGCAGCAGAGATGTTGAACAGCAATACAACTCTGGGCAGGGTAAGTAGTGGGAGGGTTAGAAGCATCATAAGTCAGGGCATAAAAAGCACTGGAGGAGAAATGAATCGAGTTTTATCTATACTCGATTTCTCCCAGTGTCTGCAATTGTAACATGAAGTGAATAGTAGCCAGGGCGACTACTCTCTTCAAAGATTTACCATTTAGTCTCAGAAATTGTAACAGATATAAAAGGAATCTGGCAAACTCATAAAACTCTGTAAGTAAAAAGGCTTTTCCTTTAACACTAATTATGCTATTTTCCATACCTGAAAGAATGGTTGCAGGATGGATATGGAATCTTTGTTATTTTTTGGTCATCTAAAAATTTTATTACACAAAAAAAACCCATTTGTGACAGACTATCTCTGTAGACCCCACATCCAAAAAGTAAAGAGCTTCAAAAAAAAAATGGCACCACCAAGGGAAAAAGGGTCAGCCTACCAGATTCACAAAACACTAAAATCCATAAATAAAGCAGTTTCCAAATGGAGAATGTACCTGTTTCAGTTCTATGAGGCAAAATGAAACTTCCTTTTAATTCAATAGCTATGAATTGGATCATAATCGACAAAGGTCTTATTATCTTTCTATTGATTGACTGGGAGTTCCAATATCTTCTCCATGGCAGAGCCAAAGATGTTAAGAAAATTGAAAGCTTTTGTGCCTCATCTTCTACAGAGAGCTCCAGTAGGCTTTTCAAGATGACCTGGATAATTTGTGTAATATTTTGTTTTAATTTGCAAGCCAGTTGTGCTCATTGTGGCTCAGATAATATGGGTCATTTTCACTCCATTTATTCCAGGTAAAAGAACAACTTGCCTGCCGTTCCTGGGTATCTTGTTCTCTCTAGGCTAATATAAAACACCAAGCCCACCCTGTGAGAGAAGCTTTTCTTTACCAGATCATTTTCCCAGAGCGCTGGGGAAACACGGTGAATGAAGGAATAAGATAGGCACAGTTACAGCTTCTCAAAAACCATCCATATCCTTTTCTGTAGCCATACTCCTTTGTTTCAAAGGATAATGATCATTTTGGTATCCGGAAAGAAAACTTGAGCTCCTGTGGATGAATGCAACTAGCCCAAACCAGTGAGTCATTTCCTTCATTTTCAAAAGTTAATCTAGGAGTGTTGAGGCATAACCCAAGTCTGGGAATTTGCATGCAGTAGTGGTAGAGATAAGGGGCAGCTTCCAAGTAGAAATTTCTCTGAACATAAAAGAACCTAGCCAGCCACCAATGTCTCAGGCCTGTAATTTTAGTTACTCAGGAAGCAGAGATGTGAGGATTGCCATTCAAAGACAACCTGGGCAGGAAAGTCAGTGAGACTCTTACCTCCAATTAACCACCAAAAGTAGAGCTGTGGCTCAAGTGGTAGAGTACCAGTTGTGAGTACAAAAAGCTCAGGGATAATACCCAGTTCCTGAGGTCAAACCCCAGAATTGGCCAAAGAAGAGACAGAATGTCCCATTCAGGAGATTGTGAGTTTCTGCTCCTTCTGCCTTTCCTTACCTGGGATGTTATAGGAGGAATGGTGGAAGTGCCATGAATCACAGGGATATACACTCAAGGACGAAGTTCAATATGCTGAAGTTGGCAGATGGAATAAGAAATGGCATCTGTTCTGAAAGTTCGTATTTATCATACTTGGCTCTCCGTGCCCCATCCAGATGACCAGCTGTGGTACCTGCTTTACCCCCAACCTGTATTCCTTTATATTAGGAAGGCTTCAATATGTAGCCATTTCTCCTGAGGTGCTATCCTTCTCTCCAGGAGCAAGTCCCCTCATACTTATGGAAAGTCTCCATGACAATGAGAAATGAATGAAGCTCAGAAACATGACCATTAGCCATGGTAACAACACAAGGCACAGTGGCTCAGGGTTGGGCCCATACGCTGAGTTAAGCAGGACTATGTCCAAGAAACAAAGGTTCAGACCTAAAATCACTCAACCAATAAAATAAATGTTCCTACATAAAAGCCAGCTTGTCTTCATGCTGATTCTATGTAATTTTTTAAAAAATGGTGTCAATGGGGAGAGAATCTTGGAACAGCATTAGCACAGTATTCTCCCCTGTTCTTCTGCATCACAATACTTACAAGGGGTCAGCAGTGATTCCAGTTTTCAAGAGAGCAGGATTGGATTAAGTTAAGGTTTCTGCTATCATTTCTCTGTTTTGAGTCTATCCACACATATAATAGAAGGAGAGAAAATACATTTTTTTCAGATCATTTTCTGGTTTATAGGATATTTCAACAGTGAATGGAGGGTATAATGTGCACATATAAAATTTTTAATTACTTCAGTTATGTGACAAAAATAGCTTAAGATAAAAATAGGAAAGCATTAATTTGATGTATTAAAACTAATAACCCTCGATGTTTCAAAAGAAATTAAAAAGGCAGAGGCTATACACCAGGAACTGATCACAAGAAGTGATTAAGTAAATTTCTTTAAGGCTGAAAAGCTCTTTGCCCCAAGCTAAAAAGTCAAGCAGGGACCATAATGTAAGACAGTAGAATGTAAAGGAATTTACCCTTTCTGTCACCCATCAATACCCTCTTCACCTCGGAAAAACTTGATACCCTTGAGAACCAAATCACTTGTAGAATAGTCGAGCATTATGCCATCTATTCAGTCCAAGAAAGTTACTTTCCTGACCAATACTTCATCATCATATGCTGTTAGTAAAGACAGAAGAAATGGTTGAAATGACAGGAACTGGGCAAATGAAGAAATGCCCAGGAATTACTTTGTCTGCTAGAACTCTAAATTGATACGATAATATTAGGATGGACTCAACATTATGGCACCATACATAAAGAACAGGGCCAGAACTAACCCTCACTCCTCTAGCATGTTGAAGGTAAAAGATCTACAATGATCAGCAGGTAGAAGGCTTTTGGAAAAAGACATTCATATAAGCCAAGAAGTCGTTTGGTCCTGATGAGTACAAATGTGGGTCATGCTTGAGGCCACAAACCCATTGTAATAGTATGAACCCCTGGATCCAAATTATGAGTCCTGTCACTGTGATTCTTAGTGAAGTCTAGTAATTTGCAACATATTAATCAATTATTATGAAATACAATTAGAGTAAATCTGACCTTGGTTTATGAAAGAGATGTTCACTGGATATAGATAATGCCAAAGTGTCATTTGAAAAGAGAATCTAGCATCTCAAATATATAGTTGAACCTAGAGATTACAAGAAATAACAGATAAAATAGACAATGTGTTTACTGTTGTTTGGTGATTGTTAAATACAGTGAAGCAGGGTATTTCATATGTGATATTTTAATGCTGTTTGCTTCTGGTTCTTTGCTGTGTTTCTCTAGTGCCTACAAAGGTGTGGATTTTTAAACATCCTGGATAAAACACAACACACTACCTTAGGCAGTTCTGTTTTCTTGAAGGATCCAGGAACACATTTATCAGCCAGTTTCTGAAAAGTAATTTCATTAAGTCCTTCCTTACCTTCACAATAGGCAGAGTCTCCCTGGATAGAGATGTAACCATTCTTGCATTCACAGGTAGCTTTTGTATTCCAGTTTTTACATTCTGAGTTTTCACCACATTTAGGTGCTTCAGCACAGAAGTTATGACCTGAAAGATGCAACAAAATGTTTGCATAAGGGAAGACTGGAAAAGATCCCTATATAATGGAATATATAATGTATTTATTATGGATCACTATTCACAGCCATATGCAAAGATGAGGTGGGTAAGGAATTGAAGATGAGAAGTAGCAAACTTTGGACCAGTCTATTCTTAAGAGTTTTGCTAAGGTTTTTCCTAACTGAAGGTGCTGATCCTAAATGCTCTTTCTATTATTTTTTTTAATTTTAAATTTATTTATTTATTTTTTGTGAACATACTGTACAGAGGGGTTACAATTACATGGGCAAGATAATGCTTATCAAGCATTGCAGCCTCCTCCTTTGTTTACCCTTCACATCCCTTCCCAGCCTCCCCCAGCCCCCTCGCTTAGTCCTCCCCCCCCCCCCCCCACCAAAGTTGTAAAGTTCGTTTTCAACATGACAACTTGTACTTCTCATTGTTGCAACGGGTCCACCTGTATCCTTAAACGACATGTTTTTCCCCATCTCCTCCACAAATTATACCGACATCAAATATAGTGAAAGCAGGAGTTATACTGTGGGGGAGGGATCTATTATTTCTTAAATGAAATATTGGTCATTTAATCATAATCTTGTCATAAAATATATGACATGGAGAAAATACTACTTAAAATAATTCCATGCGAGTATTATTAGTACCTCTGGGTTTATCTCTCCAGTGAATCTTTCTGCCAACCTCCAGAAAAAAGTGTTCTGGCCAGGTGCTGGTGATGGTTCACACCTATAATTCTAGCAATTCAGGAGGCTAAGATCTGAAGATTGCAGTTCAAAGCCAACCCTGGCAGGAAAGTTTGTGAGATTCATCTCCAGTTACCCACCAGAAAACTGAAAGTAGTGCTGTGGCTCAAACTGGTAGAGCCTTGAGCAAAAGAGCTCAGCGACAGTGCCCAGGCCCTGAGATCAAGCACATGACTAACAATAATAATAATAATAATAATTTTTAAAAAAGAGGTACTCTGAATCTTGTGTTAACTACTCTTTTGTTTGTACAGTTCCATCACATGTAGATATTTATTCCTACACAAATACTTAGTTCATTTGAAGGTTCACATCATACTATATATGTATTGTATGTGTGCCTTAATGTCATTAATATGAGTAAATGTCATTCATCATTGCTGTGAAAAACAGTCTATCGTATAAATATTCTTCAATTTGTTTTGCACATTGAATTGCAAATTCATATATTAGTTATTTGCAGGTTTTGAATTATTAACAAAACTGCTTGAGATTCTGTTGGTCGTGTTCTTGCTGTTGTGATTGTTTGTTACTTATTTGTTTTTCTGAAGTGCCAGGGTTTGAACTCAGGGCTTTCCATTTTCACCTAAGTCATGACTCCAGTTCTTACTGCTCTGATTATTTTTGGGATAAGTTCTCATTTTCTGCCTGCCAGACTAGACAAAGATCCTCCTATTTATGCTTCCTGCTATAGCTGGAATGACAGATGTGTACCCCCACACCCAGATATTATTGTTGGCATGAGTCTCACAATTTTTGTTGTTGTGCACGATCTGGAATGGCAATCTTTCTGCGCCTCCTAATATGCTAATAATATGAGCCTAATATGAGCCAATAATAGGCTCATGCCTGTATTCCTTGACTACAAATTTGCCATTTTATTTGCTCAACATGTCTTCCTAAATCACCATTATTCTTCTCAAGATAACTGTTTTTCCTAAAGCATTCTTTAGAAGTTTCTTTGGTGAAGATCTTTGAAAGAGAGTGACTTCTCAACTTTATCTAAATATATACATCATCCTTAGTTTTGAGTTTGGGGAAGTATACCCATATCCTGTTTCAATATTTTGAAGATACTGTTCCATTTTTATAACTTTTATTACTATTACTGAATAGTCCTCTGGTAATCTAATTTATTCCATATGTGAAATCCTCCTTGATTTCTGTGGAAACCTTTTTTGTGGTAAGTTGGTTTTGTTGCATCTTGTCACATGCTCTTCAGTTTTACTCTAAGGTTCATAGCTATGATTTTATTGTTAGTTTCGATTCGTGAAGGCAAGAACTGGGTAATTGTTCATCATTTCGAAAAATATTTAAATAGCGTCCTTCACCATTCTCTCCTGTCTTTCTTCCTGGAATTCTAACTGGATAAATGTTTTTCTTCGTAGGATCTCTGTCATGTTACTTAGATTGGTTGTCATAAAAATCTTTTTCGTTTTCTCTATATTGTGAATTCCCTGTAACTTCTCCAAGTATCTTTCCATTCATTAACTGTCTTGAGCTGTGCAACATTCAGATCATTCATTAATTCTACTTATTATACTTATTCAACTTATTAAACAGTCTGAAATACTGTTTGACTCTTTTAAAACTGCTCGGTCACTTTTATAGACCCCTATTCGTTCATTTTTATTTTTTATTTCTTTAAATACATTATATGTACATATTACTTGATAATAATTGCAATATATTTAAACTTGTACTTGTAACTGCACAGTTTGTTGTTTAGGTGAAGTACTATACATGATGGTTTCTGTTCTTCTGTTTTTGAGTTATTATAATGTGAGCTCATTTTCTTTGGAATCTAATTTGTGGGAAAATCTTTTTTTTTTTTAATTGTGAACATACTATACAGAGGGGTTACAATTACATGGGCAAGATAATGAGTACATTTCTTATCAAGCATTGTAGTCTCCTCCTTTGTTTCCCCTTCCCATCCGCTCCCCCCCTCCACCCCCACCAAAGTTGTAAAGTTCATTTTCGACATAATGACTTGTACATCTCATTGTTGCAATGGGTCTACCTGTATCCCTATTTAATTTGTTTTTCCCCTTTCCCTCCACAAATTATACCAACATCACATACAGTGAAAGCAGGGGTTATACTGTGGGGGAGGGACATACAAAGCAACAAAGAAATAATCTTATAAATGCATTAGAAATAATTGCATGAAAGAAAAAAAAACATTTGAACACATATCTTAGGGTTCATCTCCCTAACATCACCTTATCTGATCTTTTCTGCTTGACTCAGACATATACTAGATATTGCAAATAAGGGAAACCATGGGACCTATGTTTCTTTGGGCCTGGCTTACTTCACTTAATATAATTTTTTCCAAGCCTTTCCATTTCTTAACAAATGGGGCAATGTCATTCTTTCTGATGGAGGCGTAGAATTCCATTGTGTATATGTACTACATTTTCTTGATCCATTCATCTACTGAGGGGCATCTGGGTTGGTTCCATATCTTAGCTATAGTAAATAATGCTGCAATAAACATAGTCGTGCTGGTAGCTTTAGTGTATTCTTGTTTGTAAACATTTGAGCAAATGCCCAAAAGTGGGATTGCTGGGTCGTAGGGGAGCTCTATGTGGAGTCTTTTGAGGAACCTCCATACTACTTTCCAAAGTGGTTGAACAAGTTTACACTCTAATTTGTGGGAAAATCTTGAGGTTTAGGTTTTATTTATTTGATTTATTTAATTTCTGGCCGGTCGTGAGGCTTGAGTTCTGGGCCTGATACTGTCCCTTAGTTCTTCAGCTCAACACTAGAGCTCTACCATTTGAAACACATCGCCACTTCCAGCTTTTTCTGTTTATGTAATGCTGAGGAATTGAATCCAGGGCTTCATGCATGTGAGGCAAGCACTCTACCACTGAGCCACCTTCCCAGACCAGAGGTTTAGGTTTTAAATGATCATTTCTTCAGAAAGTATTTGTGTTTGCTTCTGTTGGTGGCCTGAGGGAATTATCAACCCAACTTCATTTTACACTTTTGCCTTGGGGACAAGAATTGAGTCACACAGATAGAATAATTTCTAGCCCTAAGCTTTCAAGAATACATTTTTTCCCTCTAGACTTCAATCTAGAGTCTAACTGATAGGCCAGTCTCCTTTTCCACGCAGGACTTTTTCTACTTCACCCCCTGAGGGATTCACCCTTCAATGTTCTCAAACTAGCCCCAAGCCATCTCCTTTTTTGTTTGTTTGTTTTGCCAGTCCTGTGGCTTGAGCTAAGTGGCCTTTGCAATGTCCCTGAGCTTCTTTTTGCTCAAGGCTAGTGCTCTATCATTTGAGCCACAGCACCACTTCTGGCTTTTTCTAAGTAGTTTACTGGAGATAAGAGTCTCAGTAGACTTTCCTGCCCAGGCTGGCTTGGAACCAAGATCCTCAGATCTCAGCCTCCTGAGTAGCTAAGGATTACATATATGAGCCACCAGTTCCCACTGTCTCCTGTCTTTTTACACAGTGTTCACTAGAGGCCAAATCCCAAGCTACCATTTGACTAGAAACTGCCTTCAGATAAAATGTCAATGCCAGTGTACTTGATTATTTCCATGGCATCATATTTTTTTTCAATATTTAAAAACGAATTCTCATTACTCTACTGCCAGCTACACCAACTTAAAAAAAAAGAAAGAAAACTTGTATATATTCTACACTATTTGCAGTAAAGTAGCAGGCATAGGATATACCTATTAAAAAAGTTGTAAAGTTCAAATAGGATAAGACGATCTTTAAATCAGTACATTTTAGTGAATAATAATTACTATAATGCGTCAGGTATTATGGTCTCATAGAAAACAGTGCATCTAAGAATCACAAGATCTAATGTATAATTCAGAGTCTACTGCTAACAAACACAATAAATCACTTCCTTTTCTTTGCTATCTACTAAGCATGGATGACATCAGTGATTTTCACACTGTGCTTCTAAGAGCCCTGGGAACAGATAAGTTGCTGAATAAAGCTCAAGTCCCTGGACCCTTACTAAAATAGGATAGCTATGCTTTTATAGTTTTGACATATGGTTCATACGAACCATTTCTGGCTTAATAAATACAAAAATCACTGGACCAGATAAACTCCAAATTTAATTCTTTTCAATGGTGACATTATAGAACTATATTTTCTCTTGAAACAGAATTTTAAACTAACAATATTTATACTGTACTTAGCCTAAAAGAGCAAATTGTTATTAAATAATGATGATGATGATAATGATGATGATAAAATTTCATTCACCTATCATATACATTGCATTATAAGAGGTATTTTAATTGAAGATAATAGTATTACTTAGCTTGCTAAGATGCTGAGGAAAGCTAAATGGGTCAATGATTGCAAAGCAACTGGAACCATCCCGGATACATATAAAGAGGTCAATAAATTGTTTCTACTGGGATGTTGACAATGAAGATGATGATAATGATGGTGATGGTGATGATAATGATGTCAATCATTATCATTAAAATTCAAAATAATTTCCAATGCTGTTATCCTTAACTTCAACATAAGAAAAGCTCAAACTCACCAATACTTAGCTAACTGAAGATGTCAAGTTCTAAATAAAGTCTGTCTAACTCTGATATCTATTTCCCACTATGTCACATACCCTTCTCCAATAGCAAAACCAAGTAATAAAATGTGACAGATGTAGTCACTTCTTGGGACATCAAACAGCAGAAAGATACATCATCTAAGTGAACGTGGTATTACATCTAGCCTTACTAACTAGGCCTTGCTAACCAGTGATTGCCCTAGTAGAAGCAGAGCAAATATTTAACTTGTTAAAAATCTGAAACATCTGACAGTTGAGAACATTTCTACAAGGACTTGGAAGGAATAATCATTACAACTGAAAGGTCTTAATGAGTTTACTACCAACAGAGCGATTTTAGGTTTCACTGGAGTAAGAGCCTGGACTTCTCTCTGCATGTCAGAATTGATCAATAATTAAGTTATATTTCTCATCATTATGAAGCTTGAACCAATATATTTATCATGTGCATTCTTTGTCTTTGTTTTCTCTCTTTCTTTCTAGGACACTTCAACTGGTTTTTTTTTCTTCCTTCCACATGCATTTGACTACCTGGAAAAAAAGACCCTTCAGATACTATTGTCAACATATATCAAAACATCAGACTTTAAAAAAGAAGGGAAAAAAGAAATAACTTCACACAGTACACTTTAAAAAAAAAAAAACAACGAAAACACCTCTTATTTCCATATCCCTGTTGTCACTGTTTTTTATTTTTGTACCATTTCTGATTTTATTTTGTACCATTATCCGATTTGGGGAAAGGAAGGGGAATAACAAAATGGTGAGACAAAGGACAAAGGGAGAACCAATGCAACAGTGACACTCACAAGACACTATGTTGGAAATGAACTTTACAACTCAGGGTGGAGAAGGAAAGTGTAGAAAACAAGAGAGGGGGTAACACTGTTTGACAAGAAATGTAACCATTAGCTTACTTATGTAACTATAACCCCTATGTACATTGCCCTTATAATAAAATAAATGGAAAAAATTAAAAATCACATTGCATCACATAAATATGTAGTTATTTTTGACCACTCAGAATGAAATTTTACAAATCAATAAACAAATTGTTGGCAGGAAACAAAAAGAAATTTCCAAATGCATATCTCTCCATCAACCATATGCCATATCAACTCAAAATGTAGGGAATTGGTTAAATCTATTTCATGGACAACAAAGAGTCCATGGGACAAATTAAGTTTTATTAAAATACAAGAGTTGGGGTTTTGTTTTGTTTTGTTTTGTTTTTATTGCACTGTTTTCAGTGCTTTCTTTTTTTCTTTTGTTCTTTTCCTTTGGTTTAGCCTCTGTTGTCACTGTTATTGATTTCAGTACCCCTTGTCTTGTATATATGTTTATCTGATTTGGGGAAGTGAAAGAGAATCACAGAAATGGTGAGACAAAGGACAAAGAGTGAACCAACGCATCAGCAATACAAGATACCATGTTAGAAATAAACTTTACAACTTGGAGGGTAGGGGAGTCAGGGGCGAGGGAAAGTGGGATAAAACAAGGGAGGGGAAACAGACAAGAAATATACTCATTACCTTACTTATGTAACTATAACCCCTCTGTACATCACCTTTATAATAAAATTAAATTAAATTAAAAAGTAAAAAGAAATGATATCTACTTTGGAGTCAGGCACCAGAGGCTCAACCCTGTAATCCCACTACGCAGGAGGCTGAAGGCTATAAAATCACAATTCAAAGCCAGGCCAGGCAAATAAAAGTCTGTGTGATTTTTATCTCTATTTGCCAGCCAGCAAAATCTTGGCTGGAGGCATGGCTCAAAGGGTAAAGCACCAGCCAAGCAAGCAAACTAAGCAAGAATATGAGGGACTGAGTTCAAGCCCTAGTACCAGAAAAAAAATGCTCATTGGTTGGGCCTACCAGTGTACCAAAATTATGTTTGCTTTGTGAATGTAGCTTTATTTAAGTAATATTTACTCAATTTCCACTAATCATTCACTCAATATTAATAGGGCAATTATTCTTAATTCAACATCTGACAATAAAGTCAGATGTTTATACACTCTGTCCACAATGTTTTTTGTCACAATGTTTCAGGGACAGAAATTTGAGACGAGGCAGGACACACATTCTCATGGGAAAAAGAAAAAATTTTCACCTTTCAGGAAGAAAACAATAAGTAATCTACCCAGGCACAGCCACAACAATTTTAGCATTTACTGAACACAACTATGAGCTCAACAATCAACTTAAATGTTTTTCATATGCGACTCCATTTAATTCTATTAACAAGTTCATGGAAGTGAATTATTATGTCTGTTTAACAGATGTGACCATTGAAGTTCAGAGTCGTTAGCGCACATGTGGAAGGTACACAAAACATAACCCAGGACTGACTGAAGCCAGATAACTTTATCACTGTGCTACTCCACTCCACTCTCCTCCAAGAGAAACAGATTTCTAAGTCTTCTACAGCTCAGAAGAGATAGAGGACATCCTTTATGCCCATGTAGTTCAAACATACTACAAGTTAGGTTACTTCTTATTTCCCAACTATAATTTTTTCCAGGGCAATTTTAAATCTTAACGGAAAGCATAACCTTTTAACTATTCCACCTTCTTCAGGTAAGTCCACACTTATTCATTCTGGTTGACCTAAAGCTCTCTGCATAGGGACAGAACAACATATGGATATGTGACTTACGAACAGATAGGCAAATGGGCCAGCAAAAAGAATGGGTAGATAAAGACTTAATAAACAGATGGATGAATACACAAGGGCATGAAATCTTCCATCCTAACCCACTGGAAAGCAAATTTGACTTATTTACTAGTCACCATATTTCTTTCCTTAAACATTTTTTTATTGCAGTAAAATTTGCATACCATTCAATTCAAGTAGATAGGTTGATGTTCTTCAATAAATTTACACAGTTGTTCGGGTGTCAGCCACCACTGAGGTTTTAGAACCTTTTCATCACCCCAGCTGGCCAGCATCATTCTTAAAAATCCGACCTCAGCATCTGAGTTGGCTGCTGACTTATAAATCCTCAATTAATTCTCTGTCTTTCAAAATCCTGCTAAAGGCTTTGTCTTTCTTATCTGATGTGTCTGGATAGAATGGCACTTAAGATACACAGTTTGCTTTCCTGGATATTTGTCTTTGGTTGCTAGCCCGTCTTTCTCTCAAGTGCTCCAGTTAAGACTTCAGTTCGGTTTTTTTTCTTCAGGTGGTTATCAATGTGATCTGATACATGAGGCTCCTCAAAATTACCCTCTTCCCTATATATCATTTTCTGTCTTTTATCTCTTATGGATTTAGAAACCGAGAGTAGATGGTAGCAGACACATGCACAATTAAGCTGCCCGATGTTCAAGCTCTTTTTAACTTGAATCTTTTAATAAATGAAACAATTCTATAATTAGAAGCACACAGTGTCATCTGTCAATGAGGACTAATCCAAATATACAAATGCCCTATCATTTATTCACTTCTGCCAACCTATCAAGTATAGTGCTTTACATCTTACATGGATTATACAACAACCCTGAAGATTACTTTATCTCCCATAATACAGGTTAGGAGATTGTGGCTGGAAGTTTACATATCAAAAGCAATACAGCGAGGTCATATTCACAACTTGATTCTAAAGATCAAATTAGGACAATTAAGAAAATATTTCTTCTGAGACTTAAATACATAGGGACACACAAAACTGTTAGCAATTACTCATTTATAAAGTTTAGAGATTGTAACCATTCTTGCCTTGTAATTTATTTTAATTAGTCCATTTAAGACCCAACTTCAGTTTCTGCCAATCTCTCCTGGCCAGAAGTTAAATCTTATCCAACACTTGTCTCTGAAGACATATGAACCCTGATTGAGAATGTCTAACTATTTCTAGGAGCAATAAAGAGGAATTATAGTCCCCTCTATGGGCACAGGAAATAACTCCAAGTTTCTAGGATGTATCACTGACACATCATTACAACCAGTAGCCCATGAACATTCCATGTGAATGCACACACACACTTCTCATGCTCCACTCCACAAATTGAACTCGAGATCTTCCCCCTCCAAACCCATCCTCTCCAAATTCTCCATTTCTATCTTTAGCCCTTTTCTACTCAGACTAGAAAAAATAGAGTCAAAACTCCTCAAATACCATCCCTGGCAAGTTTCATCTGTCTGATTTTCTGTCTTTCTCTTTCTGTTTGTCTGTCTGTCATCTTGTAGTTCCGAGATCAAATCATAGTCCTTGTTTATGATAACCAAGTACTCTACCACTCAGTTATATTCCCAGTCTCTTATTTCATACATATCTCTTGAATCAATCTCCTTCTCTTCCACTACACAACAATAATAATTTTTAAAAATTCTATTCCACACCACTATCACCCCTCTATTGGAAATCATTTCATTCACCATCCTAATCTCCTTTTTGTCTATCTCTAACTTATTTTCCACAAAGATCCATTCAAATACAAATTTGATTGTGTCTCCCTCCCTTAAAAATCTGCAACTTGGAACAAATATACAAGCCTTTGTTCTTCTAGTATGTCCATCTCTATCTATCCAAGGCAGGCCTTGGAAAACTTGTTCTCCCAACTCATGCCATTATTATCCATCTTTACTAGAAATTCAATCTTCAAGTCAATATTAAATATAATCTATTCATGGAAAGGGGGAAGGAACTAGGATTTTGGTTAAAGCATACAAGACTTTACTTAAGCAAATTAGTGAGTTCTGGAAATCTAGTGGACAGCCTGATGAATACAGATAATACTGGAAAATTGCTACACAAGTAGATTTAAATGATCTCACCACATAGAAAAAAATGACTGTGTGAGGTAATAGATCAGTTAGACTGACTCAACAATGTCATTATATATATATATATATATATATATATATATATATACATACATACATACATACATATGTGGAAAGGGCTGAGGATGTCAGTCAAGTTATAAAATGCCTGCTTAGCAAGCAAGGGGCACTGAGTTCTTATCCCACTACTTGCAAAAAGAAAAAAGAATCCATGTTTTAACTGTAAGTTCAAACAATTTTATGTGAATCATATACAAACATGGGGAACAACATTTTTACAAGGAACAACACACACACACACACACACACACACACACACACACACACACACACACATAAAACACCACCCCTGACCCAACACCCATGTACAATGTTCTACTCAAGGAAGCCATTCTTGCTTCCCAATTAGAAAGAAGCTCACCTTTCTTAGAGAAAGTACTATACATATTTGTTCCTCTTGTCCCTAAGACAATATCCCAGTCTATTACAGTTATTTGATTAATATTTACTGTTAATGACTACATTCTTCTGGTCTTTCCAACTTAAGAATTGAAGATGTTTTAGGGCCAGGTCTGGTGGCACATACCAATCTTCCCAGCTACTACAGAGACAGAGACAGAAGAATCATAGATGTAAGCCAGTCTGGGCACAAATAGTGTGAAGCTCTCTAAAAGCAATATATTAAAAAATGACTGGGAGCATTGTTCAAGTGGTATAGCACTTGCCCAGCAAATATAAGGCCTTGAGTTTAATCATCAGTATTATAAAAGCAAAAATTACAGCATATACACATGCAGATACACACATACAAATTACATGAGTATAAATGTGGAGCCATTTGGGGGATGAAGAAGGGGAGAGGGAGGAAACAGAATGATTCAAACACATGGTGCCTATGAAGATAGCATAAGAAAATTCACTGAAAGCTACTAACAGGAGGGAACAGGGGAAAGGAGAGTGATAGATAAAGTTAATTGGACTAAGTTATAATGAATAACTATGAATCACCTTAGAGAAACCCATTTGTATTATTAATATACATCAAAAAACAGAGGAAAGTAAAACAGGCAACACTAAATGTGGGGGGGGGAGAGGCAGCAACAAGAGAGGAGAGGGCCAATGGAGAGGGTAAATGAGGGTGAACATGGTTGAAGTTCCTTATATGCACGTATGAAAACTGAACAATAAAATGAGTTTAAAATCCTTTAAGACAACAGGAGGAGGGAAGAGAGAGGAGAGATGAGGACAGTGGGTTTGACCAGGATATATTGTATGCATGTATAGAAATGTCACAATGATGGGCGGGGAGATGGGAAGGGATGGGAAGGGGAAACAAAGGAAGAGGCAACAATGCTTGACAAGAAGTGTACTCATTACCTTGCTCATGTAATTGTAACCCCTCTGTAGAGTATTTTCACAATAAAAAAAAAGAAATGTCTCCATGAAACCTCCCACTGTACAATTCGTATGCTCATAAGAAGTCACAGAAAACTGGAAGTGCTTTAAAGAAGAATAAACTGAGTCTCAAAGAAGTTAACTACTTTCCCTATGACAATAAAATGAGTAGGTGATAAGACCAAACCTGGTCTCCAGAATCTCTCCGCAGGACTGCTTAGCTGTGATTGGAATCATCAGGGGAAATTCAAGGAGTGTTGACCATGGCCTGAGTAGACAAGCATTCCATCAGCTATAACATCTAGCACATGCCTAGATCTTTCAAAAGAAAGAAACCTTGCTTCTTCCTTCAGGAAACACACTGCTGTTACTCATTGCTTTGGGAAACACACAGAAGAGAAATCATTTGCCACAGAACAGAATCCATGAAAGAGATGCTAAGATGGGTAAAGCCCACTGAGAGCTCTTTGCTAAGTGCTTAAAATAAGCAGATGCTCAGAGAAAGACACACAATCTCCTGAAACAAGCCTTCAAGTTTTACTCCAAACACCTGCTTAATTTCAGTTCATAACCAGGGATATCATTCCTTCACTCAACAAAAATTCATTGAACACTTAGGACATTCCCAGGCATTGCACCAAGCAATAAGGATACAGCAAGAAGAGGAATACCATAGAAACATTGTACACATATCTTTATTACCTTACACTCTGGCAGGGATAAATGGCTCTGAGCATCTCATTACAAAGGACATTATAATGGAGAGGTGCACAGAATTCTGGGACTGTATTACCAAAACAAGAGTCCTAAGGAAAAGGATTGAGGAGGAAACTTCAAGGATGAATGACGTTTGATGGATGAAGATAGAAACTCCCCAAATACATGGAGCAGTAAGTGACCATGAATGTCCAAGGAAATAATGAAGGAACACAACAAACATTAGCGGTCATATATTTCCTCTTCTGGTTAGGATCAATCTAAAATTTAGACTCTCTCTACTGGTCCTCTATCTGCAGGTTTTTCATCATGACCAGTAAACACTAGGAAAATAATTTGCTTTGTTTAAATCTGTTGTCCCCTATTACAATAAAGTGCCCCAGACCACTACTTTCAAAATCATTCACTTGACAATGATGGACATGTATCTGTATGCTTTACTCCTGTGACTAAACAGACCATCATATTCGGTTTGACTTAACACGGCTAAGGTAAAGTAACCCCATATAGAGTCCCAATGCTTGTCCTCAATTTCCTGCCTATAATCTAGTCTCCTGTAGTTTAAGCCATTGCCTTTGAAATTACATGCCTCAACATTCTGAGAAAGCACTGCAAGTTCCTCTACTCTGTTAAATCTGAACAAGTCAATACCTCTTCCCTCCCATAGCACTTGCCCAAACCTTTAAATTCATACAAGTAGCAATCGTTCACAGAAATTATATTCCTCAGAGGTATGGAATCAGCTTGATTTATGAGCTAGTGATGAGAAAAGTGGCCCAAAGATCCTTTATGGAAACCTGGACACCCTTACGTACTCTCCAGTCCAAATAAGGGTGAGAAAATTCTATCAGCCTTCGGCAGACAGTGGGTTGGGCCATCAGGAAAGGTTAAATTCCATATTCAACCAAGTTTTAATCAATTGGTTTCTTTCTGCAATAGTCCATATTTAAGGGTTGTCCTTCCCAAATAAGCCTGGACTTAGTTTCAGGTCTTCTTTCTGGGACAACATGTTTCCTTCCAGAAGCTTCCTAGATTTTCATGCACTGGAGTTCTTTCATGGCCACTGGCTTCATGTCTTCCCTGAGACTTTACTCCCCTTCAAATGTACCCTGCTCCAGGTCTTGCCAGTTGAACCTACAGCCTTGTCCTCAATGTTTAAGTCATGGCTGAAGAACTTTATATCAGAGGCCATCCATCAGTACACAGAGGATCTAACCCATCCAAATACTGTCATTCCTCCATCTGCATGCTAGCTTACATGCTCTTGAAATGCCTCTTTTCCAAGTCTCTTCTCACCTCAAGTAACCTCAAATCCTCTCTTTAAAACCACTTTAATTATAAATTCACCTCAAATGAGAGGGGAAGGCTGGGTTTGGGGGGAGGAAATCATGCAATGCCAAGATGCTTTGGGAGGATCTAATTGAAAAGCATAAAATCTTCAATAGTACAAATAATCTCAACTAATTTCAGTCCAGGCCAGATGACAAGGCAAGTGAGCATGAATTAAAATTACAGATAAACACATTTGGAACAGATGTTGGGAAGAACTTTTTTCCAACACTTGAAGTCATAAACATGCAGCAACACTCTCCAAAGTCATTGGCGACATTGAAGATACAATTAGAGTTGATTATGAAGGGAATGAAAATCCTGAGGAGTGTGTCAAGAATTTGGGGGTGGGCCAAAAGATTGGTATGTTTTCTTCGTGCAGCCCTAAGAATGCATGGTCAAAATTACTGATTTTTTTTCAGCCTTTAACAGAGAGCACCGGATATTCATGTGCAATCTTTTTCTGCTGGATCTGTATGCAAGCCTTTATTACTTCTTTCCAGGAAAGGACATAGATGTCCCTCCAATTGCATATGCCCCAGATCCATCTCATCACCTCACACACCAAGTGGACAGGCTCCTGCCATGGCCATTATCTCAAAGTAAAGAGGAACATAAACAAATTTCATGCTGCTAGTACAAACTGTTCAGATGCATCATAGAAATGCTGCAGCAGTGATCAAGGATGTTCTGGGTGGTACAGCTGGTAACTAACATCATGATCCCCAGCAATTATAAAGAAGCACATGCCCAGTATCCGTCCTCTATATTTCTTTACATGTGTCTTCCCAAACTGATCTGTTCCTAGGGGCATTCTGGCTTTGCTAACAAACCTATGGGTTTAACTACCTGTTTATCCAATTACCCAATATATCCCCAAATAAAAAGAGAACTCTTTGTCATGTTGGTTTGTCGTGTCAGTGTGGGGGACTGAACTCAGGACCTTGTTCTTGCTAGATGAGGGCTCCCCTCTTGAGCTATGCTTCTAGCCCCAAGAATATGTTTGCTTAAGTGTAAGGTTGTGGGTTTAACTCCTAAAAAGGGAAAAATTCAGTTTAAAACTATAGTCTATGCCTTTCATCTTTATTAGTCAATGGGGGTACCAGTAGATACATTCAAAAATGTGTATCAGTTTGGTAAAAAAACAAATTCAAAATCAAACTGGAAGTAATAGTTTGAGAAAATAAGTTGTAACCAATAAAATGTTGTTTGTTTGTGTGTGCCAGTATTGGAGCTTGAACTCAGGGTTTTGAGGTCTTATCTTTTTTGCTCAAAAAAAGTGGAGCCATACCACCACTTCTGGCTTTTTGCTGACTAATCAAAGACTCTTATGCATTTGTCATCTGAGGTAGTTCCAAACCATGATCTTCAGATCTCATCCTATGAAGTAGCTAGGATTATGGGAGTTAGCCACTAGTTCCTTGCCAACATAGGTTTAAATACTACTTCAAATATTTAATCTATGGAGTTTTATCTTATGCTGATAATAATGTCATTTAAAATCACAGATACAACCAGGCGGTAAGTAGCCATGCCTGTAATCCTAGCTACTCTGAAGGCTGATATCTGAAGATCGTGGTTCAAAGCTGGCTTGGGCAGGAAAGTCTGTGAGACTGTTATCTCCAATTAACCAAAAAAAGCCAGAAATGGAGCCATGGCTCAAGTAGTAGAGCACTAGCCTTGAGCAAAAAGCTTGAGGACTATGCCCAGGCCCTGAGTTCAAGCCCCAGGATCCAACACAAAAATAAAAATAATAAATAAAATCCTAGACATAAAAATGACATAAATATATCATGTGATAGGAACAATAGTCTTAACTACATTATCTCCTACACTTAAAGAACCATAAATATAATCATTGGAACAAATTTTTTTTGGGGGGGGTCCGGTCGTGAGGCCTGAACTCTGGGTCTGGGCGCTGTCCCTCAGCTCTTCAGCTCAAGGCTAGCGCTTTACCAATTGAGCCACAGTGCCACTTCTGGCTTTTTTCTTTTTGCTTATGTGGTGCTGAGGGCCTCAGGCATGTAAGGCAAGCGCTCTACCATTGAGCCACCTTCCCAGCCCCTATTTGTTTGTTTTTTAAGGGAAACTTATGGATATTATATTATCATCCAACTGGGACAGAAAGTAAAATCTACTCTTGCAATTTCCTCACTTGCCCAGTCTAAAGAATTGTTCTATGAGTTGGCTCATCAGAGTCTTAATGACAATAAATCTTCAAAACTTCAATTCCCCAGGCAGGCACAAGAAAGGTTTCAGGTTAGACTTGAATTTCTGAGGAATGATACTCTGAGGGGATAATATTCCTCAGACTAATGACTTGACTGACCCACAGTGAGACAGACAGAGATGATAAATGTGCTAACTGAAGAAATGGCATTCCATGCAAGTATTGAAAGGCCACATCTACTTTGGTTCCCATAATCAATAACATCAGGGTGGCAGAATCCCTATGGCTGCAACATCCCACTGTATTCATTCCTGAAACAATGCATTTCAACCTGTCAGAACCTTCCGCATGGGTCTCTGTGGACAATTTCAATCCATGAAGTAGAAGATGGAGACTTTCCATATACAGGGCAAAAACCATTTTACATAGAAATTGGGTTCTTCTCACCTTTTCATCACTTTCTGTTTTAGCAAGAAGGAAGGGGGAATGAGAAAAATTGGAATATTTTCCCATAGAAGAGGGCCCTGGGCTTTCCAAATCTTTTCAAAAAAGTAATTGTTCAGTCCCCTCCTTATCTAGGAATCCACTGAGCAAATACAACATAAATGAAACAATACATACATGCATACATATGTAAACATACACACATATATATACACATATATTGAGTGTGTATGCTGGTACTGGGGCTTCAACCCCAGGTTCTGCACTCTCTTCTTGCTCATGGCTGGCACTCTCTATCACCTGAGTTAGGCCTCTAGTTCAGCATTTTGCTGGTTATTCTGTCGATGGAGACTCATGGACTTTTCTGTACAGGCTAACTTCAAACCACTATTCCCTAGATTCTAGCCTCCTGAGTAGCTAAGATTACAGGTGTGAGCCACCAACACACAACATAGATACATAGCTGAACAGATACCTTTTCAAAGGAGAATATGTTTCACAAAAGATGTAGTTAAATATTAATGTTACATCTACAGATGCTCTTGGGAAATACATTGGAATTAAGAGAGATGGAATAGAATTTGCAGGATGCATAGATCATAGAGGCACAAGAAAGTTGAAGATGATAGAACCTTAAGCTTGTTTGACTGATACTTTCTCCAGTGTTGTTTAAATTGTAGAGTTTCATAAAGAAGAGACCAATTACTGCCCAGACAAATACTATTTTTATTTTCTGATTGCCTGATATGCAGAGACCTAACCATTAGGAAATGAGCTAATGTTCTGGATCTTCTGTGCTGTGGGTCAACAAGGAGAAGCAGTAAATAAATGCTGGTGGGTGGAGCTGTAAAAGCCCTTAATCAAAAAACAATTTTCCAGCATCTGAATTGTGAAGGAAGGGCACCACTGTAGAAATCCAAGAGAGCTAATAGGCTCAAATAGTTGTTGTTTTTTTTGTCGGTCGTGAGCCTTGAACTCTGGGCCTGAGCGCTGCCCCTCAGCTCTTCAGCTCAAGGCAAGCACTCTACCACTTGAGCTACAGCGTCACTTCCAGTTTTCTGGTGGTTTATTGGAGGTAAGAATTTCACAGACTTTCCTGCCTGGGCTGGTTTTGAACCACGATCCTCAGATCTCAGCCTCCTGAGTAGCTAGGATTACAGGTGTGAGCCACCGGCACCCGGCTAGGCTCAAATAATTTAACTCACCATACTTACCAAGAAATTCCCAACCTACTACATCTTTCCTAAACACATGCTCCATTTCCTGTCAAAATATAGAGTTTCCAAGACCTTTTTCCATACCTACACATCTCAAATGAAAACCATCAGTTTCCAAATTGAGATGTCTTGATTTGGAAAGGAGTAAGTATGAAGAAGAAAGTTATCTGTTTCACAGATTGGCCCTAGCTAAACTCAAGTCTATGAAGTCTTACTCCTGCATCTCACTCTTCCTCTGGACAGCTCTTTTGATAAAGAGGGCATGCTTCCTACATAAATGCTAGCAAAAGCAGTGGCACTTGATCTGCTCACTTTTACTCTGGGTCAGAACAATGGCATTCCTCCTGAATTTGTGCAGCCTGATCAATGATTTTATTCTAATGAAGCTATAAGTCAGAAAATATTTGCATAAACCGAATCCCACTTGGCCCTCTAACAAATAACAAATGGTGGATTTTACATTAAATTATAAAAGCCTACCCAGTTCCCTTATCGGTTCCCAATAAATGCATCCCTCTGAAAATTCCACTTGATTTTTAAATGTCTAAGACATCCCAGCTGCAAATATATAATTGCAGGGTTTTTTTTAAAAGCAGATAAATTAGGAAAAGTACTCTGAGAGCATAAGACCAAAATATCCTCTTGGTGTCCTTTTCTTTAAAAAAAAATGTTTACTAATCTCTGTGCTAGAAAAAAATGATTTCACAAGATTAGAATATGAAATTAACTGAACTAAACTATTGTGCCGCTACATTATCCTTAATTCAAAGATTAGCCAAAAACAATGTAAGTTGGTGGGTTTTGGGGTGTGTGAATGAAGTGTTTGGAGGTAGGCATGTTTTAAAGTAGTAGTTATAAGTTTAACTGCATTTACTTCTTAATGGAACCAACCCAGATGTCCCTCAGTAGATGAATGGATCAAAAAAATGTGGTCTATATACACAATGGAATTCTATGCCTCCATCAGAAAGAATGACATTGCCCCATTTGTTAGGAAATGGAAAGACTTGGAAAAATTATATTAAGTGAAGTAAGCCAGGCGCAAAGAAACATAGGTCCCATGGTTTCCTTTATTTGCAATAACTAGTATATGTCTGAGTCAAGCAGAAAAGATCAGATAAGTCAATGTTAGGTGAAATGAACCCCAAGATAAGTAATCAAATGTTTTTTTTTCTTTCTTGTGATTGTTTCTAACATCTTTATAAGATGATTTCTGTGTTGCTTTGTATGTCCCGCTCCCATGGTATAACTCCTGCTTTCATTGTATTTGATGTTGGTATAATTTGTGGAGGGGAAGGGCAAAAACAAAACCGTTTAACTAGGGATACACGTGGACCCATTGCAACAATGAGATGTACAAGTCGTTAGGTAGAAAAACGAACTTTACAACTTTGGAGGGGGAGTTGGGGGAGCGGGGGCGGGGGATGTGGGGGGGAAGGTGGGAAGGGAAGGTATGGGGAAACAAAGGAATAGGCAACAATGCTTGACAAGAAATGTACTCATTATCTTGCCCATGTAATTGTAACCCCTCTGTACAGTATTTTCACAATAAAAAAAAAAAGAAAAGAAAAGAAATGTAGGGCTGGGAAGGTGGCTCAGTGGTAGAGCGCTTGCCTTGCATGCATGAAGCCCTGGGTTCGATTCCTCAGCACCACATAAGCAAAAGAATAAAAGCCGGAAGTGGCGCTGTGGCTCAAGTGGTAGAGTGCTAGCCTTGAGCTGAAGAGCTGAGGGACAGCGCCCAGGCCCAGAGCTCAGGCCCCACGACCGGAACCAAAAAAAAAAAAAAAGAAATGTACTCATTACCTTGCCCATGTAATTGTAACCCCTCTATACGGTATTTTTACAATTAAAAAAAAAAGATTTGAATAAATACTAGGTTCTCCTAATCCATGTGATTCCCTCTGGTTGAACATTGCAAAAAACAAGCAATATATAAGCAAGTGTTTAAACAAGTAAGAGTAAATTTGAGAAGGAAGGAAATTCCAAAAGAAGGACAGCGAAACGATTCCTACCCAAGAATTAACTCACAATCAAGCATTACTTATGTGAAACTCTTTTTCTTAAAAAGAAGGTAGAAAAGAAAAAGTTACATATAATATATCTCATGAATAAGGATCCATCATAAGTCATTCTGAGTCTGATATAGGAATTGGCTCATGGACTAGGCTAAAAAGAGTTTCTCAATCCCCCTTATGAGAAATAATGTAATAATGATAATAATGGTTATTATTGCAGGAATATCATTAGCATTAATATAGGAATGATCATCTACTGAATGTTTATCACATGCTGGGAATTATGCTGGGTGCTTATGCATTATCCCATTTAATCTTCACAGTAGTCTTATGAAGTAGATACTATTATTATCTTCATTTTGTAACTGAAGAGACCAGGACTGAGAAAAGTAAATGGGATATGAAAGTGACCATGAAGCACTGCAGAGTTTGAAATATAGGTTATTATTACTGTACTATTCATTAAACCTTCACCCCCACCCCAACACCACCACAAACACCGCCCACACCAGCTCCACTCACCTCTACAGACACTGCAGCACTGATTCTCTGGAAGAATATGATCCTTTTCTGAGCAGTTCAAAGGAGGGCACATTTCCGTAATTTTTACTAAAACTCCACCCTGGAAGCCAAATATTAGGAAAATTTTTTAAAAAGCTGCTCAAAGATATAGCCAATGATCCAAACTTATAAGACTCATTTTTAATATCCTGCAATTATCACAACCTACACTATTAGAACAACATTAACAACACCCTCGGGAATTCCACTAATAAATGATGACAGTGCAAATTACATTGCTGAAACTCTTGAAAGAGAGAGCCAATTTCCCCTCTAAGGGAAACAGCCTCAATTTCAAGGTTCTGAGTATCTTTTATAGAGCAAATGGGTGCTAGCAATTGACTCCTGAGTAAGGAGGTCTAATTCGCAAGCCTGACCAATTTCTTGATGTGAATTTTCTAAAAGGTCAATTTTGAGATATCACCAACATGGCTTCTTCACTGAAAGCAGAATTCGTCCCATGAGCTTCTGTGAGCCAGTTCGTGCATTCCACAGGGTAATGGCATTGTGAACCTTAAGATAGGCAAACACCTGCATTATTCCTGATGAACTCAAAGTTTGGTTGAAAGAGGAAAAATATAATAATCTCTTAAACTAAAAAACATAATGCAGTATAGCAATACCTCCCCCCAAATGGGCTGTACTAAAATGTATTATAGAATAATATAATAAAAGAAGAAGAGGTCTTACTGGCATAGGAAATATGCAAGGGCTAAAGAAATCAGGTATGAATGAAAGAGGTTTAGTTAACTAAATACTAGTGTTTCTCTGGATACAGATAAAGTCACCTATATCAAAATGATAAATATTCAGCAGCTGGATCTTTATGACCTCACTTCAACTAAGGTCTTCTTTGATGGCATTACTACATCTGTATTTGTTTTGTTTTGTTTTGAAGTAGCTCATTAATTACTATCCTTTAAAATGCTAGAGAGGCCTTTATTTTATTTATAAGAGTTTTTCTCTACCATTTTTACAGAGATGTTTAAGACAACCAAGAAGCAAAATGGAAGAGAAATCTCATTTAAGGCCAAAAGTCTGCTCCACACATGGATAAAAGAACAGGATAGAAACCATCAGCCAGGATACATGGAAGAGTTACTGAGTTTTCCATTTCTAAGCCGTTCTTTGGTTCCAGGGCCCCATTCTCAGCCCCAGTTTCCTAGTTCAGCAAGACCTACCATTATATCAGGTATACTATTCTAAAATGTGAATACTAATAACATTAACTATGAAATAACAATTTCCAATTATCATCTCTTGAGTAGATTGTAGCATGGATCCCTGTCTTTTCTCATAATTTCCTGCCTGGATAGGCCAACATTTAGCATTCTGTATCTTTGCTTCTGTTCCTTTGCTCTCCATTACCTAAACTTTTTCTTATATACTGATTCTTAGAACTAGCCCTAAGAGCTGAGAATTACTGCCTCTGACTCTCAATCTCTGTTTTCTACTAGAGTCCATTTTCATTCTTCACTCCAAGTCAAATTGGGCAGCCTCAAAAATTAGCACTACTCCTAATGTAAGATTCTATTCCTGACATAACTTAGTTTCTCCTACAGAGAATAAAACAAATTACTACAATGGACAATAATAATTCTATTATTGGGGCATAGGAATATGCCAAATTACCAATCTTGAATCTAATATTATCCTTAGACATTATGTATTTATTCCAATTCTCCACTGCTTCCTGGCATAAGTAGAAAAACAGACACTGCTGCATCTCTTTTGTGCATTTTATGTTCCTACTCCTAAATTGTGAATGCTTTACTACTAATGACTCATCTCTGTCACCCTTAGAGGGTTGCCTTGGGACATAGACCGTGTCTATGCAGAAAACCAGAATTATCTGTAAATTCTACAATTCTGTGCTCATGGCCCAATGCAAATGACTACATTAGACATTCTTTAGAGAGAAGGGACAATGCCTGGGGTTTCATTTATGTTCCAGAAAAACTAGTGGCATCTGTAGAGCAATTAGGAGATGGTCAGGATCTGGGGACTCTTCATAGATTATGTTGTTATCATTCAAGAAAATTACTAATAAAAAGATGAGTTCAGTCTCTCTTACTCTAGTAAAAAAAATAAAAAATAAAGAGAACAGGTATATATTTTAAATGCTTTATAATAAAGGAAAGTCTATAGCAAATGCTTTAGGTAAAAACACTGAAAAAAATATCCATTATAAAAATATTTTCTAATTACTTAATAAAAATCTAGTGGCATCAAAGTATGGCTGGAATTTCACCTCAAGTTTTACCTTTGATCTTTCTCTGAAACTGCACCTTTGCTGAGTTTCTTTGTTCCTTCCCCCCCCCCCCCCCCAATGGCATGCTCCAGAGTCTACTGGACTAGCTTCTCTTCAGAGCAGGTATATAATGAGCCACTTCTACTGAAATCCTTAGTTCAGGGTCTACTTCCAGAAGAATCCAAACTACGATGATCAAGATACATTTCATTCTTGCTATCAAAATTCAAATCAATAAAAGTAATTATCTCTAAGTGATAAGATTCTAGAGTGGTTTTCATTTTGTTTCTTAAGCTCTATTCTCTAAATTCAGAATCTTACTATATGAATGCATACTTGATTTTCTGAAATAAAACATGTTTAACATAAAGTAGAGCTTTCTTTTAATTACTCACAAAAGGTATTTGGTTTATTTCTTTTTTTTTATTTTTTGGTTGGTTGTAGGCTTGAACTCTGGGCCTGGGCACTGTCTCTCAGCTCTTCAGCTCAAGGCTAGCACTCTATCACTTGAGTCACAGCACCACTTCCAGTTTTCTGGTGGTTTATTGGAGATAAGAGTCTCTTGGCCTTTCCTGTCAAGGCTGGCTTTGAACCATGATCCTCAGATCTCAGCCTCCTGAGTAGCTAGAATTACATGCATAAGCCACCAGTGCCTGGCTAAAAAGGAATTTTTTAAGGGGTCATATTTTAACTTCTGAATCACTGGGTCAGTAATTCTCATTAACTTTTTTTTTTTTTGCCAATCCCAAGACTTGAAATCAGGCCCTGGGCACTGTCCCTGAGCTTCTTTTTGCTCAAGGTGCACACTCTACCACTTGAGCCACAGCATCACTTATACCCTTTCTGTTTATGTGGGACTGAGGAATCGAGTCCAGGGCTTCATGAATGCTAGGCAAGCACTCTATCACTAAGCCACATTCCCAGCCCCCTCATTAACTTTTAACATATTTAATGAGTAAGATCATAACTCTAAATGTTTATAAGGAGAGAAACTTTTATATGTTTCTAAAATTTGAAATGTGATTACTGTAGTACAAATACTACTAAATCAATTATTCGAGCTACATAGTAATTACAACCCTTTTTTCTTTACTATTTTGAAAACTATTCATAAATTATATTTTAAACTGTTTTTAAATCCTCCTGATTTATGGCATGATATTTTATAACCTCTGTATTGAGCTCTATCTGGAAAAATACAATTCTTCTTATTATTTTTTTTGTACCTTAGAGAAACTATCACCATGTCATTGGTCAAATGTAAGCACTCAAGTTCTATACTAATTAATCACTGTGCTGCAACTTGAATTTCTAACTACATGTGAAAACTACATTTTTAAGTAAAAAATATTGTTCAGCTACAGAAATGTTTGAGAAAAGCAATAATTAAACAAAATGAAGTCAGACTGCTAAAAGAGCATATTGTTTTTGATTTTCAAAGGAAAACAATACGCTAACTTCTGAAAATATTCGGTGAAAACAGTTGAGTTGTTCCTTCTTTAATCAGTGCTGCTAAAACTTTAAAATGATCCCAGAAAATTGAGACTGATGGATCTTCAGGTTGCCTCTTGTCAACTGAGGATCTTCCTTTGTACCACAGAACATAGAAAACTGAGAACTATTTTTTCTATTTTCTCAAGGATGACACTACAATGTGCCACTTGAGATGCATAGGAGAGAAGTCAATCCATTACATGCAACAGATATCATTAGGCATTAGGCCATTAGCATTAAGGCCAGAAGCTTGAGAAAGGCTACTTGGGAAAGACTACTCATCCTACTATTCTCTGTCCCTGCTGACTACATCCATTGCATATACCCCTCCCAAAGCTCTTATATGGCCTTTTTATAAATGCTGCCCTTTAGTAAGGAAATCACTGGGCCCTAGCCTGACCAATTTGATATCCTTAGATAGACTGAAAAGTGATTATTTAATCCTTCAGAAACTACCACTCTAAAATATAAAATTATTTAGGTGAATTCACATACATGTATACACAACGTGTCTAAAGTGAATAACCTAAAATGTGGCTTATTTTGGAGAATGTTCCGTGTACTGCTCAGAAGAAAGTGTATTCTGATGCTGCTGGGTGAAATATTAGGTAGATGTCTATGCAGTTGTTTAGGTCTGAGGTTTCTCTGTTGAGTTTTTGCCAGGATCTATCCAGTGCAGATTGTGGTGTGTTAAAGTTCCCAACAATTAATGCCTTTGGCTCTATGTGTGATTTTAGGGACAGTAGTGTTTCTTGGATAAATTTGGGTGCTCTGTTATTTAGTGAATAGATATTTAGAATTGTAATATCCTCCTGAAGGAGAGATTCCTTAATTAGTATGTAATGACCTTCTTTATCTCTTCTCGCTAATTTTACTTTAAAGTCTATTTTATCTAATAGTAGAATTACAACTCCCACCTGTTTATGGGGGCTGTTTGCTTGGTAAATTTTATTCCAGCCTTTCACTTTCAGACTATGTAGATATGTACATATGACCATATAAGATAATGCTAAACAAAATGAACTCCAAGACATTGACACGAGAGGTTTTTCTTTGTTATTTTTCAATGTACTATGTGATTTTTTTTTGTTTCTTTTATATGTTCTTCTCCCTATGGTATATCCCTTATTGACAATGTTTTTGATTTTGGTACCCTGGTATTGTATATATGTTTATTTGAATTAGGGAAGGGGAACAATATTAGAATGTTTTTTCTTTCTTCAAAAAAAAGAAGGCCAAGCCACCCTATGTAGCACCTATCAATATAGAAAGACTATTACAACATTGTACCCACAAATCTGACTGGACCTGGCATTCCTATTGCTACTCAAAAGAGAGAAATGGGAAACATGATAAGGAGTGTTCAAGGAGGTCAACTATTGGGGTAGATTTTGGCAACAGGAGACGGGATATAGGAAGGAAATCTCTCTCCCTATCACCCTCTTCCCACAAAGGAGTCCTGTCTTTGGTTTGTATCACCTTGAAAGCATCTGTAAGCCTCTAAATACCTCATTCACTTCCATCTTTAAAATATATGTCACCATTTCTCCCAGAATGTGATGAAGAGAAGATGAAATAATGTGAGTAAAAGTGTTTGGGAAGATGGTCTGCTCTGAGACAAAGTGGTTCTGTCAGCCGTTCTGAAGGTGCCTCACAAAACCAGCAGTGCTTTGCTGTAGTTTGGGGCTGCAATATAAAGCACAGCCTTGTATATGCCTGCTTGCCTTTCCTCCTTTACTTCCTTGTGTCTGCCTTCAGTTTTGCACTACTAGGACTGTTCTTATCAGCACCCCATAACTACAGAAGAAGGAAGGGGGGAAGGAAGGAAGGAAGGAAGGAAGGAAGGAAGGAAGGAAGGAAGGAAGGAAGGAAGGAAGGAAGGAAGGAAGGAAGGAAGGAAGGAAGGGAGAGAGAGAGTCAAGCCAAAACTCCATACCTCAAGTTGTGCTATCTAGGAACCTCAGTTAGATAGGTAAAGAAGATAAGTTTCTCTTGCCAAATTTTCCAGCTAATATTGGGCAGAAGGGAAGTTTGGTTAGGCAGCTCAGCATGAAGCTCTGGGAAATCTTATTATTGCATTTGGCCTCTTCCATCTCATTTATATTCCTCTAGGGCTGATAGGTATGCCTATAAGATGATCTCTTCTTATGTTGCAGTGAGTGAGGTAAGAAAGTGAAAAAAGCACAGAACTACTTTCTCTTCCATCTGTCTGAGACGTGCTTGCTAGCTTCTCCCTACTAGACCGTGGCTGTTCTCTCTGATTTCAGACTTCTGGGACTTGATCTGAGAGATGAGGGTCCATTAAAGGTGAATGAGCACGTGTCTTAAATTGCTTTGCATCTTTAGGGGTGACAGGGATTGCTGTGTTTCTTTGGGGTGACTGGAGGAGCACTAAGAGTAGATAAGAAATGATGAAATTCCAATCATGAACAGTGACAGCAAAGATATACACAGAGAATAATTTGAGAACTAGTTATAATGTTGAAATGGAAAGACTTGGTGGGTGGGCAGGCTAGGGGGAGGCTGTTGTGAGGAAGAGGAGGAGGAGGAGGAGGAGGAGGAAGAGAAGAAGGAGGAGGAGGAAAATGAGGAAGAGGAGGAGGAGGAGGAGGAAGAAGAGGAGGAGGAGGAAGAAGAGGAAAAGGAGGAGGAACACAACTGGTATCTGGATTCCTCACATGGTCATGGGTCCAGGGCTTTGTTCTACTATTGCATCCTCGAAGAGATATTTCCCAGATCCCACCCCAAACCTCTCCATCCTCTCAGCTTCCTTCATATTTTTAAGTAAAAACTGACATTATATTTTATATTAATATTCCTACTCTCACGAGATTGGAGTTCTATAAAGTCAGATACTGTTTTCTTCACCATTGTATTCTCTGAGGGAAAATAGCATATGCTTAATGTGAGATGCGTGCATGTTGGATGATTACTGAACAAAATCTAAGGCTCCATACTTCCTATGGCATAGGAAAGGACACCTAGGAGGCAGAAGCATTTTCTTACCATTTGGTCAGCTGTATGGCATGGTCACAGCTGGCATCACAAAGCATTGCTCTAATACCAACCTTTCTCAGGACCACCCACCAATCTCTCCTGAGTCATAGCAGCTTTTGGCTCTCCTTTCTCACATCCTTCCTGAGACAGCTCCTTCCCAAGCAATGGGATCCACATACTGTCACAAGATAATCATACAATGGCAATGGCTGGGCCTTCCCCATAGTCTTACTCCCAACCACCACAGAGGATTCTTGATCCATCCAGGCCAATGCAGCCCATTATTCACTGAATCTAAACCTCATATGTCTATCTATTCATTCTCCAACATGACCAAGACCATAAGATGAAAACTTACTCGACATTCACGACAGCTCTTCGTTAAGATTCGTTGGCCTTCTGCAAGAACTTTTCCTCCATAAATACATTTTGCTGTAATAAAAGAGAAAAATGGGTCAGTCTGTCATGCTCTGCTACAAAATGAACTCAAAGGTGCCATGTAACTCAACAGGTTTCACAGAAACATTGATTCTAAGCAATGCAAATCTCTTTATGAAAAGTAAGGTGTAAAATAGTTTGGAGGATAAACCTTAGATTCCCAAATCAGATCTCATCTCAAATGTGTTTGCCTGGCATTCACATATAGGACATATGTGACATATGGGACATAATTAGTTTAAAGTTGCAAGCACTAAAGGACTAGAGTATGAATTGCTGTGGTCAGAGGTTAAAACCAGGAAGATTTGACTACCATTACCATTGAGTAAAATTAGCAGCACTTTTGATTCAGACATTGCAACTATTAAAAGAAGCAGACTCAGTGAAAGGGAACTTCATTTATGTTGCATTCATCAGAACACAGTCTCAGTGGAGGAGAATCCATTTATTTTTTCCTTATCATTTTAAAGAATAGGTGTCGTAGCTTATGTGTTTTTAAGACAGACAACTTTGAAATGCAAGCTAATCCAGTAAACTGCTACATGGATGCACTGCAGAGACTGCTGTTAGAAAGGTGAGTTTAACAAGCGAACAGGGAGGACAGAAGGCAGAAATAGACTTTGAAGAAAATTTCAAAGAGAAGCATAAGTGGAACTTTAACAGGGATCCCAGAGACTCAGTCCCTTATTAACATGCTGATACACTGTAAGCAAGCACAGAATACACCCATTTGATATAAACCCACTCAACAAGAACAAGCAATGGCTGATTCTTTTCTTTCCTGCACTAATGCAGCCCTTCCAGCCCCCTTATTCAGAAGAAGCAGAAATTGTGATATGCCCTCAGAGATCTCTCCCATTAAAACTAATTAACTTATCTCTCAGGCCCTCTGTTTCTGTATCTGTTAAAAAGGGGTTAATTAGCCAGATGTTGGTGGCTCACACCTATAATCCTAGTGAACTGGGAGGCTAAAATCTGAGGATTGTGGTTCAAAGTGAGACTCTTATCTCTAATTAACAAAAAAAAGGAAAGTAGAGAACTGTGGTAGAGAGCTAGCCTTGTGCAAAAAAAGCTCAAGCATATAGTACCTAGACCTTGAGTTCAAGTGACAGAACTGGCACAAACAGGGAGGGGTGTTAACCTAGTTTGGTTTTCTAGTTCTATAATCTTCCGATTGTCAGGAATGTTCAAGTGTGCATAATCCTTGTAAACAGCTAGTTCAAACCCTTCTTCTTAGCCACAAGGAAGGAAAACTGAGAGACAACGGTCCACTAATCATCATACTTCTGCAGTAGGGGCTGTGTGCTGTGCTATCCAGAGCAAAAGACACATGTGTGCAGCTGTTGGAACAGTGGCACAAGCATGTCTCTCAGGCTAAGGGGACCATAGAACCCTGTGGGAACTATGACTGGCTGCAGATTTGACTGCGTGCTTCAAGTAGAATGTCTGACCTTTTGCATTAATTCCTGTTAAAAGACAGAATCCTTGTGTGTACTTATCTTACTGAGGAAGTTCTTGGAATCCTTACCAAAAAGTACTCCCTGACTTTTTGTCACCTACCCTTTGGAATGTGCCCTTTAGTCTATCTGTGCTGTAACCCCCCTTTAAGTTTGTCAAGGTCCAATTTGAACTTCTAATAGCAAGGGTTGGGGAAGAGAACTGCAGCTTCACCATGTCTGACAAACTCATTCCTCACCCGATGGTGGCAATTTGAATATTAATTACTTAATAAACAATTTTCTGAGATCTTACTACACAGACATCTGTTCATCTATCACCTTGGGATCTGCTGGTTGGAACAGGCATGGGCTATTTATCAAGGAATTATCCTGAGCTGTAGAGAGGCACTTGCTCTAGATGAAATCCCCTTTCTGGGCATCTTATAACCAATAAAAAAAAAGTGTTGATGAAAGTAGTACAAAGTCCTATCTCCTGTGCCCCAAATTCAGGACAACTCTGTAAGGCCATTCTAGCTCTGAAGCTCCCTAAAGTAATAACAGAGTCATTTGCTATAACTGCATTGCAGTTCAGCCTCTTCTTCTGCCCTATTGTGCATGCTTCACCATCTCACGTCTATCTACAGAAATGATCCTGAGAGAACTGCCTAATCAATCTCATGCAAGTCTCTACTGCAGACTCTATTTTTCCCTTAAAGTAGGATCTACAGCATCCATACCCCACTCATACCTGCTCCATTTCATTTTTCTCCTCTCCATCAATGACACCAGCACCGACCTCAAAATGCATGCTCTGAGGCCTTTCTAACTTCTGCCTCTAACTCAGTTTTGTGTCACGTTGGTGCCGAAATCCCAAGTTTCTCAAGTTTCTCAAGTCAAGTTACTTTTCTCTGTTCCCCGTTCGACTCCAGACAGTCTTCACTCAGGCTACAATCTCACACTCTTCTTTAGTCCTACCACAACCTCCTAAGTCTCTTGCGTTCTAATCTCAGTCTGCTCCAGTCCTTTCCACAGAACAGTAAGGTCTATTTTAGGTGCAAATACGACATCCTTTTTAGAACCCCAGTCTAAGGTCATTAATTCAACCCATAAGGCCATTTATGTAGTGCTTCCTCAGCTTCCAAAATTCTCAGCTTACCAGTTCCTGAGCTTTCTCTCACCCACACAAACATGCACACCTCCCCAAATCTTGTAGTCATGCTTATTTCTCATTTCTAGGCTTTGCACATGTTTTTATCTTCTAAAGGAATACTCAGACTGTCCACTTTACACTGACTTATCACCATATAGAGCACCAGAAATTGTTCTTGTAGAGATATGTGAGATATGTGTGTGTGTGTGTGTGTGTGTGAGTGAGTGTGTGTGTGTGTGTGCATACTCTGGTTCTGAGGCTTGAACTCAGGGCCTTATGTTCTTTGTTTACAGCTGGAATAATAGCATTTGACTACACTTCCCCTTCTAGCTTTTTGCTGGTTAATTGGCAGGAGCCTCTCAGATCTGCCTACATAGGCTAGCTATATGCCACAGTCCTCAGAATTCAGCCTCCTACCTAGGATTAAGCTAGGATTACAGGTGGACATCATAGGCAACTGGCTGAGAAGTTATTTCTGATCTTTAATACTGGCTGATTGCTCTCACTTTGTGCTTCCATTGTACTTCAGACTTAACCCTATTTGTAGCATAAAACATACAATGTCTCCATTGACCATTCAATTACCTATCTCTTAGAAGTGTAAACTCCCTAAGAGCAGGGATTGCTCATAATTTTATCTTTAGCCTCCAACTCAGTCCCTCTCTTGGTTTATTCTTAGTAATTACAAATAGTTTTAGAATCAATGAGCTCTATTTAGTAGCAAAATGCATTCCGATTTCCTGATGTCCAGTTAGGACCTATTCCTGCTATTCAGTGAAACTTCCAACATAGATAACAAGAGGTTCAAAGACAAAACAACAACAAAATGAAGAATCAGTATAATCGTCCAAATTATTCTCTTCCACAATTCACTTAAATGAAAAAGAAAAAATAAACCAGGCATAATGCACAGAGCCTTGTAATACTAGCTACTCCAGAGATCAAGTCAAAAGAATCATGAGTCCAAGGCTAGCCCCCACAAAGGTAGCAACAACGTAAGGTGTAGGTAGTTCACACATGTAATCCTAGCTGATCCTTGCAAATCAGGAGGCTGAGACCTGAGAATCACAGCTGGAAGCAAGCCCAGGCAGAAAAGTCTATGACATTCTTATCTCCAATTAAACACCAAAAAAGGTTAAGCCCAAATACTTGCACATACACATACCAAAAAAAAGGTTAAAACAAAAAAAGCTGAGATATAGTTCATTGACAGAGTACTTGCCTCACATGTACAAGGTTCTGTGTTCAACTCCTATCAATACACATACATAGACACACACACAGACACACAGACATACACACTCTTGTATACACACTCATGCACACAAAAGAACTATCCCAGATCACCATTTATGCCTCAGTTTTCTAGGTAAATCAGTTTAAGCATGAGTCATTGGTCATAAGGACTTTGGCTTTCCCAGTTTACTTACAGGAAAAGACTCCATTTCTCCAAGGGTCTGAAATTATTGTACAAAAATTCTCATACTGCCAAACACAGCTGTGACCAAATTGACAAGGTGGCCCACTCCAGAGTGGCAGTCCTGATAAATACACCGCTGTCCAAGTGCCATCTGCTTCCTGGTTCAGGCTGGGGAAGACAGAAATACTCCTTTGCTTCTTCCCATTGCCCCTTGTCACTCCACAATGCTATTTAATGCACTTGGTGCCTGTCTTTAAGACATTTGTCTAATTCTTTTCTTTAACAGCCCCATCCCAGAACTCTGATCTGGAAACAAGAATGCCTGTTTACTCTCCCACCACACTTGGGGATATATCCATCCCTCAAATCAACTAGTCTGGTATAGAAATTAGATGTCCATTGAGCTTTATGTTCTCCCACAGCAGAGTGCTTTGGGAGCTGGTGGATGAAGTCAACTGAATGTCTATATTACTTGCAGCTATGGCATGGTGCAGAATGCCTAGATGATAAGAATTCTAATTAATTTACTCCAGATAACTTTCAGCTCACAACTACAGGCCGTAAGATTTCCCCTTGCATTTTCATACCCCAGCTCTGCTTCTCAGTCAGAAACCCTCCTTCCTTGCCACTGCCCTCCATATGCCTAACATCACTCCTTGTTATCCAATCTCCTTGATCTACAGCCTAACAGCTTAGTTTTGATGTCTGAGGAAATTCAAGCATAAGGTGAGTCAGGCTCTGCTACGTCTGGCTGGGGCATTCGAGACTTCATTTCAACAGCTTTCAATGTGAGTAGAAATGTAAACGGATACCTGAGCCCTTCCTATCACATCAGGGACATGCAGCCTAGAATATTTCACAGTGTCCAACCATGAAATTGAAACCAGCATCAACATATACTTCCCCATGATGTCAGAGACAAGCACACTTGGGAGTGAGAGAGAGAGAGAGAGAGAGAGAAAGAGAGAGAGAGAGAGTGTGTGTATGTTAGGCAGTTATATCTTTAGGTACCCACTGACATGTGACCCTTCAAATTTGACCTTGATTTTCTCGAGTGTAAGGACTGAACAATTTTGTCAACTGGATGACACACTGAATAAGCAATTGACAGGTACAGCTTTTGATGTTCCTATCATATGTGGATAGGAGGTTATACTGTCTTTATTTAGGAATTTGTACCCTGCACACATTCCAACCATTCTTTGGTATTCAATGGCTTAGAATCTTTAAAAAAAAAAAAACTCAGCACTCAGCTTTACACTTTAAAGGAGAGTAGGCAGATTAGAGGGGCTGAACACCCAAGGATTCTTCTTCCCTCAGTGAAGTAATTTTCAGCCCTGGCTTCAAACAGCCCCTCTTTGTGCAAAACACCCACATCAAACTGGTTGTCCCTCAGGCATCTCTAGTTCAAACATGCCAAAAAGATAATATGTCACTTCCCAGACTACTTCCTCCATGGCCTTATTTCTGTTAATCACACTCTGAGCCTCCCTTGGGTTCTTGTTCAAACCTTGGCAACCTCTCCCTCACAGATGCTCATGCAAAACAATGCTCACTGAGTATCTGTCATGTGCCAGGTCCTTTGGCTACCACTCACATATACCCCTGCTTTTGCACCTCCCCAAATAGGACCTGTCAGCCAACAGAATCATCTCTACCCTGGAAAATGCCCAAACGCCCATATCTACTCCCCCTGCCTCCAGCTCTCTGATATAATAACCTTCCTAAAAGCCCTTCTTTGAGTTTGCTATGACACTGCTTGAAAACCATGCTTTCCTCCTGTAATCCCAGTTACTAGGAGACTGAGATCTAGAGGATGACAGTTTCAGGCTAGCCCTGGCAGATACAGCAGAATAATAATCAGCGGAAAGCTAGTCTAAAGTACACTAGCTAAGCAAGTGTGAGGCCCTGAGTTCAAATCTCAATACCATGACTATGTCCCCGCCTTCTCCCAAAAAAGAAAAAGGTTGCTTTTAAGAACCCAAAGCATGGATTTACACGTGCACTTCCCTGTGGCGAGTATGTTCTCACTCAGCTTGGCACCTAGCAAACTCTTACTCATTTGGAAATGCTCTGCTAAGCTATTGTCTGTAAACTTTTCTTAACACACATGTTTGCTTTTAGCCTGTGGTGGTGAGGCACAGTATTGTGACAGCGAGTGTGACTTACAGTCCAATTGCTCACCTCATGGTAGACAAAAAGCAAAAAAAGACAGATAAAAAGTGGTCAGGGCAATATATACTCTTCAAGAGCAAAGGAACTTGGATTTCCCCATCATCACTGTTCATTCCTATCTCCACTTCAAACTGGACCTCAGTTTAGAAAGAATGCTCAATATAGCAAACCACGCACACACACACACACACACACACACACACACACACACACACACATGTACAGAGAGAGGGGGAGAGAGGGCGACAGAGACAGAGACAGAGACAGATAAAGAGAGAGAATTATTTCACAGGGACTCTACCCTATGAATTCCATGGAGCAACTCCCAATTTTTAGGAAGATGAACAATGTACTTGTACTTCTAAATGACTCAAGTCTTTAGGGCACTTTAAAAGGTTTTAAGACTAACTTTGACTGATTTTAGTTCTTATCTTAAATAATAACTTTAGGACCTAACTGGATATTTCTTTTTTTTTTTTTTTATTTTATTTTATTTGAAAACATACTGTACAGAGGGGTTACAATTACATGGGCAGGAAAATGCATACATTTCTTACCAAGCATTGCAGCCTCCTCCTTTGTTTACCCTTCACCTCCCTTCCCACCCTCCCCCCTCCCCCCCCACCCAATCAAACCCCCCTCCCCCCCCCACTCCGACATTGTAAAGGTGGTTTTGACATGACATTTTGTACTTCTCATTGTTGCAACAGGTCCACCTGAATCCTTAAACGACTTGTTTGTCCCCGTCTCCTCCACATGTTATACTGACATCAAATATAGTGAAAGCGGGGGTTACACTGTGGGGGAGGGACATACAAAGCAACAAAGAAATAATATTATAAATGCGTTAGAAACACATGCATGAAAGAAACAAAAACATTAAAATACATATTTGAGGGTTCGTTTTCCTAACATCACATTCTCTGACTTTTTCCGCTTGACTCATACCTATACTAGATATTGCAAATAAGGGAAACCATGGGACCTATGTTTCTTTGGGCCTGGCTTACTTCACTTAATATAATTTTTTCCAAGCCTTTCCATTTCCTAACAAATGGGGCAATGTCATTCTTTCTGATGGAGGCATAGAATTCCATTGTGTATATATACCACATCTTCTTGATCCATTCATCTACTGAGGGGCATCTGGGTTGGTTCCATATCTTAGCTATGGTAAATAATGCTGCAATAAACATAGTTGTGCTGGTAGCTTTAGTGTGGCCTTGTTTGTGGTCATTTGGGTAAATGCCCAAAAGTGGGATTGCTGGGTCATTGGGGAGCTCTATATGGAGTCTTTTGAGGAACCTCCATACTGCTTTCCAAAGTGGTTGAACAAGTTTACATTCCCACCAACAATGAAGTAAGGTTCCTTTCTGTCCACATCCCCTCCAGCATCTGTTGTTGTTAGAGTTCTTGATTTTTGCTGTTCTAACTGGAGTGAGGTGATATCTCAATGTTGTTTTGATTTGCATTTCTTTTATGGCTAGGTATCTAACTGGATATTTCTGCCAGGACTGGCCTGGAACTATCATCCTCCAGATTTCAACATACTGAATAGGTAGGATTACAGGCTGAAAGCAAGGTTTAAAAAAGGGTTATGGCATCTTCAAGGAAGAACTTTATCTACACATGTATGGCAGTCCAGGAAGTGGTTTTTTGTTCCTATAAATTAGACAGAAACCTCTGAAACTGTAAGAGAAAATACATCCTTCCTCATTTAAACTGTTTCTCTCAGGTATCTGAAAAGCTAACTAACACAGAAAATACCTGTAAAAACATTTGGGAAATGAAAACTCCTGTTCCACATCCTGGACTGCCAAGAATGCCTAGATAAAATTTTTTCTTTTTCTTTTTTCCAATAGGATGCTCTTGTCTGAAGAGCTGAATCTCCTGAGGCTGTGCCAAATGCATGAACACCTAAGAAGTCAGCAGACAAAGCAATTCACTTTTATAGAGTGGCTTCACTTGCCTGAGTCAGAATAATACTTTTGATTAGTGTCCCTACAATATGGCCTCACTTAAACCTAAGAAAATTTAGGAATATTTTATTTTGCACATTATATTATCTTACTCTTATTATCTTGAAATAGTTGTACAAAGGGGTGTGGAATAGCTTTGGTTGATGTATAAAATACTGACTAGAGATGGCTCTCTAGAGATATAGAAAAGACCAAAATAATAAACTGAACCATGGGAGTGGTAAGCCAAAAAATAGTCATCCTACGTATATCCATAATATCACATGTGGATGGGTTCAATGAGAAATAAAACAATACAGAGGTTGAGGAAGGAGTATAAAAAATTCAAAGCCAGCATAGGCTATGTAATAAGATCCTATCTCCATGAAAAGCAAAAATTAAATATATTATATATTTATTAATATATACACATTAATATATTATCTATATTAATAAATATTATGTATATGGCAATCCAGATTACCAAACTTGGTTAAAAGCAACTCTATGCTATTCACATAAGACAAACTATATTTTTCTTCTTTATAATTTTCCTTTTATATTTTATTATTATTATTGACAAAATTGTTTATGTCAATGGTGTACAACATGATGCTTTGAAATACGTACATGTTGAAATGACTGAATTGAGCTAATCAATATTGTGATGCCTACATATTTATTACCTTTGATAGGAACAACTCAAGTAAATTCTCCATCATAGTTTGTTTGTTTTTTTTAATTTACAGGGGATGAGATGGATGGAGATGAAGGCACTGTAGAAGTCTGAAATCCCCACTGAGCGTGAGGTTCCATTGCTTCATTACTCTAGTACATATGATGGCTTTTATTATTGACCTGTCCCTAGCAGACTCCATAGATTCTTCTCCTTTGATATATATATATTTATATTCTTTTTTTGGTAAAAATACTGTACAGAGGGGTTACAGTTACATGAGTAAGGTAATGAGGACATTTCCTATCCAGCATTGTTACCTCCTCCTTTAGTTTTTCTCCTACCATCCCTTCCCTCCCCACCTCCCTAACTCCTCCCCACCCCAAAGTTGTAAAGTTTGTTTTTAACATAGTGTCTTGTACATCTCATTGTTACAATGGGTCAACCTATATGCTTATTTCAGCATTTTGTTATTTCCCATTCCTCCCCAAATTAAAAAAAATGTATATACAAGATACAGGGAATTGGAATCAAATACAGTGAAAACGGGGGTTATACTATTGGGGAAGAACACACAAAAGAAACACTGTGTTCCTATCTATGGGCTCATTTCACTTAACATCATCTTATATGGTTATGCATACATAGCTTCTGACCTTTTCTGCTTGTCCTAGACATAGACTAGTTATTGTAAATAAAGGAACCCATGGGACCTATGTTTCTTTGGGCCTGGCTTACTTCACTTAATATAATTTTTTCCAAGCCTTTCCATTTCCTAACAAATGGGGCGATGTCCATCATTGTTTTTTGTGATGTAAGCTATTTGAAATTTTCTAGGAATTCTACTGACTCATGTTAAAATCTCATCTCTGTCAACCCCCATTCTCCTTTTTTTCCTACAGAGCAACCCACTGTAGCCATCTAGTAGAAGGCTAGAAACTCTTCACTTAGTTCCACTTCCTCAGGAGCATCTACCTGTGTCCTCCACCTCCCGCTCCCAACATTCCTCCCTACTCTAGCCAGCCCCCTACAGATGTCTATTGGTATTGCACTTAAAATTGGACATTGTGCTTTGTTTTTCCCCTAAAACAAAGGAGGAGGTAACAATGTTGGATAGGAAATGTACTCATTACCTTACTCATGTAACTGTAAGCTCTCTGTACAGTACTTTTACAATAAAAAATATAAAAAAGTTGGACATTCCAAACCTTATCTGTCATTCAAAAGTGAGCTTCTATAGCAAGAAGGGCTCTTCCACCACTGTTCCAGGCACCCAAACTCAGAAGCTGCTGAATTTACATTTCTACTAAACATTATTTCTATTAAATATGAACAACAAGTAAGACTTCTGATGAATTAAAGGGCTCAGTGGGAAAGCACTTGCTCGTATGTGCAAAGCCCTACTTTGATCCCAAGACTCTGCAAGAAAAGCTGGTGAGAAAATTGAAAACGAACTTTACAACTTTGTAGCAGGGAGGGAGGAGTTGGGGAGGTGGGGAGAAAAGGTATAGTAGGGGGAAAACTGTAACCCCTCTGTACAGTGCCTTTACAATAAATTTTTTTTTAAAAAAAAAGAGTCTCAAGGATTTTCCTGCGCCCTGCAATCCTCAGATCTCAGCTTCCTGAGTAGTTAGGATTAAGGCATGAGCCCCTAGCGTCTGGACAAGTAGTGATCTTAATAATTTATATGTAGTCCCACTTTATCAAACTCAAAATACATTAAACTATTAATTTTTTGCTGAGAAAATTAGTGACACCTAATTAAATTGATATGAATTCTATACAAATAAAGACATAAAAGCAATGCTAATGTTTTAGTTAACATGTATATTACTTTACTGGTGGTAAAACTAGACAACTTTCTAAAATACTTTTGAGGATTTAGAATTCTCAAATAATATAGAATAAAGAAAAAATGACTGGCTGGGAAGGTGGCTCAGTGGTAAAGTGCTTGCCTTGCATGCCTGAGGCCCTGGGATCGATTCCTCAGCACCACATAAACAAAAAGAAAAAAGCCGGAAGTGGCGCTATGGCTCAAGTGGTAGAGCACTAGCCTTGAGCTGAAGAGCTGAGGGACAACGCCCAGGTCCAGAGTTCAGACCCCACAACTGGACCACCCCCCCAAAAAAAGAAAATGACTGTTCCATGACAGTCACATGGGACAAACAGTAACATGGGAAAATAACGTAGTGATTTGTATCAAGGTCACTAAAACTGTCAAGCTTTGGCCCAGGTATTCTACTTTGGACAATTTTACTTTGAGAAAATACAGAATGGGGGCAGGGATGGGAGGGAAGGGATGGTAAGGGGAAACAAAGGTCGAGGCAGCAATGCTTGGTAAGAAATGTACGCATTACCTTGCTCGTGTGATTGTAACCCCTCTGTACAGTATTTTCACAATAAAAAAAACTTATTGATAAAATACACTTTCTATAGTAAACTTATTACTGAAGATGAATTTATAGTAGTAAAATATGGAAAACAACCTAGACACATAATAGTTAGGGAACAGTTAAACAAATTATGCAACAGGAAACTATGAGACCAATTAAAATTAAATGTATACAAAATATATTCAAGGGCATGGAAACATTTAAATGATAATGATAAATCAATCAGGTAAGATATAAAACTGCACAGTATGACCTCAACTGTATACCAATGCACACAATATAGATCATGAAAATGAAATCCTCTGAAATTTCAAAGTTAACTGTTTCTATTAAAGTGATGATACTTGTAAATTTTCTATCATTACTTAATCATCTGGATTTGTTAATGTTTATGCCATAAACATAGTGTTTTAATAATATGAGGCTTCAAATTCAAACTGCACTATGGAAGGAAGGAAGGAAGGAAGGAAGGAAGGAAGGAAGGAAGGAAGGAAGGAAGGAAGGAAGGAAGGAAGGAAGGAAGGAAGGAAGGAAAAGAGGGAAAGAGAAAAAGGAGGGAAGGAAGGAAGGGGGTAAATAAAGAAAAAGGAAGACAGGAAGAAGAAAAAGGAGGGAAAGAATGATCTGATGAAAAATTGGCATCCTATAGGTAATTATCAAGATCATTTGTTTTCAAAGCAAAACAAGCACACCATCATCAGTACAGCATGCCAATTGAGAACAACATGCTGGTGGTTTTAAAACATTCTAAAGCAAAAAATTAAAGGATTAAAATATGCAACACCTGAAGGACTTAATCCTTCTAAGTTTAAGCAAATATTTCTAAATATTTACAGATCTGCACAGGTAACAAAATGATGAACTAAAATAATTCCATAGTGTTAACAAATCTCTCATCATTTTTTAAATTCTTCATCTACTGGTAGATATATCTAATACCAAAATTGGAAAGAATAAAATGTGTTACTGATAGCTATCTTTTCATCAAACACTAAATCAGAATTCAACATCTGGACCTCTGAGCTATCTGTATTGCCAGATATGACTTGTTAAAGCTTCTGGAGCAGAAATGAGGAAGTTCCTCTCATCACATTAACTCCAAATGCACCTCCAAAGCAATGAGTGTGCTGTGATGACAGCAGGAAGACAAGTATTATCATGTTCCTTCCAAAACAGTTCAATAAATATCTGCGATGGTGTGGCCAGTCATCTGTTTCCTTCCATTGACATGTTAGGCAACATCCAATTCTAAAACAAACCAACAAACAAACAACCCCTGTGCTTCAAAATGTACTGGTATTGGTATGTGGTTTCAGTTTGAAAACTAATGATCTTGAAAATTACCCACAGGATACCACAATTCCAACCATCAGACCTCTTCTTTCTTCCTTTCTCTTTTTCTTTCCTTCCTTTCTTTCTCTTTTTTCTTTGTTTCTTTCTCTGTTTTCTTTCTTTCTCTCCCTTCCTTCCTTCCTTCCTTCCTTCCTTCCTTCCTTCCTTCCTGCCTGCCTTTCTTTCACTTGCTTGCTTTCTGCAGTACTGGGGTTTGAACTCAGTGCCTCCCCTTTCCAATCAAACACTCTACTACTTTTGCCACATGCCCTGTAACCTCTCCTTTCCTATGGGAGACTACGTGACTTAATGAAAAAACTAGTCAGTAAATGTAGTTTGCCCAGGTGCTGGTGGTTCAAGTCGAATAACCCAGCTACAAGGGAGGTTAAGACTGAGGCCAGTCTTGAAAGAAAAGGTTTTGAGATATATCTAAAAATAACTAAAATCTGGGCACCAGTAGCTCATGCCTGTAATCCTAGCTACTCGGGAGACTAAGATCTGAGGATCACAGTTTGAAGCCGGCCCGGACACCAAAATTGATGAGAGTGGAGCTGTGGAGAAAATCGGGAGTAGAGCTGTGGTGCAAATGATAGAGTGTTAGTCTTGAGCAAAAGGAACTCAAAGAGAGTCCCCAGGCCCAGATTTCAAGCCCAGGGATCAGCACACATGCACATGCATGAGCATGCACACACATAGGTGCACACACACACACACACACACACACACACACACACACACAAATAAAACTAACAAAATCTAGGGCTGGAAATGCAGTTCAAGTGGTATAGCACCAGCCTAGCAAGTGCAAAGCTGTAAGTTTAAACAGTATTGCCAGAAAAAAAAAATAGTTTGATGTCTCACCAGCTTTGTGAGATTGGTAATTTAACTTCCTTAAGTCTAAACTTCCTGTAAGGTAGAATAATAACGTAAAATTATGCACCCGGCACTGTATAAGGTGCATAACAAGTATTTCAAATGATATGTTTAACTCTTACCCTCTCCTGAGTGTTCAACTTTTTCATTTGAAGCAATTGAAACAGATGTGAAGGGGATTGTTAAGTCATTGTATTACATGCACAAGCCAATGCCGCTTTGGTTCTCTAACTGAATTTCATTCTGAAATCCCTAACAAAGGCCCTTTAATGACAAGAGAATCTGGCCCAAACCTCCAGAATGAAACACAGAATTTGGCTCTTAACTCAGTCATCGGAATTAGAAGACTCAAGCCCAGGGAACTTTGGCATTATGAGTTTACAGATTAAGCCCACCCAGTTGTTTGACCCTAGATCTAATCCTTATAAAAACAAGTGGTCTCCATTGAGCATGTGAGAACAGTAACTAGAGTTAATAAGAGGGAATTTTCTGAAGGGGAAAATAATGTCAAGTAACATTATCTGCCACAGCAAAGGCAATTAAAATCTTGGGAGTCTTTAATCATATTTAATCAATTTAATATGACATCAACTGCCAGTGCTTTGCTTCATCAGTACCCATCAACAAGGTCTTGAAGAATAGAGGAAAATATAACTTAACCCAAAGCACCGAGGACCACTTGGACCCTGAGTCAGTACTTACGTCGGCAGACCTTACAACACTGGCCAGCAATGTGCACAGGAAGAGAGTCTGAGGAGCAATTGAGAGGAGGACAAGACATTCTTCGGCATTCCACGGAACCACTCTGAGCAAGGGAAGACAGGAGAAGGAAACTCAGGAGTGTTCTTTGAATGTTTCTGCTGTAAGGAAAGTTCACATCTCATCCCCCCAAACCTCATCAGGGAAACAGAAGCAGTGTGAGGAATTCCCAGTCCACTCCATCACCACAAATCAAGTATTTTCTTCAGCTCGAATGAACCCACATCACCTCAATTACTTTTCTGATATACATCACTGGCTTCATCCCACCTGCCCATGTGGACTAAGTAGATTAGGCCGCAAACAAAAAGCCTATTTTTACAAGAACATAAATAACACCGTTTGCAGACCCTGTCAATCATTTTTGAGGCTCTAGCAATCCATTTTGTATTTCTGTGGACAAACAATGGCAGTCTTCAGATATTTATCGAGTCATTTCAGCAGAACAGGGTTTACATACTAATTTCTGTATGGGGCCCTTGTAATTCTCTGAAATGAGTCTACAAATGATGGATATCCTGAAAAGCAGAGAATGGGGAAAATGTCCTGCAATTCTGATGATAGATACCTTCCAAAATTCAACACAAACATGCAGAGACTAATTACACCTTTTTCGTACTCATTCTAGCTATCTGCTTATCTAGCTAGCCATTAGGCTGCATGGGAATCCGCGGACTCTTTTCCCTTCTCTAAACTTACACTCTGAAATTTTCAACAAGTTTATTAATAATATCAGGCCAAAACCAGGCACTGATGACTCACACCTGTAATCCTACTTACTCAGAATTGAAACCTGACTATCAAGGTTCAAAGCCACTCCAGTAGGAAAGGCCATGAGACTCTTATCTCCAATTAACCATCACAAAGTTAGAAATAGAACTGTGGCTCAAGTGGTAGAGCACCAGCCTGGACTGAAACAGCTATGCAACGGAGCCCAGAACTTGAGTTAGGTCAGGCCTCAGTACTGACACAAAATCATAATAGTAATAATACAAATAATTCAAATGAGAGTAAGTCAAGAGGGAGGAGATTTTAATGTCTGAGTTTTTAGATAAGAAATAACAATTCTCCAGCACTGACTCACAACTACTCAGACTACTAAAGAGGTGGTGGGTCCAAAGGAGTCAATATTATGCATTAAGGAGTCCAATTATATGGTAAGTAATGAGCTTATCTCCTTAAAATGGCTCAGTGTTCTATTTATAATTGGGCTTACCTTGCATGTGCAGTTCCTGCACTGGTCACCATCAACCCAAGAGTCTTGGTCACGATACAGCAGTCCACTCACTTGACAGGTCTTCTCACAATGACAGTTTTCCAATTGACTAAGTCTTGTCTCTGCATAATTTAGCTGATAAAGAGAGACAGAGAGAGCAATGGAGTGTGATTTGTGTCATTCAAGTGCATTGTCCCAACTAAGATATTGCACAAGAAAAAGAATAGATCCCAGCAGAGAGAAAGAGAAAGACAGAGAAAGAGAGAGAGAGAGAGAAACAGAGAAACAGAGAGAAACAGAGAGACAGAGAAAAAGATGCTCAGGATAGCTCACTGGTTCTTAGCAAGAGCTGTTGCTTTGTTTCATTTTGTTTTGGGTTTGTTGTGTTTAACACAAGGTGAAATTACTTGAAAGACATACTGGCTCCTATGGTCTAATGAACACCAAATGAGACATTAAACTGTACCTCCAGAGCCACATGGCCATTTAGAAATGTTTACATTTATTCCCTACTATCCTCTCCATGTTCCTTCCATATTAACTGGAGTGTTATGGTATACAAGCCAGGACCTCACTGCTTTGTCTCTGATGAGAAATTCCGGAGGTGCCTGTACCTCTCCAGAGGTGGAAGGAACACATATCATCTTCCAAAGAAAGTTCTTTACAGCCCTGGATATTTGAAACAACATTCTGGACTAGAGCTGTGAAATCTCTCTGTCTAATCTGCGAACATCTGAGCTTTCTTGCACCATGAGATTTTCCTTAACAACTCCTCCGAGTATGGTTCCAGCCTTCTCTGTCCTAGCCATTCTTCATTCCTCTCTTCTGACTCTACATCATCCACTCTATTCCAAAAAGCTTCACTGGTTGGGTGTCTGCCTAGCACGTCTGAGGCTTAGGTTTGATTCCTGGCACTACACACACACAAAGAAAAATCTACCCCTGAATATATCACTTTGGTCTGAGATGACTATTGTCATATCCACACTAAAGAGTAATTTAGTCAAACAGCAATTATTACCCTTTTATCCTTCCCCTTACATAAAGACTGTCATTACTGAAAAAAAAAGTTCATACTCATCATTTCCTAATTTTTTCCTTCCCAATCACACTATGCCTCCTTGAGTTGAGTGTTTTCTCCATGCACATCATTTCAGTCGTTGGTCCAACAAACTTCTTTAAGGAGTAGAAGTTAAGCCTGAACAATCATTCCCAGATTCTTTCTGTGGTCTCATTCTACACATATTTCTCTTAGTCCTTCATAAGAGAGATGCTCTCTGGAAATGGATTTCATATATATTTCTCCCCTATGGTTCTGCCATTTATCACATCCTCTTTCTCCAGACTTGTGGGATTTCTCAGGAAACTTGATGGCTGTTCACCCTTGGTGAGAAACGGCAAAGGGCAGAGAAAATAACAAATAGGATCCTAGATAAACCACAAACAACATGGTACTAAGGTGACTCTGCATGAAAAATCAGCTACCTAGGACTTCTTTTAATAAATATGATCATTCAAAAACAAAATCTTTTTTTTAACTTAAAACTCCAGCCTAATCATGGAGTTTCTAGAGTCTATGATAGTTAAGATCTTTGGGAAATCTTTAAGAAACACAGATAAAATCTACTTCTAAGAATTTTTTGAGGTTAAGTAGGTAAACTAGATAGATAGATAGATAGATAGATAGATAGATAGATAGATAGATAGATAGATAGATAGATAGATAGATAGATAGATGGATATAAGAGATAAGAGATAATAAAAAGGACTTAAGAACTCATTAGTATTATCATTATTGCATTTCTGTTAGTCCCAGTAGTTCCTACATAGGGCTGTGATTAACATATGACCTACGATTGAAGAAAAAATAGTTGAACTGGATCCAAATACCTTCAAAACGTAGCTCATAAAGTAGTCTCTGCTTGTCAGATTCTTCATTGCTCTGAAAACTTTTGGCAACTCTAGATGGAAGCCTCTTAAAGACTATATAATCCAAAAGGCAATTCAGTATCTGTTTAAGTTCCATAAATTTCTAGGATCTTGGTTAAGGTTAATACTAGCAATTACCAGTACTGATCCAATAAATCTGAGCTGTATTCATCTATAAGATTCCATTCCTGAGGAAAATGTGGTTTTAATGTACTAGATTTTGTTTTCCTTCAGATATTTGGTTTTTTAAAATATATGTTTAGCCTTTGCTGACAACCCTGAAAATCCCTAATCTCTATTGTAATAATAATAATAATGAATCAAACAGATACAAAGGCAAAGGGATCTTAAGGCAAAAAAATCCCACTAACTTTTCAAAGCCATTTAATATGTAATCTTGCTTTCTTTTCACCCCTGATAAAGTCTATAATAATAATAATAAAGGAGAAAAACAACTCTGAATCAAAAAATGAATTGCATTTTATGCCATTGGTATTAGCATGGTGAATTTATACAAGTTCATTTTCAAAAGCTATTTCTGTACTACTTGCTTTCTCTCAGAATGCCTGAAAATCTAAAATAGATATGATATCAAACCTACAGCTCTATTCTGTTCCATCTTTGTTTGTGCATTTACCTAAGTGACCACTGGCTCTATCATTTATTTTCAGCGCTATACATGGAAAGATAGACAGGAAGGCCCTTTGCACAGAGACAGGGTAATGAATAGATCTGACTACATTAGCCACAGGGTAGATCGCTTTTGGCCTTTCCAGTACTATTTGGTGTTTGCAATATGGAAGAGGGGGAAAATGAAATTCCTATTTTTAAATCTTTTCAATGTAATTAGAAAACCATAACTGAGTTCAAAACAATGAAGGTCTCAAAATGATAGTAACTGAAATGCCATTCCAAGTTTTGCTTGATCTGACTCCATAGATTTGTCACAGATATAAGCAAAATTAACTGAGAAATTACTAAACTCTAGTGTCTCTTCTTCCTGATACTGCAGAGAGGAGGAGATCATAGCACTGGTGGAGCTGGAGAACAAGACACTATCTCCTGAGCCTATAGCAAGACACCTGACTAGAAGGTATGTGACTCCCACAATGATAAAACCACCTAGGAGAACTTTAGAGTAAGCCATAGCGTTGTAGAATCTTGTAGATCTTTAAGGGTTCAAGAGAGTAACAACAAAAAGCAGAATTTCATACTGTGGGTAACCTTCATGCACCTTCTCTGCTTGAAGATGTCTCGTTTTGTCAAATTGTCAGGATTTCTCCAGGGGTATCTTATCTACCCTAGTCTCTGACACTGAATGTAAGTGAGTATAAGCTGCTTCTATGATCTATTCTGTCTCCAGAAAAGGCACAGTCATTTCCCAACACTGTCAGCTCTAAAAGGAGAAAAAGAACAATGAGTCAGCCTAAGTAGACCCCTGGGATTTATTTATGACTGGTTTTATCTGCCTTTGGCTAACAATTGCTGTCCAGATTGTGCACGAGGCTTGCTCTCCAGGAGGATGCCAAGTTTCTACAAGCTTGATTCACATTCACTCCCAACAGATAACCAAGTGAAAACTTTACCTCTGTTTGAGGAAGAGATCAAACATACATCCTCCCTTTCCTTACTTTACCTCTGTTCGAGGAAGAGATCAAACATACATCCTCCCTTTCCTTTCTTCTTTTTATCCTGCTGGCATCAGCCACCTTTTTCTCTCTGTCAGTCATTCCACCATCATATTTCTTTTTCATTTCTCTTTCCAATCGCCTTCTCTCCACTGCACACTTTCTCAATCATGATTCGACATGCAGGATAAGACACCTATACTCAGGTCCCAACTCTGCTATCCACTACCTTAAAAAAAAGTGATCTAACTGTTCTGGATGGCATTCTTCTCATCTATAAAGTACACTATTAAACAGCTCACAGAATTATTGTGAGCATAAAATAATAATGACTATTTAAAAAATCTTAAGCTTTGGAAGGAATGTATAGAAAATGCTCAGCAAATATTACCTAGTGTGCCTGCCTTTCTACCTTCTTCTAGATCAATGGTGAAAAACGAAGGCCCAACAGACCACATCTGTTCCACTTATTTTTGTACAGCTAAAAAATGGCTCTTATAGTTTCCAATGGTTATATGTTAAATTATCATAAATGATTATTATATTTAGGTAAAAAGAACTATATTCATAATATCCTCAATTTTGCCTCTTGGCTTACAAAGCTCAAAATCTATTAGTTGGCAATTTATAGAAAATATTACCTGTGCCAGATTATTATATATTCAAAATTATGCAATAAAAAATAAGTATCCAGTTGTAGAATTAGAATTCTACCTGTTTGGAAGGAACAGACCTATAAATCTGCCAAAGTGGTGGGAGAAGGGGCATTTAAGGTAAATTTAAACATTTTCTGCTAGCAATTTCCCACAATTAAGTTTTTTCTGCCTCACAAATGCTCATTTTATATAATGGTGTTTTGAGGGTAAAGATCATTGTGGCTCCTAGACAATATCTACCCAAAAACAAAAAAAGTAAGAAAGGAAAATGAGATTCCCTGCAATGGGAAAGAATGAGAAAGGAAAGGGCATTGTCAAAGCTGAGCATGGAGAACCGCCATCACCTAAGACTAAGTGGCATGTTTCTTGTTCCAAAAATTTGGTAGCATGCTAAAATATAATTGACAGTATTGAGATCAAGCAGCTTCAGACAATACGAAATAAAAGCCTCTATGTGCCACAAGCGGGGAAGGCAAATAATTGCCTCCATTTCACACTTCCGCCACACTCTGAAGTAAAAAGCTAATGCTTCAGGTCTTGAGCCCCAGTCTCATTCTTTCTCTTTGTAAAAATATTCCATCTCTCTTTTACAGACAAAAGGAGAGACTTGGGCTTGGCCAAAAAAAAAATCTAGTTTGAAACAGAAATGTTGTTTTTAGTGGCACAATCTATGGGCCCAAGATACAGCCCAACCTCCCAATCACATATCTACCCACCAATTTTTTTTTTCCCTGTGTCATGGCTACAGGCAGAGAGCAGTCATAGCTGCAGGTGGAATGGGATTAATGTATCATTTCCACTGTTATTAAAATACTTCCCTTTGCAGAGTATAATGTCTCTTAGGCTCAACCTAATTCTTTCTTGGCCCTAGGCTGGAATTGATGTCCACGACTGATTGGTATCATAACAACAGCATTAGACACATTTTCTAGTTTTATTTTCCACTACCTTTCTCCACAAAACTCAGGCTTTTCGTTATGACTCTCTACTTTATAAATAGGTATTCATGTGCTAATTATTCACATTTTTGGTTTAGTTTGTCTATGTAAGTAGTTCTAAAGAAGGAAATTTTTTGCTCAACATTGCCTCTATGTGCATTACAGGACACAGAAAACATAGGTCCTCACACAGAGCTTGTTTTGTGAATGACAGAAAGAGGAAAGATGCCTAGTTATAAAAACTGAAGGTCTTGGAAGGCAATTTTGCTTCCTTCCCTATTTAGCTCAGAGCCAATTCTGAAGCAAATCACACATTAGAAATTTGATATAATACCTTCCTATGACTATCATCTGTTCCTAACAATAGCTATTTTGCCTTTCCTGATTATTAGCAATTATTCTTACACCAAAACACCTTGCTTTATAAGCAGCAGTGACTCTGATCATCTATCATCTCACAATGCTATTAGTTTAATAACCAATGGGCAAATCCCTTTTCCACTCATAGAAAATCTACCAGTGATACATACTGCACCTCTTGCTTCAAAGCATTTTTCAAGAAAAACATTTCAATGCGGTCTAATAATATCAGAATCTGAATGGTGATGCTTAAAATAGGTGGTCATATTTCCAGTAAGATAAAACATGTTTGTACTAATATATTGCAGCTGTCAAGGCTAAAAATGTTTCCATTGCAACCTATCACTCTAAATTCCAGATAGGACAGAGAAAGAAATGAAACACCACAAGTGAAATTTAGATACCTACTTTTGCAGTCATCTTGGCCAAGAGCTCCTGTAAATCCATTATTCCTTGCACCAGGCTTAAGAAATCACTGCAGGTTGGGCAAGCTCAATAAAGAAAATATAAAAATATATATATTGATCTTGTGCTAATATAAAAAAGACAGTTTTGAAACAGTAGTTGTTTGACTCTAGAAAGGTTTTACCTTTTTTACTAAATCCTCTGTGAAATCACAGAGGATCAAGGCTAGCTTTGCTCCTTTTTTTTTTAATAAGAAAAAGGAAAAAAGAATGTGGGAGGGAGTGTTGTTAACTGAAAAGAAAAACAGTATGATTTCTTTTACCTTTTTGTCCTCAGAGGGGTTTTAATTTGAGGTGTCAATTTATGTGTACTATGCATCTTGGGCAGAGTCACCTCTTCTATCATTCTTCATGCCCCTCATTTATCTAAACCTCAATGGCCCCTTCAAGCTTATTCATTTTTCATGTATATAAATGGAGTATTATATATTCACCTACAATTACTATTTCTATTTTCATTCATCAGACCCCTTGTTTTAATCCCCGCCCCCAGCAGCCAAGTCATATTTCATCTTTCTGGTATTCACTCTATTGAATGCTATGTTAATTGCTCCAAAGAGTTACAACATAATCCGCAGATGTATATACCATCCTTTGTAGTCAGTTTGATCATGTATACATCATGTACACATCTGAGCTGGTACCTAGCTTGACTATTACAAATATTATGAATAGACTTGCAATGCACGAGTTGTAGGTACAATCTTTCAGCTAAATGTCCAAAAGTAGTATAGCTAGATCATAGTGTAGCTTTATTTTTAACAATATGACATTTCTAAATTAATGATATATTGTTAAATAAAAACCCATGTTTTATTGCCCGATAAATTCAGAAATGTAAACTATTATATAAAAGGAAAAAGTCAGCTCATATCCAAGTCAAGTTTCAAGCTTAAAGACTATCTATATGTGTGTGTGTGTAATACAAACCCATTATTATAACCAATACATGTCTTCTCTTTTTAACTTAGTAAAAAGTCAAGTCATTTTTAAATGTTTAAAGGCACAGCAATGCATATTATAGATCATACTTGTTCACTATCTTCACCATTTCAGAAATTAACAATGCTAAGTAGTTTGTGTGTATCTTTCTACATGTATTTCCATGGTCATTTGAACAAGTTATATAATACTTAAAATTCACAAATGATCTTAAAGCTGCTACTTACTGCGATTTAGATTTGGGCACTGTGTTATGTATCCATTTGGCATAAAGATGATTTTCCCATCTTGGATGATCCCCTTGATAAAGAAAAGATAAGTAACAATGAAAATGACATCACCAGTTCAAATGGCCACGCAGGTCAGATTACTTTTTAGCAAAACTAGTGCATTCAAAATGAGAAGTGCCCTTTATCCACAATACACTACTTCAAATCACTCTCTAGAATCTTGAGAAGTACATTCATCCCGACAAAGCCACAATTAGCCACCACTGGTTAATGTCCATGAGATCACAGCACCAAGGATCCAGCAGGAAGTGTTCTTAAATTATCATACCAAAAAGGCATTCCCACCATAACAATTTTCTTCAATGCTCTAATCATGCTGACACATTAAATATGGCTTATTTTATAAAATGTTTTTAAAGGAGGAAGAAAGGTAACAGACTAAAATGTTTATGCATTGATTCATTTAGTCAGGGAAATAAAATTAGATATTATCTTCACTCCCAAGTAAGTAGCATTGAGTCCTTGCTGCTATATCATAAGACTCAACATCTGTGAGTAAAAATTGGGTCTTCTAGTATTGGAATTCAATCTGGAAGAACACCCTGAACTTAAAGTTATCAGGGGCAGCATCCCTCAGTGGAAATACTGATTGAGCATTTGGATTTTTTGAGGTTAAATTTAAGATTCTGTTTTTAGGTTTGTTATTATTTTTAGAAAGATTTTTTTTTTTTAAGATTTGATAGAAAAGATATTACCGAACAGATGGAAGATGTGGAAGCTGGTTCAGAATACTGAGCTTAAAGTATAAATAAAATATCGGCTTAAGATAGTGCTGCAAGTCTTTCTGAGGGAGTAACATTTAACATTTATGTGCTCCTCTTCTAAACAACAGAAGGCAGTCAGCAAATGCTGTTTTCTCCTTTTATTATTTCAGGCTAAAATATGAATTGGAAATATTAATAAAAATACCTGTACCCCAGAACCTTTGCAGCAGAATTATATACATTAATTAACCTCTTCCTCTTTGAGGATGAGGCAGTGTTGTGGTTACCAGGGTAGACAGCCTCTCCATGGGGAGGAAGTCTCTGCCATGGCTCGTCAATATTATTTCATAATGTCTTGCAGGGGGTTTCCAGGGAGCAATTAATGGATTCACAATCTACGTGAATCAGCTTCTCTCTGGGACAAGACTGCTCAGTTTTCCCAAGCAAATTAACTCCTAGAATATCTTTCAAGATTTGGCAATTAGAAAAATAGATGAATGAATGATCAGACGTGAGGTGACATGGGCTCAAATTCTGGATCTCACTCTAGCTTACTGGGTAAACTATAGGCCATAAATCAATCACTTTCTCTGCCTCAACTGAGGCAGAGAAAAAGTAGTAAATAGATTTTTTAAAATGCTAAAAGATCCTTCCAACACTCAAGCTCCAGATCAATTAAATAGGAATAAGAGCTGATATTATCAAATTTTAGAGCTCTGTGGTTTCATTGGGTAATTCTTCATTTCATAATACATATGCATATAAAATGAGATATAGATGCATATTTACAAATGCATACATCTAAACAAAGATAAAGATTTCCACCAAAGAACAGACTATCACTGAAAACTGACTATCACATTGGAAAAATCAGATTTGATTATAGATTAATTTCTAGCAACCCAACTACATCCTCGTTTTATTCAAGACATGGGGATTTCCTGGAACATGGGAAATTTCAGTGTTAAAACAAGAGACTTCCAAAAACTCAGACAGCTGTTTAACCTAGGTGAGACAGAGGTGTTAGAAACACATGTATCAAGAACTGATTAGGCCCATCTATTTCCTATTCATCAGAAGATGCCACACCATTTTTATTTCTGTCATCCAAGGAAAAACAACACTCAAAATTCTGTTACATTGGGTGTGACACAAATTACTTTATCAAAAAAAACCCATAAAAAGTATTGTAAAAGATATGCAGAAAAGGAGGGGGGGAGGATGAACAAACACAATCATGCTATTCAATACACACTACGTGAATATTCAATATACACATAGAGATAGGAGGAACACGGGAGAAAGAGAAATAAGGATGACATTGTCCAAAACAAGAAATGTTCTCATTGTGTGACCTTACTAGTTTTAGACACAGGATAAATTACAAATTTCTTCTCCATACTTTTCCTGTATTTTTCTATTTGCTCTCAGTATCGGTTGTATTCATACTGAAATAAGAGTTCTCATCATCATTTTGAATTTTCAAAAAATGTTGGACAAAAAAAATTACATGGTACATTATAAATACATTAATGGTACTAACCCCTGTTTTCACTGTATTTGATCCCGGTGCCCTGAATCTTGTATATACATCTTTCTAATTTGTGGGGGAGGGCAGGGAGGGAAATAACAAAATGCTCTAATAAGGATATGGGTTGGCCATTGTAACAATGTACAAGATGTACAAGATGTACAAGACACTATGTTGAAAACGAACTTTACAACTGGGGGGGGAGGGGAGCAGCTGGGGAGGTGGGTGCAGAGGGAAGGGATGGCAAGGGAAAAACAAAGGAGGAGGTACCTTACTCATGTAACTGTAACCCCTCTGTACAGTATTTTTACAATAAAAAATATAGACAAAAAAATGTTGGACAAGGGCTGGGAAGGTGGCTCAGTGGTAGAGTGCTTGCCTTGCATGCATGAGGCCCTGGGTTTGAATCCTCAGCACCACATAAGCAAAAAGAAAAAAAGCCAGAAGTGGCACTGTGGCTCAAGTGGTAGAGCACTAGCCTTGAGCTGAAGAGCTGAGGGACAGCGCCCAGGCCCAGAATTCAGACCCCAGACCGGACCCCCCCCCAAAAAAAAATTGTTGGACAAGGACAGTAAAGTCTGTTTGGGTGTTCTTCTGAGATGATTTTGGTATCTCCAAGGAGTATAGGTCTGGGGCCAAATCATGTATCTATTTGACCAATGAGAAGTTAGACTTTGATACTTTAAGTTTCCTTAAAAAACAAACAAAAAACCCTAATCTTAAACCATATACTAGGAATTACTAACTCCAAAAACATTGCTGGCATCCTACAAATGTCATGGGTAAGAGCACATAGCTTAATAGGGCTCTAGTTACATGCACTAATAAGATACTCCTACAAAAAAAAAATCTGTTTTCAAAATAAGGTTTAATTTTAATCACCTTAAATGGATACTAATCAAACACGTATAACAAATTATCAGTATTCAAATACTGTGACATTCATTGCTAACGGTTTATTAAAATAGCTTGCTAAAATTGTTCTGTGCTGAAAAGCAGAAGCATTTTTCCCCACAGGCTTATTTCCCCTGCAATCTTGTTTATACTATTAATTCCTAAACAATCCATTTTCTTAATCCATTCTCTAACCCCCAGCATGTCTGAAAAACTTCAATAAATTTCTAAAGGGCAGAGCCCAAATTAAAAAGTTGTTACTGTTAGTAGGGACAGACAGGGGGAAATGAACCTTTTTTCCCTTTTCTTTGTCCCACCTGTTGCCACTTCTGCCTCCTGTAGTCAGTGGGAAAATAAATTTATTCCAGAGAGGTTATACTTTATGCTGTACATTAATGTTTGAAGAACTAATGCCCATATTTCCATTATTCCTACATTTTTTTTCATTTCCTGTGGGAAGAAAAAAAAAGGAGGAGGCAATAAAATAAATCAGAACATTACACCATTAGAACCTTGTTCTGGTTGGAATAGCCAAGATTAGGCAAGACTTCCTAAGAGCTTTCTGATAAGACACAAATGAAAGCTACTTTACCACCAAACAAATGCTAATTCTTTTTAATGCTCTTATTTCCCTGCAGATCTCTGTTTACATTGAAGAAAATGGTTCCATTTTTTTTTTCGTATGCTAAAACACTGAAACAAATTGCCTTGAAAGAGAAAGAGAAAAGGGATGGGTGAATTTCCTGCCAGGCATGTAAATATATGGATGAAGATGTGTTCTGTTTATAAAGTGGAAATGACCCCAAGCTCTGGCAACAGGCTAGCAAAAAGTAAAACTTGGGAAACTCAGGAGGAGGGTTTTCAAAGCACATCCAATCATTTCTTTCTGCCCTGAAGACAGTTAATAAAATATTCCAGCTTGCATGAAGCTAAGAAAGACACTTGTCAACTTCCATTATGATCAATAAAAACCGTCAGCTCATTAGCACATCGTTAGTTGCCTTGCTGTTTCCAACGCCATAATGCACAGAAATATTAATCTACAATTGTATACAATTTCCCAGTTCTGTGACTTTGACTTTCTGCATGACAGAAAAGAATAAGAATTAAATATGGGAGGAATTCAATCTAGCTTTTTCTATGTGTCTATAAACATATGTATACCATCTGTAGAATTATGGGAAGCAGCTGAAGTTAAAAATAAATAAATAAAACAAAAAAAACCAACAGCTGTGGTATTTAAAAAATTGTAATCAATTTCACTTCTCATCCACAGCTCAGCTATTAAAGGAGACAACAAGGTCCAGGTAAGCTAAAGGTTAGACCCTAATTCATCAGAGAAACACAGACACGGAGACACAGAGAACCAATCTTCACTTGTACGAAAGGCTTTGGATGGGAATTCTCCATCAGACTTCAGTTCTTCAAAAACTGTCAAAACTCTCAATCTGTGAAACATCCCATAACTCACTGTGCTTCACCTATTATTTTTCATGTTCATTATGTTTTTTATATTTTTGAAAGTTTAACAGCATCATCAGCTTAGAATATATCAAAAGGAAATTGAGTGGCTAGTCTCCCATCTTGATCATGAAAACCTTGGACAATTGGGAGATTTAGATAAGCCTATCACTACTGGCCAGCTATTTTCTCAAAACGTGTTGTTGTGAAGAAGCCTCTGCTCTGTGTCTCACACAGGAATTATCTAATGTTAGAGGCCATGTGCCCGGGCACCAAGCAATTGAACCCATCCAGTGCTCTTTAAGTAGAAGCAAGTTTCCACCAGGGCCCAGAAATTAGATTTGACAAGTGAGGAGCTCTTGATTTTACTTTGCCTTTAAAGCACCATATTAATATTTTAAGACAGAGAATAACATTACTTTAAACTGAAAACATACAAACATTTTTAGTTCTGGAGCGATAAAGCTGGTGTGGTTTCTTGAACCCCAGCAGTAGCATCGATGAGATAAATATGGAATGCTTGCCTCTCACCTGAGAAGCAACTACTTCATTTTAAGGAGGATTTTGCAACAACCAACACCTGATGACTTCAATAATGACAAACTGACATAGTTCCCCTACCTAGCCATCTCCCCTCTCTAAAGTAGAGCCAGAAACACTGTCTGGCCTCTAGGTTTCTAAGGAGGAAATAAGCTTTTAATACAAATTAGAGGGACTTACCTCTCCCTGGGATGTGTTAGAGCACTGCTAAGCACTATTAACCTACTATTAAGGTTAATGATAAACCTTTATTGTAAGTTCCCCTTTGGATGTTTATTTTTCACTATAAATAAGCTGTTAGAGATCAGCATAATCTGACTGCCATTAGACCCCTCTCTTGTAACCCTGGAGGCCTTGAGTGAAAGACTATAAGCCAAGCAGCTATCCGGAGTACCCTCATGTCAGTACTGGCTGCTTTGGGCACTCCACAGATGCCTTGGATATGGTAAACACAGCTACTTGCTGTCAAAGCACAACTCTACATCCTGGAGGTCTTGTTCCAGCCCACAACTGTTTCAAAAATATTGCACTCAGTGCTTTGCTGTCACAAACTCTAGATAACCCTTATGACCATTTCCACCCCAGAAAATGTGAAGGCCTGTGACTGCTGAAAATAGCTTTCCTAATTTGAATGAGGGACTACTGTGATTGGAGGAACTGCAGTCCTCATTTGCATGAAAAGTTGTGCTATGACTGGTGCAAATTCTCTGACTTCACCTCTTTTTTGAGTATATAAGCAGGCTCTTGGGCTAACTTTGTTTTGCATGCAAGTCCCAGTATTACAACATTAGGCTACAGTGAGTATTTTTGTTTGTTTGTTTGTTTGTACATTCATGCTCACTTTTGATCTTTATCACTGGTAGAGCTGCCTGAACTGGTAACACAGAGAATGGTAGAGCTTCAGCAGCAGATGATAGCAGAGACAGCCCCCCTTACCTCCTCCCCAAAAAAGTAGCTGGACAGAAACAATGGAGAAAAGAGACAACAGAGGAAAAAATAAAAACTGGGAAGAACTGAAGGTAAGAAACAAGGGCCCTAGTCACTGAAGTTTTTCCAGAGGGCTGCCAACTCAGATACCCTAGGCTTGACCACTGTCACATTTACCACCATAGGTCTGTACAAGAGCTATAACACAAGATGGCTAAAAGACACTTCTTACTGCTTGCTGCCCTCAGCTGCAGCAGCTCCTAGCTTCAGGATACCAAAAATTACAATAGCTGCTAACTGGTACTTAACCCCAGAGCAATAAGCCTCCTCCATTCTGAGTGCCTAGAGCCATACTTTCCTGGCTTCTAAAGCCTGGAAGAATCAGCCCCTAGATCGCAGGACTTGAAGCTATGGAGTAGTCGTCCAGTCCAGACTATAGACATAGACATTAAATATTCAACAACAGAGGACTCATAGCACTAAAAGACTTTCTCCTTGCCTGTCTATGATTCCTATCTAAATAGAGTCAAAGGACCCTGGCCAGCTGACTGGTAACATACTGCAATCTTCTCCAGGCACAAAATCTAAAGAACCATTCAATAAGGCTACTCCTACTAGGAAGCAAGGAGAACCATTTTGTTCCCCAGAACAATGGTCAATGTGTAGCTACCATTCCTTTTTGGTGGCTCACAGTGGTACCACTTATTTTGGAGACAGGGGGTGGTAAATCCAGAAAAAAATAATAATAGATATCACATCTTCCAGGAAATATGGTATCAGTAAGTGAACAGTTCCCCAAGTCAATATAGTGATATCTGTAATAGCACATGATTAACACTTATTAAAGATTTGTTACAAAGACTATGAAGTAAATGTGTGTTCCCATCTTCATCACTATGGACTATGTCAGGTTGGCAAGTCTCTTAGTGTTTTTGAATCTCATTGGCAGACCTATACAATTAGAATGATACTTAATAGCTCATTAGGTTTCTCTGAAAGAGAAATATGATCAATTTAGCTATACATCTAGTACTAGACAAAATCTGGAACATAACACACTTCTAAAGCAAAGTAATTGTCAAACTCTGAAAACCCATTGAGTATTCTGTCTTTATCATGTATGGATGCTCTTCTGCATGACATTGTTTATATCCACAGAGAATAAAGAATTTGGAGTTGGAATAGATGATAGGACTTTTCCCTCTGATAGTCACATCACATCTTCCCAACCAAAAGAGAAGTCCCCTAAAGGCAGAAAAAGAGCAAATATATAAGAAAAAAAGGGATGGAATGTGTGTTGTTAGCTTTCCTATATGCTAGCTGATTTTGGTATATATTCTTATCTTGTATGCTAGCTGCTTCATATATATCTACCCATTTATATATGTTTATGTATACATATATATGAATATGTGTATATATACATAATCTGCATTGTCTCCATGAGAGATAGCTTTACCAATTTACAAATAACTGATTCAGACCTTGTACCTGCATTCATGTGAAGAATATAGAAGGTCCTCAACTTTTGACAGTTACCTTATGATACTGTAACTTATGAATTTTTTTCAACTTTAGAATGGTGCAAAGGCAAGGCAGGGTCAGTAGAAACTGTACTTCCAGTTTTTAATTTTAATTTTTCCCCAGGCTATCAATATGTAGTACAACAGTGTGTGAATGTTCTCAGAACCAAAGTGGACTCTCATGTCAAAGTCTAATGAAATGGAGTCAGAGGACCAGGGATGGAAGTCTTTATGCACATTTTACTGAACTATCATGAAAGACCCTGCTGAAAGTATAACCTCCTACAACATCTATCACCTATCACCTTGAACAAAAAAGGTGTATTTCTTTTTCTTTTCATTGTGAAATCTCATCATCTATTTGAGTAATGATTCACAATGTAGAATGTATACCTGACAAACAGAAATAGGATAATCACAATTATTTGACCTTTTCTTCCTGGTCTTTTTGCTCCTATTCTTTTTTTTTCCCCAAATATTTCTTTATTGAGATTAAGTGACTACATAAATCTCACAATACTGTGGCATAGTTATACTTGGCTAAAGTCACACTTTTTAACCTTCACAATGATAATCATTGTATTTCTTTAAGGATATTTACCCAGAAACTATCTGAATAAAATCTTTACTATAGAAAGCTGGTTATTCTGACACTCACTTTAAATTGACAATAATTATTTATGATCTGTGGCAGCAGCAGTGAACCACAACTCCCAGTCACACACATGGCCAGAGGGGAAACGAGTTAAATTCCTCCCAATGCTGTGCTGCTAAGCTCTTTGATAGGTGAGGTTCACTAAATGCATTATCAGCTTAAGATAGTCAGCTTAAGATATTCTCAACTTCATTGGTTTGTTGAGACATAATGCTGGTAGGAGAGCATTTCCATACTGTCTGCCAATCCTGTAGCTAGAACTATATTCTGAGCACTTGCTGAAAAACATAGAGGCCATCTGACCCTGGTAAAGCATACAATCTTAAAAATAAACCAACTATAATGCAAATGCCCGCATAAGTTGTACCCAAGGTCCTGTACATATTGCAGAGTCCCTTACGTAAATTTACCAAAACTTGAAGGTGACGGCAGAGAAGTGAATACCTTACTCCTGAGAGCCTTACAAATTGAAGCCCCCTGTGCAATTACACAGTTGCTCATGAAGCCAGCCCTGCCTGTACTTCACACTAGTGATTGTGGTATAAAAAATGGAGGTGATTCCATCAGAAGGTATGTGATGGAACAATTACAAACTGAATGTATCCACAGACTTTGAACCAACTTATAGAACCTTATATCAAGAGAAGAGTCTATTTCTGAACCTATGAATGTGTACTTGTGACTTGCTTTGACAAGGAGAATATGGAGGAAGTGAAGAGTGCCAGTTCTAAGCCCTTGGTTCTAACATCTCAAGAAACTTGCAAGCATCTATGCCCACTCTCCTGAGTTATTGCCAAGCCTTAAGGTAATAAATACCCCCCCAAACACACACACACACACACACACACACACACACACAATACCTGCTAGATACTAGAAAGGATCTGTGAAGATAAGGTGGTGGAGGAAGATTTAATTTAGTACAAGACCAAAGAGATTAAGACTATGTAAGAAAGAGGAGGGAAGGAGAGATCAAGGGAGGAAGGGAAGAAGGGAGGGAGAGAGGGAGGGAACGAAAGATAGGAGACACACAGAGAGAATATTGTATACAAATAAATAATAATGATTCTGAGCAGAGGCATGTGAAATGTTTTTATCCCCTGATAATGTTCAGGGGATAAAAAAGGAAAGCAGTAGGTCTATGGTGTGGTGGACAGAAGAGAAAACAGCAGAGATAAAGGTACAGAGGAAAGTAAAGGGAAAACCTCATACTGATCTGAATGTAATGAAGATTCACTGAAAACAATTTAAGCACGAGTATAATTTCCTTAGCTCCAAACATATGCTAATGGCTAATGTGAAGTTCAACAGCTACGAGCAGGTAAATCCAGAAATCAAATGCAGACCATATCACTTGAACCCAAGCTCATTTCCCTCTCCCTGTATTTACATGTCCATTTAAAGTAGTTAAGGATGCTCCAGTATTGGCAGTATACGCATCGATTGCAGTAGCTGGGTATCATCTCAGGCCTATTAAATAAGATGTTGAAATAAGGTCCATCTCCTTCATTCTTTTTCTTTTGTTGGTAGTGATAAAATATATTTTTTAAAAATTGTCATTTTAAGTGGCATTAATTACAATCACAATGCCACTATTACCACTTAATATTAACAAATTTTCTTCATTGCCCAAACAAGAGCTTTATTATAATTCCATCACCTTCTGTTCTTGGTGCCTACGAACCTTAATCTACTTGAATAAATTTCATGATTCTTGATATTGCATATAGGAAGTAGAATGGTACAACATTTGTCTTTGGGGGGTTGGCATTTTTCACATGGTGTGTGCTCAAAGTTTGTCCATGCTACAGTGTGATTTGGAACTTTCTATGACTTACAGCCTATTAAATGGATTTATATACTACATTTTTAAATCCATCCCTGCATGGATGAATATTTGAGCTGTTCCTTTTTTGGAATATTGTGAATAGTGCTAACATGAGTGTTAGCATACAAATGTTGGTTTGAGTTTCTGCTTTCAAACCTTTCAAAAATGTAAGAGGGTCTAGATTCCTGTATAATTTATCATATCCCAGTATATCTTGGATCTAATTTCTGCATATCACAGAGAACATGTACCATTTGTCTCTCAGTCTGGCTTACCTCACACACACAATGAGACCAAAAGGGTATATTCATAGGAAAGAAACACAACAGTTCAATGCCTCTTCATATTTATATAAAATAATATGTTGAAATGATCTCCAAGATGCAGAAACAAGATACCTCTCTTTTTTTAATTTTTATTTTTTGATGATTCTTTCCTGTTTTATGTATGGTGTATTCAAGTATATATTTTTGGGAAAGTCAGGGGAGGGTACAGACTTCCAGGGAAAAGGGATGAAAAAGTGTAACCATGGAGCTCACTGGACACTGATGAAAGTGAACTATAGAACTCATGGGCGAAGACGGGAGGGAGAGACTGGGAGAAAGTGGGGAAACAGATGACACTGTACTAAAGGAAATGTACTCATTACCTGACCTGTGTAATTGTAATCTTTCTGTACATCACCTTTATAATAACAACAAAGTAAATAACAACAAAGTAAATTAACGTTAAAAAAAAATCTAAGAGAGGAACTGGTAGGTCACACGGGAACTCTGTCCTTAAAGTTTTGAGGAAACAACAAACTACTTTCACAGCAACTAACCTATTTTACATTCACACCAACAAAAATGGTTATATATTTTCCATAGCCCTCCCAATACTTGTTTTCTACTTTAAAAAATGTATAATGTTCAGGTGTGGTGGCTCATACCTGTAATTATAGCCACTCAGAAGGGTGAGATCTGAGGACTATTATCCAAAGCCAGCTCAGGCAGAAGAGTTTGTAAGACTCTTATCTCCAGTTAACCAGCACAAATCCAAAGTGGAGCTGTGGCTCAGGTAGTAGAGCATGTCTTGAGCAAAATAAGCCAAATGAGACACTGGTCCTGAATTCAAGCCCCTTTCTTGGTGTGTGTGTGTGTGTGTGTGTGTGTGTGTGTGTGTGTGTGTGTGTGTGTGTGTGTGTGTGTGTGTGTGTGTAATGATGTAACATTGTCATTTTGATTTACATTTTCCTGATGATTCAGGATGTTGGGTATCATTTCATGTGCTTATTTGCCATTAGTGAATTAATGACATTTAGAGAAATGTCAACTCATGTTATTTGTCTATTTTTTTAAGTAAGTTATTTGTTTTTCTGTTGTTGTTTTATAAGCACATTTTGCACATCGTGGGTAATAGATTTTTATTAGATATGTAATTTGAAAATACTTTCCCTCATTCTATGGGATTTTGTTTCATATCTTTGATAATGTCTTTGCATACACAAAATATTTTTTGTATTTTTGACATTTAACAGAGGATTTTATGATTACAATCCACCTTAATCAATGTCACCCCTTCCAACATTCTCACTCATCCCTCCTTTATCTACAACAGCCCTCACTCTTCTTAATTTTGTAGTATGCACATTGAATGCAAGACTGTATCCTCATCTTCTCTTCACTCATCTACCCCTTTCCTCTTGACCCCACTTCCTGGTTACTAGCTTGTGAATTTTGGCTGTCTTTCTAAGGAATTACACTGAGTTCTCCTCTGATTCTACCATATTTCAGTTAATACATTTGTACATATTTGCATACCACTCAACATATTTTCTTTTACATTTATGAGCTAAATCAAGCTTTTCTAAATAAGAGAAAACATGTATCCTTTATCTCTCTAGACCTGACTTAATTCACTTAATTTTTCCAGCTATTTCCATTTCTTTACAAATGATGCAAAATTCCTATGCATATATCTACCACATTTTCTTAATCCATTCATCCACTGAGAAGTGTCCGGGCTGTTTCTGTAATGTGGCTATGGTGAATAGCACTGCAATAAACATGTCTGTGCTCATTGCTTTACTATATCGTGGTTTACAATCTTTTGGATAGATGTCCAGGAGTCGAATTGCTGGATCACATGGTAGTTTTTTATTTTAAGTCAAGCACCAGTGTCTCATACCTATAATCCTAGCTGAGATTTAAAGATTGTGGTTTGAAGTACACCTGAGCAGAAAAGTCCATGAATCTCTAATCTCCAATTAACCACCAGACCCAAAACCAGAAATGGAGATATGGCTCATATAGTAGAACGTCAGTTTTCAATAAAAAATCTAAGAGATGGTGCCTAGTCTCTGAGTTCAAGTCCCAGTACTGGTGTGCACATGTGCATGTGCAAGTGTGTGTACACACACAAACACACACACAGAGGTTTTAATTTTGGTGACTTCAAAGGTATATTTTTATTTTGTGGTCACATTGGTCATATCTAAGAATTCACTGTGAAACAAAATATTATGGAGACTTAGCCTTACATTTTCTCCTAACAGTTTTATAGCTCTAGCTCTTATATTTAATTATCGATCCATTTTAAGTTAGTTTTTATAGATGATGTAAAGTATGGACCTTAACACCATTCTTTTGCATATGGAAATCCAGTCCCATGTGTTGAAGAGCCTATCTTTTTTCCCCAGCTAAGTGGTCTTGACATTGTTATCAAAATTTAACTGGCCATGCATGAAATGTATGAGTACATTTCTGGACCTTCAATTTTATCCCATTGGGATATACTTCCATCCTCATACAGGAGCGGATTGTATTGGTCATGACAGCTTTGTGGCAAGTTTTGAAACTGTGAGTCCTCTACTTCAGTTCTTCTTTTTCAAGATTGCTTTGGCTACTCAGGGTTCCCATAGTTCTATAGGAATTTCATGACAAGCATTTATTTACCTTTATGTAGGAAAAGATGCTAGAGTTTTGACAGAGCTTTCATTTACTTTGATTGCTTTGGGTGGTACTGATATTCTAACCATATTAATCTCCTAATTCATGAACAGAGATGTCAGTTTAGTTAGGTGTTATTTAATTTTTTTCAACAGAATTTTATAGTTTAAAAAAATCCAAGCCTTGTATTTCCTTGGTTAAACTCATTACTGTGTATTATATTCACTCAGTTACTCCCATGAGTGGAATTTTCTCTTAATTTCCTTTTCAATTTATTTACTGATGGCTTATAGAATCATAATTGATTTTTGTGTGTTGATCATGTAAACTGTTACTTTGTTAATAAATCCATTTATTGCTCTAGTAGCTTTCTTATAGGTCCTTTGGAATCTTCTATATATAGAATCATGCCTAGAAATTGAGGTCGTTTTACCTATCCCTTTCCTATTTTAATTAATTTTATTTCTTACACTTGTCCAACTGCACTACCTAGAAACAGTGTTGAATACCAGTGATATCATCCTTGTCTTGTTTCTGATCTTAAAAGGAAAGCTCTCAGTCTTTCACCATTATGCAGGATGATGACTATGGGGTTTTTCATTTACACCTTTTATTGTCTCAAAGAACTTCCCTTCCACTGTTTGCGTTCTATTTTCTGAGAGAGACAGAATACAACCAACTCTCAATAACTTTCTCTTGCTGAGTTTAGCATTGATACTGTTAAGAATATTAATAATAGATCATTATTGCAAGCACTTCTGTTAATTGTTAATTTTCCTATAAATAAGCTATGTTGTTGGAGGGCTGGGCCAGTTTGACTGTTTCATTGACACTTGACAGACCTTTCCCTTATGCCCACTTGCCTTAGGCAGAGAGCTGTCAACTGAGCAGATCCACTTTGGGCAACCAGCTGGATGTCATAACAACCCAGCTGCTTAAACTCCATGGATACCTTGAGGAAAGTACACTCCAGCTTCAAGGAACGCTGAAACTGAAACCGTGAGTCCTGCTCCAGAAGGCCCTGCTCCAGCATAACTGCATTAGGTAACTTACACCCACTTTAGTCATCACAAGCTTTGGTGAACTGGAGAGTAAGTTCTCCATAATACAGTGCACTCTATAGTCATTATCAGGACAGGGGAGAGAAAAGTCCCAGGGGAAGGGAAAAAAACAAAATGTTTAAATAGGGATACAGGTTGACCCATTGTAACAATGAGATATATGAGACATTGTTGAACAACAAACTTTACAGTTTAGGCTGGGGGTAGGGAGAGTATAATTTTGGAAGTGGGAGGGTAGGGATGGTAGGGGAAAAACAAAGGAGGAGGCAACAATGCTTGATAAGAAATGTATTCATTACCTAGATCATGTAACTGTAATCCCTCTGTACAGTATTTTCACAATAAAAAAAGGAATTAAAAAAAGCCTACAACTAGTCTTCATGCAAGGCTTGTGATTCATCCTATTGTAAGCTTCTAATTGGTGGAAGTGGAAGCTGGGTTATGATTGATATAAATTGCAATCCTACGTTTGCATGCTGTCTTCACTTTCTGAGTCAGCCTGGACATACCCTCCAGTGCTGCCCTCATGTTAGAACATTAGGCCCAAAAGGCTCTTCTCAAGTGTTCTCTTTTTGTCTACTTGTAATTATTTTTGTTTGGCTGTTTATTTTTTTGTTTTATGTTGTTGTTTTATGCTTGTCCTGGGCCTTGAACTGGGCCTAGGCACTGTCCCTTAGCAACTTTTGCTCAAGGCTAGTACTCTACCACTTGAACCACAGCACTACTTCCAGCTTTTTCTGTGATGAGCTGGAGTTAAGAGTCTCATGTAGTTGAGTGCTGGTGGCTCACGCCTATAATCCTAGCTACTCAGGAGGCTGAGATCTGAGAATCATGGTTTAAAGCCAGCCTGAGCAGAAAGTCCATGAGACTCTTATCTCCAATTAACCACCAGAAAATTGGCTCAAATGGTAGAGTGTTTGCCTTAAGCTGAAGAGCTCAGGGACAATGCCCAGGCCCAGAGTTCAAGCCCCACAACTGACCAAAAAAAAAAAAAAAATTCTCATGTACTTTCCTGCCTAGGCTGGCTTTGAACCACGATTATCAGATCTCAGCCTCTTGAGTAGCGGATAACAAGCATGAGCCCCCCACACCTGGCTTACTTGTGATCTTTGACATAGTTATAATGGGCTGAGAAATGATATAAAGAGGAGACCATGCCAGTGGAGGTGATGGGATGACAGCAACAGCAGTAATGGCTGAATCTTTGCTGGAGAGATCCAGCCAATGGTAGCCAAAACTACAGGAGGTCTGAAGGAAGGGTAAGTATGTATTAAGAGATGAGAAAGAGTGAAGAAAAAGAGACTGCAAAAGATGAGAGGCTGCCCAGGGCCAAAGAGCTGCCCTTGGTTTGGCCAGGCTCTGTTGGCTCACGTCTATAATTCTGGCTGCTTGGGAAGCTGAGATCTGAGGATCACGATTCAAAGCTATCCCCAGCAGTAAAGGCCAGAAGAGTCTTTCTCTTCAATTAACCACCAGAAAACCAGAAGTGGTGTTATGGCTCAAAGTGGTAGAGTTCTAGCCTTGAGCAAAAGAACTCAGGGATAGCCTCCAGGACCCAAGTTCAACCCCCAAAGCAGAAAAAAAAAAAAGTTACCCTCGGTTAAAGGCCAAGGGGACTGAAGAGTGCTGACACCATGGCTCAGGGGCTGTATACACACTAGCTGGCAATGATGATTGCTAGCATAAGCTGCTGCTAAAAGTCAAGGATTACAATAGCTACCAAAGGGTAGGCCACTGGAAATCAGAGCCGAGAGCCATAAGCCTCTGTCCTGAATACCTACAGCTATGTCTCTGGCTTCTAAAGCTTATAGCTAAACTTCAACGTTTTAGACCCTAGAGCTGCCTCTGAATCAGATAGTCAATCCCATGGGTTTTTCTCTCCCTCCCTTCCTCCCTCCCTCCTCCCTCCTTCCCTCTCTCCCTCCCTCCCCCACCTCTCTCTCTCTCTCTCTGTCTGTCTCTCTCTCTCTCTCACACACACACACACACACATAACACATAACCCTAGTGCATCTATTAGTGTATTTGATGGTAATGTAAAAGTCCCTTGGGCTCTGTTCATAGTACATTTTTTTCCTCTACAGACTCTTTAATTTCAATTACCTTATTTTCAAGTTCAGTGATTTTTTTTTCCTTCAGCATGTTCAATTTTGTTGTTGAATCTCTCTGGTGAATTTTTGTCTCAGTTGTACTTCTTAGCTGCAAAATATCTATTTGGCTCGTTTTTATAATGGCTCTGTCATTCTCTAGCCTCCTCTAGGTGCTTTCCATCTTCTTGCCCTTTTTCTTTAAATGACTTCACCACTAGAAACTTTACAGTTACTTTGTGGTTTCTACTGTTTTTGCTGCTGTCTCACTGTTGCTGATATGCAGCAGGATTTGAGTACACAAATCTAATATATTACTCTTTCTTCTACCCTTAATACTAATCACCTAATTAGATAGTGAATACTATCAATTAGAACTATATAGCTGCTATTTTACTTTAAACATTTTCTTCCTCTTCATTTATTTATTGTTTGTTGGTGGTGGTGTTGATGGAGCTTTTGAGACTGGATCTCCCTATATTGTTCAAACTCTTCTCAAATTATAGGCTAAAATCATTTTCCTCCCCTCCACCTTTAATGTATATAGAAGTACTTGGCACAGGTTTTTGGATTTTTCTTGTTGCTGTTATTGCTATTATGTCCTCTCTTTTGCTCATACTTAAATTTGGAATTTAAAAAAGACAGAATATTTTGGTCTTGGCTTAAATTTGTAACATGCAAACTTAATTCATTTCTCTCTTGTTTATAGAATAATTATTTTCTCCATTCTAAGTAAACTAAATCAAATCATCTTATATTATATTTTTATTGCCATTATGTATCTAATTTTACTTTTGCTAAATTAGACATGCTTATTATTATTTCAACCAAATGGATAACTTAGTCCTGTACATCCTTTCAATGTTTACCTGTAGTTATGTGTTTGAATGATAATTAAATATATATCCTTTTTTATCCAGAATGTGCAACATCATATTGCAGAGCAACCCTTCAAGCCATAAAATCTATTTCTTTACTCATTGTCTCTAGAGATCATAATATGACTTTCTTTTGGCAATAAAATGTTAGCAAATGTGGTCATGTAAACAGAACCTAGAGAAGCACAAAGATACTATAGGCTGCTATCTTCTTACACTTTAAATCCCAAGGTTGCCACACAAGTAATTCTGAGCTGAGCAACTAGAGAATGAACCAAATGGAGATGACTGAGAAACACCAGTCAACATCCAGCCTGCTGTCAGAGTTGTAAAGAAATCATCTTGTGTCCTGCTGATGGTCCAACTGATCAGAGACAGAGGAGAGAGCTCAACAGGTATAAGCTTAGCTAGGCCAAACCAGAAAAACCATCAGAATTGGGACCTGAGGAAAATGGCTACTCTGTTACTCTCTAAGTTTTCTAAGTGAAATTAAAGTAATTTATAACTTCATTTCATTTTATTTCCTATGAGAATTGATGTCTATTGACAATTCCAGGAAATTCTTAATGATTAGACTTCTAATAGTGCCTATAACTTCCTTCTCTCTATTATCTCCTGAAATTTTCAAATATACTGACATATATTCATGTATTCTGTGTATAATATATTACCTATATATGATATATATAAACAATTATAATTTATACACAATACATGTATACAGGCATAAGTATATTAAAAGTTGTTTTAAAATTTTTCTATTTATCTTTTTTTATTATTGTCAAGGTGATGTACAGAGGGGCTACAGTTACATAAGTAAGGTAATAAGTACATTTCTTGTCAAAGATGTCACCCCTTACCTCATTTTTCTCCTACTTTCCCTCCCCCACCCTCCTATGCACCAACAAGTTGTGCAGATCATTTCCAACATATTGCTGTTGGACTGGTTCCCCCCTTGCCTTTTGTTTCACCATTCTGTTGTTCCCCCTTCCCTTCCCTAATTCAAATACACATTGCCTTTTCTAAATTGTAATTTCACTTTCTTTTTTCTTTAGAATACCCTTAGGGGAATGACTGATTTCATGAATGTTCGCTCTGTGTCTAATCTACCATGTAGCAGGTTCACTGAAGGTTCTTTTCCCTTCAGTGACTATATTTTTCATTTCTAGAAGTGCTTCTTATTTCAGCTATTCCTGGACAAATTCATCACTGCCAACTATCACACATTATTGCTTTGTTTCTTTAAGTATTTTCAACACAGGGATTTAAAAAACTTCTGAAGCCCTGGGAGAGCTAATAGAAGGCTTTCCCGTTAACTGTCATTCGTGATGGCTGAAAACCCACTGCCTTCCTAAACTTAATTCTATAAGTATTCTGTGAGGTCTGCATCACCGCTGATGTTATCCAAAGATAATTTTCATTTTCTTCATCAGGAATCTCGAGGGACCAACCCAGGACCACTTTGAGACAGTTGGCAGAGCTCCATGTTTCAGGTCTATTGAGGGAAAACACTGTAGTTGTATCCTCAGGGAAGTACCTTCTTTTCTTAACTGGAGATGAGGTGCTAACAGACTTGTTACTAGATTGCCTTTCTTTGCTAGAAAGTAGACCTTTCCTTTTTACCTTTTCACTGGAGGTCTAGTTTTCTAGGTGCTGGCTTCACTTCAGAAGTTTACATTCGAACTCACAAACATGCATGAGCTCTGAGAAAATTCTCACATCCCACACCAACTGTTGAAATTTACAGTTCCAAAAGAATTTGTATGCATTGATGTGGGCAGGCAATGTGCTTTAGACACCTGGTAAAGTAATTTGGCAAGTTCTTATGATGTTAAGCATACACTTAATGTAAGATTCAGCAATCTTACACCTACATATTTATCTAAGAGAAATGAAAAATCTCTGCTCACACAAAACCTATATGCAAATGTTTATAGTCACTTCAATGAACTCAAATATCTATCAACTAAGGAATGGAAAAACAAACTGTGTTGTGTAAACACAATACAAAAGAGTCACTCACGAAACATAGATGAGTCTCACTATCATCCTTAGGAAATATAGAAATATGAATATAGTATGTATACATAGATATATATAACTCCATTTCTATAACATTCTGGAAAAGGTAAAATTGTATCTTTGGTTCCTAAAGATTCCCCTTCTTCTAAATGCAATGATGAATTTTTAAAGAATTCTGTTGTATTTTTACTTAGCATTTCTAGACATTTTGAATTGGGAAGGTTTTTAGAATACCTAGTTCACCAGATTGCCAGCGGCAAAAATCTGTCATTCTCATGCAGAATAAGACTATCTTCAAATGTGATGGTGTTTTCAGTTTTTCGATCCATTTTATCACAGTATAGTCATGTTTCCATGCAGTACAAGAATATAACACATTGCATTACTTCCTTCATAGACAAGAAATACAGAGCTCAGGAAGTAAAAATTTGTTTCTTATTGTACATATAGGCATCAAACCTCCAGAAAAGGTCAAGGAGATACAATCTTTTATTCATTTCTAGTTTTGGGGTTTTTTTTGTTTTTGCTTTTTTTTAGCCACTACAAGGATCTGAATTAATGACCTCATGTTTGCTTAGGTAGTATGCTACCATTTGAGCCTGTCTCTGGTCCTGCTTTTTGCTACTTAACTGGAGACAGTCTCAGGAACTTTTCTTCCTTAACAGGCTTTGAAGCATGATCCTCACTATCTCAGCGTCTTGAGATAATAGGCCTAAGCCACAGACATCCAGCCAAAAGACACATTCTAAGAACCATTTAAATCATGTATGGCAGCACACTGAGCCATATGAATGTATGTATGTATGTATGACCAAGCCACCTAGCACTCTGCCTATTTCAAAGCATCTCCTTTATAGAGTCCTTGTGACAATAAGACGACTTCATGTCAAATGCAAAAAAGTAAATGGCACACCATAAGAAGTATCCAGCTAGCATCAGTTTTTATCATGCCAGGCTCCTCTGCTAGTATAATCATATTTAATGCCGCCTCCAACAACACTGAAGCTTGGATATTGTCTATATGCACATAAATAAGAAAATTAGAACTTACTTTGAAGAAGCCATGCTTTTGGTTGCGCTGACCAAGCCATAAACTGCTTCCTGGAGGAAAGTTGGTCTCTGGAGGATCTATCACGCGCTCATAAATCCTGCAAAGGTGAAGAACACAGTTACTAATAGAGATCTGAAGCAGAACCAAAAGGCTGTTTAAAGTGTCCCAAGGTAAAAATATGATGCCAAGATACCCTATGATTTCCATGCCAAGTAACATGAATATAGAGCTCTGTCTCTGGAGAGTACTTGGAAACACTGTCTGGGCCCCTTCTGCCTTCCTGTCATCTCCCTTTGGGAAAGGAAGAAAGAAAGAAGAAATGTTTTGAGTGTATAACTTTACAAAGACCCTGAAAAAAATGGCTTCATCCAAACATCACAGGTGGAGAAGCTGTTCATACTTACAGACCAACCAAGTGACCATGGCAACAAGCAGTGGAATTAGGATAAACCCTCATGTGTTTGGCTTAAATGACCACATGGTTCCCTTTGCAACCTATCGTTCTGACTTTAGTAGCTGCTACTCATTTTTTTAAATTAAATTTTAAGCAAGTGGGCAGTGGTTATTCAGATATTCATCTGAATAATTGAAGCCATCATCCAATAAAACTATTTATTTCAAGTCCAGTCCAGGCAAAAATGTGAGCAAGGGTCAGGTGTGGTAGTACATGCCAACAATCCAAAGAATGTGAAAGGTACAGATAAGATGATTACAATCTAAAGTTGCTCTGGGCAAAAACAAAGAGGTCCTATCTGAAAAATGACAAAAGCATAAAGGGCTAATCACATGAGTCAAATGCTAGCATGCCTACTTAACAAACATGAGGTTCTGAGTCTAAACCCCAGTATTGTCAACTACATCTTCCATACTAGATAATAGGAAAATTGAGTAATAAACCAGACACACAGGCACTACCTCCCTGGAACAAAAGGGAGATGGCATTCCTTAGGTGAAGAACATCTTCAACTGACACATAATAGGCATAGACCAGTGGAGGCCACAGTTCTTAGACGATGGCCACAGAGCCTGCAGCACAATTGAATGTCTCAACTGATCAGTCCTCCCAATGCCCAATTAATCAGTCTCAGTCTTCAAACTGGTGTTTTCTTCTGAAATAGTCTATACTACCACCCGCTGAGTGTAAGCCTCCATCTCAGTCCTGGCAAGTACCTCTCAGCACCTGAAGCTCGGAGGATTCTCAGTGGAGTGAAATGGAGGTGATTGATAAATTTGGAATTCCGCAAGAGAACTCTTTCTATCCCCTGTTCACAAAGACCAGCGTTGATGAGTCATTCCTCAGTTATATCCAGAGGTCAGGACAACTAATCTGACCTCTCTGCTGAGAAGAAGCAGGGTGTCTCCTGCCAGAGAGTGACACGTTCCTCCAGTGGTCATCAGAAGGACAGTGCAGAAGAGCTGAAGAGAGTGCAGTTGTGTCACAGAACTATAGCATTGTGGGGCTGCCAGGCTGTAGCTGTCTACACAAGCTACACAGACTGTTTCTCTACCATTTCTCTCTGGAAACATACAACTGGCAAAGAATATGTAACAAGGTATAATTAGAAATATGAACCCTATCAGGAAGTATATCTGGTCTTTCTCTACTAATTATCTTTCCATTACAAATGGAGACTCAAAACATAATTAAGGAAAAATAAATAAGTTTTCCTTTAAAAAGACAGACTGTGTTAGAATAAAGCAATTTGGATGAAACAATTTGTCAAAACTGCTTTCAAACAAGAATCTACTATATACTTCCTTTAAAAAAAATGTTTTCCTCCTAATAGTAGTGAAAAAAAGTTGAAACAAGGCAAATTTACAACAAAAGAAAAATGCATAACTTATAGCAGAGCAGCATGAAAGAGTTTACTGCAGTCATTAGGAGTGATAAATATGCAGGTTATGAAAAATGGGTAAGTATATACAAAATAATTTCACTGGAGAACATGGAATGCAAAATTATTTATGCACTATGGAAGATAACGATGCAAAAATTATGTTCAGTGTTGATAAATATGAGAAAGAGAAGAGAGAAATGGAAATCGCTGTATTTAGGAGAAGTGGTGGAACATAATTTTCTATACGACTGTTTGACTAATAAATTGAAAATGTTGTCAAACCATTTGCCTGAGCTTTCATTTGAAAATATTTGCCTCTGTCTAAGTGAAAGGAGCTTTCAGTGCAAAAGCTTTCTTCCTGGTCTTCAATATACCAGCAGATGAGCTCCAATGAGCAAAGTAGACGCTTAATCAATGTTTATTAAGTGCATGAGTGAATGAAGGACAGAACAATCAAAAATATCAACTTCCTATCCTGCCTTATCTCCCACAACATAATAACCCCTTATGCTTTGCAAATACTTGAGAAAGCAAACGTCTGAGACCCAGCTTCATCAGCTAACCACGGGATGACCCACAGCATACATCATAGTGGCGTTCTGATTTCTTCTTCCTGTCCCTACCATAACGGCCTCTTCTTGCCCAGGAAATTCTGCTATTGGCTACCTTTCCAGCATCCCTGCCTATCACTTCCAAAAGGTGATTCTTGCTAAGTAAATTCCATGCAGCAGGCAAAACAAGTAAATTAGTCACAGATGTAGCAACAAAAACAGAATAACAGCATAGTATTTTTAAAAAATAACTCATGGGAGAAATCAGCAGCTGCAAATAACCTATCTTTTTTAAGCAGCTTGTGAGTGACAGATTTGGGATTTGAACCAAGCTCACACAATTGGTGCTATATCCACCTTCCAATGTTGTCTCTGTAGATTAGCAAGAACAAATAAAAAAAAATACATCCAAACTATGATTCCCGCCCCCATTAATATATTATGTCCTAAGTATTCTGAGTTAAAATACAGACCCAGAAAGAATGAAAGCTTGCAGAGCAAATAATGAAATAGATGAGTTGTCCTCCCTGTTTGACTCAAAGTACTTAAAGCTTGGGTAGAGTTTTTAACCAGTCTGATCAGGAGAGGAAATGATTTGCACATTATGCTAAGTCATCTCTTCACACACAGTTATATATTTTGTTTTGCCTAAAAAAGAAACTTAAAAACTTAACTCATTGTTGCAATGGTCCACCTGTATCCCTATTTAAACAATTTGTTTTTCCCCTCCCCTCCCCAAATTATACCAACATCAAATACAATGAAAACAGGGGTTATACCATGGGGGAGGGACATACAAAGCAACAGAAAAAAAAATCACATGGTAAATACGTTAGAAATAATGAGATGTACAAGATGATATGTTGAATAATGAACTTTACAATTTAGGCAAGAGGGGGGTGTTTGAGGAGGTGGGAGGGAAGGGATGGTAGGGGAAAAACAAAGGAGGAGACAACAATGCTTGATAAGAAATGTACTCATTACCTTGCTCATGTAACTGTAACCCTCTGTACGGTATTTTCACAATAAAAAAAATATTTAAAAAAAACTTGACTCATTCAAGTAAATTACAATTTTCTAACCTGACCCATTTATCAGGAAGGAAAAGGATACAATCCGTGTGACGATGTAGCCAAGATTGTTTTCACTCTACCTAAACCAACTGGATTTAGTCAATTCAGAGAGTTTCTGGGAAAATTAAAATGTGCTGTGAGCCAGACCTATTATTCTATTTTTTTGGGAGGGGGTCCGGTCATGGGGCTTGAACTCTGGGCCTGGGCGCTGTCCCTCAGCTCTTCAGCTCAAGGCTAGCACTCTACCACTTGAGCCACAGCGCCACTTCCAGCTTTTTTCTTTTTGCTTATGTGGTGCTGAGGAAGCAAACCCAGGGCCTCATGCACGCAAGGCAAGCGCTCTACCACTGAGCCACCTTTCCAGCCCCCTCACACATCCTTTTTGATGTGTTATTTTTTACGTGACATAAATGTCCCATATGTTATTTCTCTGCTGGTCTGGGACCCTTTCCCCTTGAATGATTCTCCAGCTTCTCCTGTGACAATATAACCATTATGCCTATGTACTTACAGTGGGGGCTCTGGAATTCTGGTCACGACTGAGTCTGCCTTTCCAGACTACGAGGCCAAGGAAGAAGGAAGCTGGCTTTCCTAGTATCCCCTCACCAAGTAGTTTTAATGCTGAATTACCTGACTGATACCATTGCTTGACCTGGAAAATAAATGGATCCCTCACCACAGCACACTTGGATCTTGTCAGTTGTTTCCTTTATTGATTGACCCTCCCTGATTCTCTATAAAGGAGTTCCAAATCTTGGTCATTCTTCTCCCCTTACATTGTCTTATCCTTATCAAAGCAGATGACTCTCCAAAGTTGTCTCTTGCTGAGTGTCTGACACCTACCATCAGATACAATGACTTGGCAGCAAAGATTTTCTCTGCCTTTTGCGAAGTCAGTATTTCTAAGTGTCTAGAGGGGGAAAAGAACATAGCCAGAACAAGTGTCTATTCTACATATTGAGTGAATGAATGAGTCCATGAATGTATGACTGATGAGTAGATGAATGGATGAATAGATGGATAGATAACAGCTGTATGACACTAGCTTTGGAACAGCAGGACCATATTCCAATATTTATAAAAGGCCTACTAGGACAAAACCTTAAAATGTGCTTATTCATGATACAGAATAATTCAGAGTGAAAGAGCAGATTGTCAAAGTGACACTTTATGCACACAATCCTTAGGGAAAGAGCCAATAAAAATTAGTGAAATGTGAAAACTCTTTCCTAATATCTTTCCTCTACGACCATAAACTAGGAAGAATAAGATGAACCCTTCTGACTGTGTTTCACTCTGAAATGAGCTAGGGATAGAAGTTCAAATCTGTCAGGCAACTCACTGATAAGAAAGCGAAACAGAGCCAAGTACAGGAGGCTCATGCCTGGAAACCTAGTTAGAGGAGTAAGGAGATGCCCGATAAGAATATTCATTAATTTGAAAATATAATGAGATCCAATCGAATCCTCATTTTCTGATTTTTGCTTGTCTATTTGTTTTTGCTTTTTGAGATGAGGGCTAGTCTGAAACTCACAGCCTCATGCCTCAGACTCCCTTCTTCCCTTCCTAGTGCTGAGTTTAGGGATTACAAAAGTGCAATCCTTTCCACCGTGAATGGTTTACAGTGTAAATCAGTTACATTGTAATCAGCCCAAATGTATCACATTCCCTTAGGCTGTCTGACACAAATAATGAATTTGCTTTACAGCCATCTAAAACGACCCTTTCCTTTGGCTGGAGAAATCCTAATTCCCACTTAATCATGTGTCTGTGACGTTGAGCTCACTGGAGCCATTACACAAGGTGCTGCTATTGAGCGGTATTGGGAGAATGATGGAAACGTTGCATGCTATTAGTATCTCAGTATTTTAAAGCATAAGTTATTTATTTCAAATACATAATACCAAGCAAACTTAAGCATCCACTCACATGTTCACACATAACCTGCTTGAGAGGAATGAAGGATGCAGAGTAACTAAAATAGCCCTTTTAAAGGGCAGTTGGGGAATCAAAGGCTCACATTACAAAGTTTCTTCATGGGGTACAGCTTTTCTTTACTTATGTCTTTGCTTAGGAACATCCTCACTAGAAGGTATCCCATCTACAGAGACCAGTACTGTGAAGAATTTGGATTTTCCTGTTGAAAGATACAATCCTCAGAGTGCCACACAAAGACAGGCATTGGTTCAGCAACGTGGAATTATTGGATTTTTATTTGCCTGGGCAAAGAAAGGCCTCTGAAGGGACTCTGTAGTACCTTACCTAATTATACAAGAGAGTGAGTTTCCAATGTAGATCACATGAATCAACATGCTATTGCCCCTGTTCAATAAGACAATATGAAGTCCAAATGAAACACTAAATGATTGAGGTTTATCTTAGACTTTGTCTAATATTGAAGAAAAGCTTTCATGTATTCCCTTAAGAAGATAGTTGCAGTGACCTTCTTTCACTGGATAAAGCCACTCTACATTGCTTTTAGCTAGCACCAGTGAATATCCAGGTACTCCCTAGAACAATCCAAAAGCAGAGGCAAAGTTGAAATCTGTAAGGAGATGTCTTTGTGGTGGCAAATAAGGCAGCAGTGTTCAAAGGACATTAGCAAATATTACTGCTGGACAGCTTGCCAGTTGTGAACATCTCCAAAGACAGGAGAGCGGTCTTCTCAGAGATGACCAAACCTGTATGTGTCCTACTTCCTCTGCTTAGAAAACACTTGTCGAATTCATGTTTTTCCTTCTCTCCAGCTACATTTGAATATTTTCATTTTCTCTCCTCATTTGAGCTATGTGAAAGATGTTGGCTCTGCTTAACCATATTTTATGTCTATAATACTATTACAATTACTCCCATTACTCCTCTCTAGCCTTTACTCTTTGTTTGATGCTCACAATCCAAATAGCATCCTAAAATGATTCTGATTTATGGATAATAGTCAAACACCAAGCTTCCATAAGTTCGTACTACCCTGCATGTGTATCAGTTATTAGGTAGTATAATAATAGGTGTGCTTCTTCCATCTATAGGAAGATAAGAAGGTAATGTGATAGTTGCAATCATAATATATTTAGTAGTGTAACACCATCAGAATTAAAAGGCAGACATTAGAGACAACTCAAATGGGATACAATTCAACTTTGAAAAATGATGGAGTTTCTTTGTTTAGGGTAGATACACTTCTCAGGCACAGACTATGAGATCTAAGGGTACACAAAAATGTATTTTGAAGAGCCAACATTACCTTTTTTGGTCAATATTGGACAAAGATAAGACTTGAAAAAGGACTGAGATCTTAAACTATTCCATGAGAAGAAGACAATGTTTTTTTTTTCATTTTTAAAAGAAGTGAGTTTATTTTTATGTTTTTATTATTTTTAACTAGTTGGACAAAGGAGTTGCCATTTAACATAGAAGTTAAGGAATATATCTTGGTCAATGTCACTTCATCGATATCTTCATCAGTGCCAATTCTCACCCATCCTTACCCTACCCGCCCCTTCCCTCACTCTTCTTGTCTGCATTCTGTCTATCTTCTTCTCTTCATTTATCCATCCGTTTCCCTTGACCCTATGCTACTCCTTCCAAGTACCTGCTTCCTAGTGTTTCATTTTGCTGAACTTTAATTTTGCCTTGCTAAGGAATTACATTATTATATAGCCCTCAATGAAAAAACAGATCAAGAAAATGTGGTGTAAGTACACAATGGAATTTTACTCATCCGTGAGAAACAATGATATTATACCATTTGTAAAGAAATGGAAAGACCTGAAAAAAAGTGTTAGGTGAACTAAGGAAGTCCCAAAGGAAAGCCCAATGGATGCATGTTTCCCCTTACATGTAGAAGCTAGATTTTGCTTATAAGCTCATAAGTGAATACATTGGAAGAAGCTACTATCTCATTCTAATCTGAGTCAATATTCCTAGATATAACATAAGCAGTTCTAGAAATTTAGATAATAAACAGATACATTTCACATGGAAGCAAGCAATACCCTAAGGATCTGGGGAGTCAAATCAATCAAGGAAAGGTTAAATAACAGATCTGCTCAAGCTGAAGAAATACAGAAAGATCACAGGGTGAACTAATTCAGCAGTGATACTCACTAGACACTATGTTGAAAATGAACCATACAATTTGTGGAGGGAGGGTCTGGGAGGGAAAACACTGGAAAAAAACAAGGGAGGAATTGACCCTGTTCAAAAAGAAATGTACTCATTAAGCCAGGGGCCAGTAGCTCAAGCCTATAATCCTAACTACTCAGGAGGCTGAGATCTAAGGATTGTGGTTCAAAGCCAGCCTGGACAGGAGATTCTTATCTCCAATTAGCCACCAAAAAACTGGAAGTGGCGCTGTGGCTCAAGTGGTAGAGTGTTCACCTTGAGCTGAAGAGCTCAGGGACAGCACCCAGGCCCAGAGTTCAAGCCCTATGACTGACAAAAGAAAAAGAAAAAAGAAAGAAAAAGAAATATACTTATTATGTGACTTATGTAACTGTAATCCCTCTGTACATCATGTTTACAATAAAAATTCTAAAAGAAATATTCTAAGAAACAATAGTAAGGACTTCAAATATTTATAAATATTTGGAGGCCTTTCTTATAGGAAGGTTGTAGACTTCAACATCTAATGAAAGCTGAATACATACTCACCATGAAAACAAAATTTGCTCATGTAGCTCAAAGAAGTAAAATGTGTAGAAGTTATAAGAAGTCAATATTAGGGACAGATGTTCAGAGAGGCTAAGTGACTTGCCTAATACCATTCAGTAAATGATAAGCTGAAATTCAACTCCGGGTATAAACTTCTGCAAGATCTTATGTTCCTTAGTTCTACACTTCTAAAAAATCCAATCAGAAGATTGCATAAACAGTGCCAGATACAGAAGGATCATTGGGCAAGAGTCAGAAAACCTCCACTTGCATCTTACCTTTATTAGTATGCTTTGTGACTTGTGCAAGAAACACAACCTCACCAAGCCCTTAGAGTTTTCATCTACCACCTTTTATTTTTCCATGGCTGGGGATTGAACTAAGGGCTTCACACTTCCTTGGCCTGCTTCCTTGGCTAGCATTCTGCCACTTGAGCCATGCCTCCATCCCAGTTATTTGATAGTTTGGAGACAGAGTCTTATAGGCTTTTCTGCCCAAGCTGAATGCAAGTTCTAATCCTTGGGATCTCTGACTCCTGAGTAATTACAACTGCAGGTGTAACCCACCAGCAGCACACTATGCCTTTAACAGCAATATCTCTTTCAGTAAACAGATTTCCATGAACATCTAGTGGATGGGTTCCTATAATACTTTACACAGGCTGAAGTGCTGTTTACAAATGGAACAATATTGGTGTTATTAGGTAAAACTGATGCTGCTGTCTTCACATCTTAATCTAAAAGATACTTTTGTTTGAAATATTTTCAGGCAAAACACCAAAAAAAAACTTATCAGAGCAACTTGGCCAAGTGGTGAAAGCATAATAAATATCATAGTTTCTATAACTGAGGAACTCAGAGGCAATGACATGATAGAAAAAGAATTGGCTATGAGTCTCTAAAATCACTCCCTAGATAGTACCACCAACGGCACTTTGAAACCACAGCCATTGGCTCTGGGTTTATGTGCTTGTGTGCATGTGTCAGTACTAGGGCTTGAGCTCAGGATCATCTGCTCCTGCTGGGGCTGGCACTCTAACACTTGAGCCACCCCTCCACTTCCACCTTTTGGTGGAGTCTCACAGATCCGTCTGCCCTGGTTGGCTTAAAGCCTCAGTCCTCAGATCTCAATCTCTCTGAGAAGCTAGGATTACAAGCATGAGTCACTAGTGCTGCTGGCTGCTACTCAACATGTTCACTTATACTCCCCATGATAGCTGCACATGACTAGTGTTGATTTGGTATAAACTCAAAAGAAGAAGATTGGGTATAAAAGGTAGAAGATTTAAATATTATTCGCTAGTGATAATAAATCAAATGTCTGTTGTTTATATTCAACACACTTTAGCAACAAGGACTCACAGGGTCAGAAAGGATATTGACTATCCTCTAATCCAACCTCCATCTGCCACTTGTTATAATAATATATGAGCATCCAAAAGCCATCTGTCATGCAGTGAGCATGACATTCTCATGTGGCAGTTTAAAGCTTTTCAGAGCAATAGATATCTCCCCAAATGGGCAAATAATTGACCATTTCCAAACAACCCATGTGGAATATGTCAGGGTCCAGCAGCTATGGTGAGGAACAAAGGATATATTTTGTTCTCTGTCTGTTAAGTCCTTATAAAGTCACCCAGCACACACATACACACCAGCATCCCCAAGGCTGGCAAGTGTCCAAAATTCAATCAAGGATATTCTTTTTGTTTTTTGTCTTTTGTCTTTTGTCAGCACTTGGATAGTGCCAATAGGTTTCTTGGCAATTTCTAAACTTGAGTAGGTAGGTAACCTTGTAAGTTCATCACAAGTGTAAATTTCTTCCTGCCAGATGTGATAGCCCATAACTGTAATGTCAGCATTTGGAAAGGTGAACAGAATCTAGAATATATAGTGAGAACTGGTCTTAGAACAAACAAAACGCAAATTTCTAGGCCATTCAAAAATCAGACTTAAGGGCACCAGAGCAGTCAGATGAAGATGGAAATCTCAGATAGAGGCTGATTTGGTATTGTCTGCCCCACACAGCTGTCAGACTTGGACTACATCTTCCACCCCAGAAGCCATGATCACATGGAAGTCTCTGGGACTATTTCAAGGTACAATGACAGACATATGGGGATGATTCTCCACTGCAGCATCATTTCTAAAGACTTTTCTACTTGAATGAAAAAAAACCATACAAAGAAAGAATCCTTCATTTAGCACCCCATCTTTTCATGACATATATAAAGAGATGAATTGTTCCATGAACAGTTATGTGAATGAAGGATGGAGGAATAGATGAACAAGTAGATATAGATAGATAGATAGATACATAGATAGATAGATAGATACATAGAGATAGATAGATAACTTATCAACTTATTTTGATAAGAATAATATTATATCCCTGCCCTTGAATAATTGGCATTATAATATAGATCAATGGCAATCAGTAAATAAACTTGTGATTTAATTTGAAGTAGTAGTTAAAGTTGTATATAAGTAAAAATTAGAATGAGCCAGACACTGTCCATTTGCACCCACCAAATACACTCTGTTCCTCTTTGCCAGATATTGAGCCACAGGAGACTGATCTCTGGGTCTGCATCTTAAGATCACTTGATTTTTTTTAAATTTTATTTTATTATAAAGATGCTGTACAGAGGGGGCAGAGTTACATGAGCAAGTTAATGAATACATTTCTTGTCGAGAATTATTACTCCTTCCTTTGTTGTTCTCCCACTATCCCTCCCCCCACCTCCCTCATTCCTCCCCACCCCCACCCCCAAAGTTGTAAAGTTCATTTCCAGTATACTGTCTTGTGGGTATCATGGTTGCCATGGGTCATCCTGTGTCCTTGTTTCAGCATTTTGTTGTTCCCTTTCCCCTCTCCAAATTGGACAAATGTATATACAAGATGCAGGGTACCACCACTATCAAGTACAGTGACAACAAGAGATATACCACAGGGGGAAGAACACACAAAGGAAACAAAACCATCTCATAGCACACATGGTACATAGATACAAGGGAATTCTATACTTCCACCAGACAGAATACTATTGCTCCATTCATAAGGAAACGGAAAAACTTGGAAAAAATATATTAAGTGAAGTAAGCCAGACTCAAAGAAAAGCAGATGACATGATCTCCCTCATCTGTAAGAACTAGAATATGTAGAAGATACTCTAAACAGGGGACCTCAAGATCCCAAATGCTTAGTGCAAAGGACTATATTTAATGAAGCATATTAACACAAACTCCAACTTTTGGGAAAATAGGCTCTCATTAGACCCTCTCTACAGTTCTCTCTTTTTCTCTATTGTTGTTTTCTCCCCATGGTTTCCTTCATTTGCAATAATTAGCATACATGTAGGATAATTTTATCAGATGAGCAGAAAAGCCCAAAAGCTATGCACATATGACTAGATAAGATGATGCTAAGTGCCAGGCGCCAGTGGCTCGCGCCTGTAATCCTAGCTACTCAGGAGGCTGAGATTTGAGGATCATGGTTCAAAGCCAACCCAGGCAGGAAAGTCCATGAGACTCTTATCTCCAATAAACCACCAGGAAACCAGAAGTCATGCTGTGGCTCAAGTGGTAGAGTGCTTGCCTTGAGCTGAAGAGCTGAGGGACAGAGCCCAGGCCCAGAGTTCAAGCCCCATGACTGACAAAAAAAAAAAAAAATGATACTAGGCGAAATGAATCCCACTTGATTTGAAGCAAAAGTAAGTACCAGCAGTGGGGCAGGAAGAATTAGGGTTGGAGTGTGTACTGACTTATAAAGGTCTTAGCACAGAGCAGAATACTAGTGACCCCTATTCACAAAAACAGAATGAAGGTCTTTATTACCAAATCACAGTTCCATGGTTTCCCTGTCAGCTGCTGCCTATAGCCAATCTTCTCAATATAAATGTGTCAATACAAACTTGATTGTTTTTTAATAATGTTTACAGAAAGGACAATTTGTGTGCCTTGACTTCTGCTTTGTAGCATGTACATTGAATTATTCATTTAGTTTGAGGCTGTTTTAAAAAGTAATTGTCATCTTCTTGAAAGAAATTTTCACTTTTTTTTTCATTCTATCAGTCCTGTCAGACTTCAGAAGTTCACAATCACCAAAGAAGAGCAAAGCAATTTAGATAAAATTTCCTGTTCTGAAGGAAGACTTTTGTTATTAAATGTGAGGCATTCACTAGCAACTGCCAGCTGTTTAATCAAAAAGTTATTGTTCATTGTAGAGGGGGGAAAATGGAAAATTTAAGAAACAATGGGCTACAACTCTAAGCTCAGAAAGTGTCTGATAAAGTTTCAAACCCTTTTTAAATTCACTCTCAGCATTTAAACTATAATGTAATGGCCCATTTCTGATAAGGCATTTCAAGGATGTTAATAAGAGAATCACAGAGACAACGGAGATCTCCTATTTGTCACTTTAATTATCCGTTTTCTTCGTGGTCCCTCCATGCTCAGGTTACAAGGTATAAATTAAAGACAGTTTCCAGACATGTCTCAAATAAGACTATTATTAAGGACACACAAGTGATTCCTTTATTTCTAAGTCCAAAATAATGGCAAAGGAAAAATTAAGAAGGGGAGGGAATCATAAAATAAGGGAAAGCATATGAGTAAGAGAAGATTTTATACAAGGCTAATTGGAAAAGAATAGATTCAAGTTTGGGAGGTGGGAAGGAAGGGATGGTAGGGGAAAAACAAAGGAGGGGGTAACAATGCTTGATATGAAATATAGTCATTACCTTACTCATGTAACTGTAACTCCTTTGTACAGTATCTTTACAATAAAAGATATATATTGGGAAAAAAGAGTCCTAAGGGTCCTATTCGGGGGAAAGATGGCAGAACAGAGGCAACCAGCACTTCCCTGCATCTCTACAAATCTGAAAACAAACATCAAGTGCCTGGTTGCAAGGAGAGATGGTTGTCATGGACAGACATGGACAGGTAACAGTAAACAGTAGAGAAAAACAAAGTGAAATCCAGATATATTCAATGTAAGATTTTCTTTGAGGAAACATAGAATGGCAGACAAAACAGCTAAGAAGTATGTAAATGCTCATAGTGAAGCTATAAGAAAAGGAAAGAAATTTTCAGAAAGCTCCAGAAGTGTTCAAAGAGGTCCTCTGTTTTTGTTTTTGTTTTTTTTTTTTGGGGGGGGGGTCCAGTCATGGGGCCTGAACTCTGAGATGGGCGCTGTTCCTCAGCTCTTCAGCTCAAGGCTAGCACTCTACCACTTGAGCCACAGCACCACTTCCGGCTTTTTTTCTTTTTGCTTATGTGGTGCTGAGGAATCGAACCCAGGGCCTCATGCATGCAAGGCAAGCACTCTACCACTGAGTCACCTTCCCAGACCCCCTCTGTTGTTTATTGTAGTATTTGCAGTTATCTTCCCCTCTTTGGTTTATTCCGTTTTGTCGCAGTTTTTTTTTTTTTTTTTAATTTCTTCACCCTTTGTCTCGTATGTAAGTTTATATGATTTGGGGAGGGGAAGGGGAATCACAGAAACAGTGGGACAAAGGGCAAACCAATTCAACAGTAATACTCACTAGACACTATGCTGGAAATGAACTATACAACTTAGGAGATGAGGAGTTAGGAGAAAATGGGAGAAAATGAGGGAGTGGTGCCATTGTTTAAAAAAAGAAATTTATTCATTACTTGACTTATGTAACTGTAATCCCTCTGAACATTACCTTTCCAATAAAAATTTTTCCATTTTTATTGTAAAAATACTGTACAGTTACATGAGCAAGGTAATGAGTATATTTCCTATCCAGCATTGTTACCTCCTCCTTTGTTTTTCCTCTACCATCCCTCTTCCCTCCCAACCTTCCCAACTCCTCCCTCCCCCAATCCCAACATTGTAAAGTTTGTTTTCAATGCAGTGTCTTGTACATCTCAACATTTCCAATAAAGTTTAAATTTAAAAAATCTGTAACCTATTCAGCTAGCAGAGACCAGAAAAGCCTTCTATCGCCCTATACTTCTTAGTTGGTCACTAGTGCCTTGGAGGGTTGGGAGAGGTATTGTGGTCAAACCTTAAAGCCATGGAGACCAAAAGAACAAAACAAAAAAGTAAATGTTTTATCTGTAAATCCCAAAGGCAAAGCAAACCCCTAGTAGGAAAGTAACCAACCAAGCCCAGAATCAGTGTGGACCCAGGAAACTGCTTATGACTTGGACTCTGATTTACAGATAGAAATCTACTTGCTGGAAAGTACTTGCAACATTACATAGGGAAACAAGGAGTGAATCTTATCTAAGGAAGCTGAAGCCCAAACTCTGGGACAAGAGAGGCCTGACTTTGTGAATACAAAACAGGGTGTTGGGAGAAAACACAGTGTAGATCAATGGCAATCAACACATAAATTTGTAATTTAATTTCAAATAGTGGTTAAATGCTTCAAGATCTAGGCACAGGCAATAACTTTCTGAATAGGACACCAAATCACTCAGGAAATAATATTAAGAACTGACAAATAGGATTGCATTAAATTAAAAAGCTTCTGCACAGAAAGTGAAACAATCAACAGAATGAAAAGACTTGACTACAGAATGGGATTCCTCCTATTTTTTGGGGGGGGGGGGGGCGGCTATTCATGAATAGCCAACAAAAGTACAAAGAACTGAACAAATTAAAAATGGAAAGAGCAAACAATCCAATCAGTCCATGGGCAAATGAATTGAAGTTTTCAAATGAAGAAACACAAATGACCAATAAGTACTTGAAATTAATGTTCAACATCTTTAGCCATCAAGAAAATGCAAATCAAAACTACACTAAGATTCTACCTCACCCCTTTTCTTGCTGCCATCAAGAGAGGGTGCAACAAATGTTGGCAAACATGAGGGGAACAAAACCCCTTTCCCCTGGGAATATAAAGTAGTCCAACCACTATAGAAATCCCTCTGGTGCTTCCTCAAATAATTCAACATAGAACTTCCATATGGTCTTTCATACCTGCAAACCTATTAATTCCTGCACTATTCACAAGAGCCAGGTTATGGAATTGGTTTTAGCCGTCCATCAACATGTGAATGAACATAGCAAAACACAATGACATTTTTTTTCAAGAGCACAGATTTATTTTATATTTTCATTAGTTTAAATTTACATGGATTCTATGACCAATGACCTTAGCAGGAAGGTTGCTTCAGAATTTGGCATGAACCATGCCACTGTTTCCCTTACCTTTCCTCAGATTGCTCTGGTTTTGTTAGGTTTGCTGCCAGGAGTCACTGTTTTTTGCTTTGTATACACAAGCACATCTCTTGCCCAAGTAGAAATTGGTATCACCTCAGGCTTAAACAAACACCTTCAGTTTTAAGGAGAGCTGTTCGCTCCCTTTGGTTCAAGAGACCCTGCTTAAAGCCAGCAAAAATGGCATTGCACCACAGCCTTCCAAACATTTTTCCTTTTAGAAGTCCTGTTCTCAGCAGGCCTCCAGAAGCTCCAAGATGGCAGAGAGAGACATATGGCATTTTATTCATTTATAGAGAAGAATCAAATTATGCCTACTGAAGGAAAAATAGGTGGAACTGGAGATGACTATGGAAAGTGAAATCAGACAATCTCACAAAGATGAGGACTGCAAATCTGCTCTCCTATGTAGAATTAAGGGGGAAAGAAGAGATAAAAGCAAAGGAATGTGGAAGAGAAAAACAATGAGAGGAAAATAAAATGTATTGAAGCAAATACGATCAGATATGATCAGTGCACGTTATACACATGCATGGAAATGTCATGATGAAATAACTTCAAAATTAAAATATGTGATTTTTTTTTCTTTTGTGTTTTATTTTCTTACGGTTTATTCCCTGTGGTCACTGTACTTGATTTTGGTACCCTTGGTATTATTTATACATTTATCTGAATTAGGGAATGGCAACAACAAAATAGTGAGAAAACAGACAGAGGGCAAACCAATGCAACAGCGATACTCACAAGACAATATGTTGGAAATGAACTGTACAACCTGGGGAAGGGAGGGAAAGTGGGAGACAAATGAGGGAAGGGGTAACAAGTTCGACAAGAAATGTACTCACTACCCTACATGTGTAACTGTAACCCTTCTGTACATCACCTTGACAATAAAGTTAAATTAAAAATATATAACACACCTATGCATATACATATATACATGCACACATATACATATACATACATGTGCACGTGTGTGCATGTACATACACACACACACACACACACACACACACACACACACACACACACACACACACACACACGTCCCTAATCTAAATTCTGGCCTTAACTGATCAACTTAGAATGTGATCTCCAACAAATCACTTCACCTCTCTGGGATTTTTTTTTCTCTTTTACATAAATAAACTGGCGTCTACCCTACTTGCCTATTCATTTTGAGGCTCAATGAGATAATGCACAATATTTGCAGAAGTAAGGAGACTCTGGGCCACCTGAATGCTTATTGTTCATCTAGATCTTTCCAGAAATCCAGTCAAATCCTTTTCCTTATTTTTGCTCCACAAGACGATAAGATAACCTCTTAATAAACTTCCATTTTTTATTTAAATTATTCAAGTTGATTTTTGTTAACTAACAATCAAAGTGTCTTCACTGACATAAAAGGGCCCAGGAACATATACTCAGAGTCAACAATTCAGCACTACAATAAGCCTTAGGATGCTCACTCATCAGAGCATGTGAAACAAAAGCTCTGTTCTTCCACCCTGTGATTTAATCAGCAATATACTGATTTTTTTTATTACTGGGGAGCAGGAAGCAGTTCTTACTTGTTCTGACATACTCATCACCTAAATCAAAAGAATATACACTGAAGAATAACAGTTTTAATTTCATTTATTTTTAGCACTTGTACAATCAAATCCTGTCTGTCTGATCAGTTTCTGTACACAGCCCTCTCCCTATAACTATATAGTGATGATATAGTAATTAAACTGGCTTTGTTGCCTCTGACTTATATCTAGATGATTAATTGTTCACCAACTCCAATGGTTGGAACTAGAGGATATTGTGTTAAGAAGCCAGACACAGAAAGACTAATAAACATCTTCTTTCTTATATTCAGAAGTTAAAGAAATTATCTCAGTGGAAGAGAGAGTAAGATAATGACTTAAGAGACTAGGAAAACAGGGAGTTGGAGCAGAGATGAAAGAAAATGGGAGAGGGCTGGGAAGGTGGCTCAGTGGTAGAGTGCCTGCCCAGCAAGCATGAAGCCCTGGGTTCGATTCCTCAGCACCCATACACAGAAAAAGCCAGAAGTGGTGCTGTGGCTCAAGTGGTAGACCACTAGCCTGGAGCATGAAGAGGCTCAGGGACAGAGCGCAGGCCCCAAGTTCAAGCCCCAGCATTGGCAAAAAAAGAAAAAAGAAAAGAAAATTGGAGAATAGCACCAAAACACAGGAGTAAAATCTAGTGATGTACATAGCACAGAAGAACTTCAGTTTACAATAACTAATTATACATTTTCTGAAGAACTAAGAGTACTCATTCAAAGCATAAAGAAATAATAAGGAAATTGGAAATGCTAATTACCTTGCTTTTGACCAAGGACATAATATATATGTATTGAAATGTCAGGTTGTAGCTCATAAATATATAGAATTATCATGTTAATTAAAAAGAGAAAATGAAATTTAAAAATTGTCCATCAGCACTTCTAATACTATACTGATGGAGAGAGTGAAATACAAATTATCATTTGAAGGATAATATTTGGAGTAACTGAAGAATTATTCCAGTGAACATCATGCTACATTTCCATGTACAAGTGAAAATATTCTGTGCATTTTTCTCCTTTCTAATCTCCCCCTCATCTCCTTATATAAATCTCATCAAGGACCCTCTCTCTTTTTCTCTCTCTCTTGCATATCAGGCTGAACATTATCAGGCACTCAATATTAATGCTCAAGAAATATCAATAAAGTAAATTAAAGAATAAATGAACTACTTGACAAAAATCTAAGGCTTTAGGAGTCATTCCACTTTAAAGAAACTCCAGTCTTAGTGAATTATTTGCAGTTCTTATAAATTTCATGCACTCTCTTCTCCTTTGTATAATTTGGTTGCTTGGTCTGAAAGATCGTCTTAGGACATAACTAGCTGTATAATACACCAAGACTCAACACAGCTGTCAAACTGAGAAGCTTTTTTATGGTGTCTTTCCTTGACTTTTATTGAAAATTCTACTTTTGTCTTATTTTGTATGTGGCTGTCAAAATGTCTGATGCCAACCTAAATATCTTTCCTTTGTAAATGAGATGGTCTTTTCACACTGAGTTCAGGAAGTTTCTTTACTTTTACTAAAACTGTATCTCAGCCCACTTCATAGATCACTTACCCAGATTCAAGATGGACCTGCTCAACATGCAGATTTAGGTGGTATTTTCTTTCTGGATTCAATGTCAATTTATGAGTACAATGCATCTTGATCAGTGTCGCCCCAACCATCATTCTCTCCTGCATCTATCCCAAACCCACTCATCATCTCAAATTGTCTAGTTCTATTTTCACATCTGTATATTGACTTTTCTGACTATATTCACCCACCAGTACAGTCTCTTTCTCCTTCTTCTCCTCCCTTTAAAAAGCTACATCCCATAGACAAGACATATTTTAGTTTTCTCATATTTATTTTGAGGTTTGTTTCCTTGCATGAAAATTTTACTGTTTTATTGACACACTTCACATATAAATATTTTGCCAGTGTAATGCATACTCTTCAACAGATTCTGAATACTGCATTATTAATTGTAATTATGGTAAAATATATGTAGGAAAAATTTTTGCTATTTTATTTTTTATTGTATAATTCAGTGCCACTGATCATATTCACAATGTTCTCCTATCATTATGGCTGTTTTCAAAACCTTTTCAGTACCCTAAACAGATACTCTATAACCATGAGGCAATGACTTTTCTTTACTCTTCACACTCTCCAGTCCCTGGCAACTTCTAGTCTACTTTCTGTATCTGTAGTTTGCCTGGTATCAATGTTTTATCTAGGTGAAATCACCTCATCAACATTATCATCTCTTCCCAAAAACTAGTACAGAATCTAACACATAAAATACACTCAATAAATAATGAATGAAAAGAATGATGTTCACTGTTATGCCTTCTCAATTGCAGTGGTACTTAAAAATACACTTGATACACACAGTTCAGCATCGCATTAGACAGTATTTTGTGATACAGTCCACTAGTTGTTGTGTTATTTTTACATTCCAAATAAAACATAGAGGATATGTATATTTATTTCTATATCCCCTGTGGCATTATTCTAGCTGGAAAAAAAGAAATATAGGTTTGACAAATGCTTTTCTGAAAGATTTAGTAAATATTTGAATCCTCATCTAAATATTCTGGACATGTTTCTAGGGATTAGAAGATAGATCTGAAGAGAAACTTGCAGCTACTTTCTTTCTATACATTTTCTTTTTTGTTGTTTTTCTATTTAGTTTTATTGTCAAAGTGATGTACAGAGGGATTACAGTTACCTACATAAGGTAGTGAGTGTATTTCTTGTGGAACATTGTTACTATCTCCCTTGTTTTTCTCTCACTTCCCACTCGCCAATCACCCCCCCCCCCAAGTTGTAAAGTTCATTTCTAACATATTGTATTGTGAGTATCATTAATGCATCGGTTCGCCCTTTGCCCTTTGTCTCACAATTTTATTGTTCCCCTTCCTTTCTTGTATTTCACCTTTTCTTTCCCATCAGCCACCTCCAGCTTTAACTCTTCTGAGCTAGAGTTTGATATAGTAACTTCACCTCTCTGTAAAATGAGAGGGTGAAAAAATGCTTTCCAGGTTCTGTGTAATCTTGATATATAATAATGTTTATAAATCATGAAGCCTAGCTGGTAGTTTTTTACAAGGAATTTTGACTCTTCATGCTCCTCCCAATATCTCCCACTCAATCTCACCTTCTTCTGACAAAATCTGTACCACTGGCCAGATACAACAAAGGCGGAAGCCCAACAGAACTTCTCTCCTGGTCAGCAGCTATTTCTGTTCTGCACTAATTATAAAATATTCTCATTCATCTGGCCCTGCAAGAGACCACCAGTGGGCCAGTTGGTGGCATCCAAATAACTGGGGCCATCTTCTTCACTTATTTTTTTGATTTGATCAGTTTGATTTTGAACGAATAGGACCTGTGATTCATGATTATAAGATACAAATGAAATATGTAGAACAGTCATTCATTCTTTTACTGAACAGAAATGTATTAACCTCACTGGTTAGGCATAGTACTAAGTTCTGAAGACTCCTTTCCCTCTTAGCTAGTAAGACAGAAAAAGGGGGCAGATGAACACTCATAAAACACAAGTAAATACAAGGATTGAAAACCACAAAGAAGAAAATTAGAGAGTAAGAGAGGTAGAGATCAATGCTGTGAGAGTCTTTAAGTAGTTTTGTAGATGAGAAGCATTTGAAAAGAGACTGAAAGGAAGTTTTTTTAAAAAAAAATAGTTGTGGAATAAATAGAAGTATTACATATAGGACAAACAGAAATGCAAACACCTGAAGGCAGGAATATATAAGGAGTGCTCAACGGGACATTCAAGGCTTAAGGAGCCAGGTATGCCTAGACCAGGTAAGCATGGGGAAAAAGTGGTAGGGGATGAGGTTGAGGAAACTGCAAGGGACTAGACAGCCTTAAGCTGAAACACCATCCTATGGACCAACTTTTTATATTAAATGAGATTAAAAGTAGAGAACCAGCATGATACAATTCAATTGGATGACACTGGCAGGTAGGTTAAGAATAGACAGAGAATAGGGGCCCGGTGAAGATAGTATCAAGAAAACATGATGCAGAGTATTGCAGCAATTCGGGTGAGAAATGTTGGTGACTGGGACCAAACAGGTGGTCAGTTATAAGACTGTGAAAGTTGACCAATATACGTTGTGAAGATAAAATAAAATATACTGATAATTAAGTACAAGATTACTCCACATATTTAGAGGCCCTGAAACACAATGAAGAATATTTTTTTCAAAGAGAGAGCAATCGATTATATCCATTATACTTGACTGGTCTGATCAGATGAAGACCTGAGTCTTAGAACTGCTAATGTGGACATCTTTGGTGCCCTTTACTAAAAACAGTTGCTTTGGTGTGATGCTATGGACCAAATTAAATTTTACTAGACCATAGGAAAAGAAGAAATGAAGATAAGAGTATTTACTAGATCTTAGATTTTTGTGGGTTTTGTTGTTATTCTACTAGGTAGATTGAACTCAGGGCCTCCTACCTGCAAGGCAGATGCTCTAACACTTGAACCATACTTCCAGCCATGCTCAGTGAATAAAAGCAGATACATGGGATACTGGCTGGGGAAAAGCATAGCATTAAAGGTTTTTAGTTACATATGACGTGTTTATAGAATGTGTACCTGCTGCCTGAGATGGAATACAGAAGGGAGGGAAAAGTGATTGGAGCAAGTCCTATACAAGTGATTCTGGGCACAAAGTAGAAGTAAGTAGTGGTCCTAAATAGAAGTTTAGAAAGTATCCAAAGTAATGAAAAATACAGAGCCTATATAATGGAATGAGAGAGGTTCTCGTTGTTTCTTGTTTCTATCAGAGGCAAAAAACAAGTTTACCCATGGAATGTGAGAAGAGGGGAGGAAGTGCTTAGTGTGAAGTCAGAGGAGGAAAGGTAGGAAAATTATTATTTACTGGAGATACTTGGGACTCATGCCAGCCTGGGCTGTGGTCCCACCACTAACCTTAGCCTTCCCTGATACTACTAATAACCCAAATGGAATGGGGATGCCTTAAAAAAGCCCTGCTCCCACCTATAGGTTACTTTGAAAGTTAAATGTGATGTTGTATGCTAAATAGATATTAACTCTTTTTTGCTGATCCTGGGACTTGAACTCAGGGCCTGGGTACTGTCCCTGAGCCTTTTTGTACCACTTGAGCCACAGTACCACTTCTGGCATTTTTTGTTTATGTGGTGCTGAGGAATTGAACCCAGAGCTTCATGCATGCTAGGCAAGCGCTCTACCACTAAGTCACATTCCCAGCCCTGATACTACTCATTTGTTTCCTACTTTCTCTTTTCACCTGAAACATATACAAAAGAGAGCAAAAAAAATGACAATTTAGGTAATTTGGAAGTAGAATTATTCTTTTTTTCTTCCTTTTTTTATTGTGAAAATACTGTACAGCGGGGTTACAATTACATGGGCAAGATAATGAGTTTATTTCTTATCAAGCATTGTAGCCTCCTTCTTTGTTTCCCCTTCCCAACCCATCCTCCCCCCAACCTTCCTTCCCCCCCACCAAAGTTGTAAAGTTTGTTTTTCGACATAATGACTTGTACGTCTCATTGTTGCAATGGGTCCACCTGTATCCCTATTTAAACGATTTGTTTTTCCCTTCACCTCCACAAATAGTAGAATTATTCTTTACCTTTCTCTTCTTTCTCGTCTTAATCCCTTGGGACATCTACTAACTCTAATATCTATCCAACCAAATCAGTCAGACAAACAACCAAGGGGTATTGAGATTCCCTCCATATTCAATGTGTGTGGGATACTGGGATAGAAAGATCACCAGAAACATGGTATTCTTTTCTCTTAATTAAAGAACTTGATGGTATATGCAAGAAAAATAAACATAAACAGAGGAGTAAAGACATCTTTCTATGTGTATACTGTGGTCTTTTTATTTGCTTGTACTGGGACTTGAACTCGGGGCCTCATGTTCACTCAGATTTCTTGCTCATGGCTGGCCTTCTACCACTTGAGCCATGCCCAAGCGAGGCTCTCAGCTTAGCTTCTTGGCTGGTTAACTGGAGGTGGTATTTCATAGACTATTCCACCCAGGCTGGCTTCAAATTTCCTCCAGGTCTCAGCTTCCTGAGTGGCAAAGATTATAGATGAGAGCCACTGGCATGAAATTCATGCACCATACTTTCTTATGCTCCAACACTATGTATTCTCAGTACTTTGTATACTGTATCAAATTGTAATTTGAAGGCATCTAAAAACCATCAATGCTTGAAGAAAGTAAGTTCTTGCCAATGGTCACACAAGCTGAGGAACACAGCTGGAACTAAGTAATTAAGTCTTCTCGCCCACTGGTCAGAATTCATTGAATTTTATTTCAAAATGCTTTTTTAATTCCTTTTTGTTAGCATATATGAATCACACAAAATAATGGGTTTCATAATGACATTTTCATACATATACTTCCTAAACGTTTCATTCTTTCTATTCTGCTTAGAGTAATGAATATTTACTGAATGGCTACTTGCTAGACAATCTATATGATTTCTACTTATTTTTTTTCAATTAAACCTTTGATTCAGTGTAAAAATACTATATTTTTATTGGCATGCATTAGTAGTACAAGGGGGTCATAATTCCATACATGTGGACAGCATACTTCAAATAAACATACTCTTTCTATTATATTCCTTTAACTCATCTCTCTCTTCCCCTGACCAAGTAGTATTTGGTGAACATCATTATACTTTAATATATACGTATAGGTATATATCTATACATTTCATGTACATGTGATATACTTCAATCTTCTTCACTTTCTAGTAACCCTACTTTTTCCTTCTCTCACACTGATTTTCCCAAATCCCCCCTCTTAAACACCAACCCTATTGTTTTTGCTATTATTGCCATTTTAGTTCTAGATTCCATACATATGTGAAAACATTCTAGAAATCAAATTCAAGGCTTTATGCATGCTAATGTTTTGCCACTGGCCTATACTGCCAGTCCTGTTTAACTCGAGTCTTTGCACTTGCTAAGTGATTTAACACTTGAGCTATGTCCCCAGCTTTTTGCTTTCAGTTATTTTTCAGATAGAATCTTCTCAAACTACCATTCTTCCTTTCTATCCAACATTGCCAACTGCATAGCTGGGATATACAGATGTGAACCACTAAACCTGGGCTCCCAACCCTCATTTTAAAGAAAAATGGGTTAAAACTGTGAGCCAAGTAACTAAGAAATGATTTTGGAAAATGGTGAAACTGAATAAAAACTCAATAATGTGACTACAACCAAAGCCTTTCTCTTAAGCCACTAATTTCCAACAGCAGTTTTCCTATTTCTACAACTAAACTGTGTCTTTGAATCCATTAGGGACCTGGGTATTTATAGTTCTCTGAATTGAGAGTGTTTGCTCACATCTCATCAAATATTACATTCATTCATTCATTCATTCATTCAACAAATGTCAGTGAATATCCATTCTGTGCCAGTCAGTTGTGCTGATGATAGGTACTTAGAACTTAAACAAAACAAGCTCCAAGAACTGACATTCTTCACCAAAGGGAAGGGGAAGGAGAATGAGGGACAATGAAGTGAGGGACAATGAAGTTCACCATAAATTACAAGAGTTAAATGATCTAGGCCACATAATGATAAATCCTTCAACGTCAATAATGAGGTGAAGTGATGGATATGATAAAGAGAAACTCACTTGGTCCATACTAATGTTACATGACTGTAACCCTAGCTGCTCAGAAGGCTGAGATCTGAGGATCAGGTTTTGAAGCCAATCTGGGCAGAAAAGTCCATGAGACTAATATCTAATTAACCAGAAAAAAAAATCCAGAAAATCAAGTGGTAGAGCTCAGCCTTGAGGGCCAAAAGCTAAGCAAAACAGGAAGCCCTGAGTTCAAGACCCTAAAATTAACAGCACAAAAAAAAAAAAAAAATAGAGGAACCTACTAGACGGACTGAAGCTTAGGCATCAGATTCCAAAAGCAATTTCCAGGGTAAAGACCATTGTTATTTCTCTGTAGCAGCACGTGTCAGATGACAGCAAGCACAAGTACCAGGATTTCCTCTTTCAAATGTTGTACTTTCTGAATATGGAAAAACAAAGGCCTTTCTAAATTTTTAATTTTTTTATTGTAAAGATACTATACAGAGGGGTTGCAGTTACATGAGTAAGGTAATGAGTACATTTCCTGTCGAGCATTTTACCCCCTCCTTTGTTTTTCCTCTACCATCCTTCCCCTCTCCACTTCCCCAACTTCTCCCGCCCCCCACTCCCAAGTTGAAAAGTTCGTCTCAATATAGTGTCTTGTTCATCGCATTGTTACAATGGGTCAACCTGTATCATTATTTCAGCATCTAAACAAAAGCCTTTTCTTTATTTATGCTCCTCAACACTGTTCTGACAATTTCTTCTTTTCTAATCATATAACTTTGACTAAGCATAAAATCCATTCCAGCTCAGACTAATTTTATCACTACTGTTTTTCTGCATTGAAGAAGTTCCTGGTGAGACATCCTGTGGACTGTGGAAAAGGTGGTCCTGTGGGCTCAGTTCTGGAGTATGATGTTTTGGACTGTCCTGTCAAAGGTGTTTCTCACTCTCACCACAGAAGTTGAAGAGGCAGAGTCCTCTGGAAAGCTACATGCTCCAAACTCAAAGGATATTTTCCCCAGTGTTCACTTTGAGCGTATTTGACTCATCAGGGAGAAAGAAACTGCTCCCTCATGCATGGCCCATGACAGTTGACACAGCATTTGTACATTCTCTGTTTCTTTCTGATGTGGTTACAGAAGTGAGAATTATTGTCATCCTTGTTTGACTGAGGAGAAACCTAAGACTCAATGCAGTTGAGAAATGTGCCCAAAGACACAAAGCTAGCAGGTTGGGAAGCCAGAGTCCTGTGTAATAGCCAGGGTTCTGGTGAGACAGGAGTCAGTAGATTGAGATTTTAATACATAAAGGAAATAATATACTATAAAGGAATCCTTTACAAAATATGGATGGGGAACAATTACATGGAAAGGGGTTGTATAGTACCCCTACTGTTTATAAAGATGGTAAGCAGATTGAAGGACTTCTTACCTTCCTGGGCATAAAATGGCAGGGAATGCAAGATGGACCACTTGATTAGAAGCATGGTCTTTATTTAGTCAAAGAATACAGTGAGTTCAGAGTGACTCCACAGGAAAAAAGCTGGAAGAATAGAGGGCTTCTCCCCCTTCCCCAGAGCTCATGTGTATTATTACTGCTAATATAATTCCCTAGGAATTCAGATAGCAGAGTGAAGAAAGGAAGGAAGACAGTATTTCTAGAGAAGCAAATACAAAATACCCAGCATGGAGTTCAAACCCTTTCTACCGACTCCACATTGAGGGATAACTGCATGCTTTCTTGAAAGAAGTGACATTTTGGTTAATCCCAGTGGTTATTCATCTTGCAAATACTGGGTCACCATTAATCATCCAGTGCTCGTCAAGGATAAGCTTTAGAGCAAGGCTAAGTCACATAATTTGCATGTTTAACAGCTTATGGATACTGCAAAGGTTGTAGTCATTTTCTTTTCCAGATTTCAGAATTACTCTAAGTGAAGCTTTCAAGCCTTATCAAATCTCACAGATGCATGGCTCTAACTTCAGAGAAGCAAAGTGCCATCCCACCAAACAGTCCAGGATTCACCGTGCAGTTAAAATGTTGCAGGAATGTGAAAACATCAAGGTATGTTGAGAGGTCAGGATCAGAAAGCTCAGCAAAGCTGAGCCTCTCCCTGTCAGCAAAGATGCTATGGAGTGGGGCTGGCAAAGTAGTTGTAAAACTGTGCTATCAATAAATAGAGAAGAAATGCAAACAAGCTTTCAAGCTTAGCATGTAAAGAAGCAGATAGCAAAAGCCAGAGACAGAAAGAGATGGGAGGGTGAGAAGATGAGAACAAATGAGAACACCAGCAGGAGTAACTGCTGCAGGCAGGTATGACTTAGATGTCTGCCGTGGCACTGTGGCACATGGCACCGGTGGAACAGGCAGCCGTGATTAAATGACCAGAGAGACAGCCAACTCAACAGGCAGCCAAACTGAAGCCAAGTTGCAAGGCAAAAGCCTACTAAGAATTATCCTTGCCAGGGCTGGGAAGGTGGCTCAGTGGTAGAGCGCTTGCCTTGCATACTCAAGGCCCTGGGTTCGATTCCTCAGCACCACATAAGCAAAAAGAAAAAAGCCGGAAGTGACGCTGTGGCTCAAGTGGTAGCGAGCTAGCCTTGAGCTGAAGAGCTGAGGGACAGCGCCCAGGCCCAGAATTCAGGCCCCACGACTGGACCCAAAAAAAAAAAAAAGAAAAAGAAAAGAATTATCTTTGCCAATAGACTGATGGATTCTGGAAGCAAGAGGCTAGTCTAGCCTGTTGGATGATAGCCTTGGGCCTTTTGAAGGTGCCTTCATGGCAGGAATAGTCATACATTAAAAAATAACTCCTGTTTAACCAGATAACTCTTATGTGTCATCCTGCTTACTCCAGATCTGCTCAAACATGCTAGAAGAACCATCATGTTCAGATGGAACATTAATATCAGCATCATCATAATGGCTTAGTGTCAAGTATGGTGCTGAACTACTGACAGCTGGGATGGTCACCATGGACAACCTACTTGATAGCCACTTCCCCTTCTTTGTTCAAATCTCTCAGTTTTGTTTGGAAAGTAATGTGCCAGTGATATAGAAAGAAAGATGATTGGTCCTCTTTGATAGGGAAAAGTATTAAAAGACAATGGGGCTTGAACTCAGGGCTTGGGCAATAGAAAGAAAGATGATTGGTCCTCTTCGCTAGGGAAAAGTATCAAAAGACAATGGGGCTTGAACTCAGGGCTTGGGCACTGTCGTCAAGCTTCTTTTGCTAAAGGCTAGCATTCTACCACTTGAGCCACAATACGACTTCTAGTTTTTTGGTTTTGTTTTTGGTTTTGTTTTTGAGTAATTTATTGGAGTTAACAGTCTCACGGACTTTTCTGCCAGGGCTGACTTCGAACCACGATCCTCAGATCTCACCCTTCTGAATAGGTAGGATTACAGGTGTGAGCCACTAGTGCCTAGCGATGTATGTGTATAAGTGTGTGTGTGTGTGTGTGTGTGCATGCGTGTGCACATGCATGCATGTGTGTGCTGGTACAGGAGCTTGAACTCAGGGCCTGTATTCTTGCTTGTTGTTTCATTGTCTTTTCATACTTTCCCTAGGCTTAGAAAAGTTAAGTAACTTGCCTGTAGTCATGTAGCTAGTGGCATATCCAGAGTCAAAAGCAACTCCAAGAATGGATGCTCATTCTTAACCACTAGCAACACTTTCTCTTAGGGTTTTTACTTCATGTCTGACCTTGGACAGCATCAGTTCCACTTCAGCCACACAAAACGAAATCTAGCAATATACTCATATTAACCTTCATCACATATCCACTTCAATTGTGTTATTCCCATCACAGCACAGATTCATTGTCATGGTCTCACCTAAATACACAGCCAAGACAGGACATTCTGATCCAAGGGCAGGAGCTCCTGGCTCACTGCCCTGTTTCTATAGTCACTGCTGTTTGTGACAGTCAAGAGGGATGTATTACAGCTCAAAGCAGAAAGCTGCAAGCTTGTAGGTGAGTGCCATTGTACACACTGCCAAGGGACAAAGCTGCCCGGAATATCCTATGAGAAACAAAGCAGCCTTTATTCTTCCTGAGTGAGTCCCAGCTACAAATCCATAGGGTATTATGCTTACAGTCTGTTAAAGGAAAGAGCAAGCTGAAATATGTACAATGCTGACTCACTGTTGGGAAAAAAATGTGTTTGCATATTCAAAGGAAAATTTCTGAAGAACAGAAATAAAACTGGTAATCATAACCACTTCTATTCAGTGGAATTTAAGGCCTGGTTATAGTCTAAATACCATACACTTTTCATAATTTTAACAAAGAAAACTACAGCCATCGAGTTGCACAATAATACTATACCAAAGTAGTATAGGGTACTCAGGATACTGTGCCCAAGGCCTTAATCTAATGGGTTTGATAAGAAATCTTGCCTATAGGCTTCAAGTGCAGTTTTGAGAAACAGAATCACAGGATTTTATGATGGTGTTATGTCCACCAAACAGGCAAAACATATGTATACAATATGTACACAATTGCTGTCCAGCAGGGGGAACACGTGTCACTTAATCTCACCTGTGATCAGTTAAGGTTCATAACCATCTGTAAATTACCATCTCTTTTATTCCATTGTGCCTGCCAGAGCTCCCATGGACATAAGCCACATGTAAATTTAACTTGAAAGCAGGGTACAGTTCATCTTGTGCTGTGAATCAAGCCAGGAAAACACCAAATGCCTCATATAAATTCACTTTCTTCCTCTGGAAGAGGACAATCATCAAATTTGCAAAGCAAAAATACTATAATTACTTCATCATACTTTCACCTTTCCTGAAATTTACAACATACATTCATAGGCTGATTATCTTTGCTCCTACAAGTGAACTGGGTAGAAAGAAAGGATACCTATTCAAAACTAATGGAACTATCTAGAAGACTAGGCACATAGTCCAAAAGCCAATAATACACACCCTAGAGCAGCTCTTCCATTCATCCTTCCATCCAAATCTCTACAAATATGGCTACCTGGCTATCATAAAGCAGCTATATGGTAGGCCTTAATGGTATACTTGGTGCTTTTCCCACGTCTGTGAGGGAAAAGTACACATTGATCAAATGTGTACATTGACCAAAAACTATTTGCCAGCTAGGAGCCAATGTCTCACACCTATAATCCTAGCTACTCAGGAGGCTGAGATCTGAGGATTGTGGTTCAAAGCCAGCCCAGGCAGGAACATCCATGAGACTTTTTTTTAATATGTATTTTTATTATAAAGATACTGTTCAGAAGGGTTACAGTTACATGAGTAAGGTAATGAGCACATTTCCTACGAGCATTGTTACCCCCTCCTTTGTTTTTCCCCTACCATCCCTGCCCTCCCCACCTCCCTAACTCCTCCCCCCCCCAAAAGTTGTAAAATTCATTTTCAACAATAGTGTTTTGTACATCTCATTGTTGCAATGGGTCAGCCTGTATCCTTATTTCAGCTTTTTGTTATTTCCCTTCCTCTCCTCAAATTAGAAAAATGTATGTACAAGATGCAGGGCACCAGAGTCAAATACAGTGAAAACAGGAGTTATACCATGGGGGACGAATATACAAGAGAAACAAAAAAAATCACATAGTACACTATAAGAACTTATCTCCAATTAGCCACCAGAAAAACAGAAGTGGTGCTGTGCCTCAAGTAGTAGAGCACTGGCCTTGAGCTGAAGAGCTCAGGGACAGTGCCCCAGCCCAGAGTTCAAGACCCAGGACTGACAAAGGAAAAAAAAACAACTATTTGCCATAAGTTCAATTACTCACACTAGCTACTCAGGGGAGTGAGATCAGAAGGATCAAATTTGAGACCAGCCCAGGGAGAAAAGTTCCAAATACCCATTCCGTACCAATAGTTGGGCACAGTGCTACACCCCTGTTATCCCAGCTACAATGGGAAGTGAAAATAAACAGGACAGATATTTGCCCAAACAGAAATAATAATAAAAAAATATCATCTCACAGATAACCAGTAGGAAAAGAGCTAGAGTTATGGCTCAAAGTTAGAGTGCCTATCAAGCACCCTGAGTTCAAACACCAGGATTGCCAAGTAAATACATACCACTTGGTAGAAAAATGAACACTATTTGGGGGTAGAAGAGCAAAACACCAGCAGCCTTTTTCCTTGATGCTGAAGGTTAAGTAGCATCTGGAAAAGTCTAGTGGCTTAATGGAGATGGTATATCTAAAGAATGACAAGAACCCAACTCCAGAGGAGGAAGAAACTCAATACAAGTTGACACTGAAGAGGGAAACATAGGCCAAAGCATACAAAATTTATGTAAGGATTTGGAGCTTTATCCTAAAACTCAGGGGATTCTTTAATTGGGCTTAATTGTTGGTTGGTGTGGGGAACGAATATGGAGATCAAGTTTGTAAGATGAAGTTCTTACCCATGACTGTATTCATAACTCAATGTGCTGACCTACCTCTTATGCTGCCTGCTTACTCCTGCAGGCTCTAGTACATTTCTAATTAGGTACCAATAAATGTTTGTCATAAGACAAACATCCTCCTAAATGGAAGTTGCTACTGCCCAACCCTTTATTTTACTGCCAGTAGTTTTTTGTTTGTTTGTTTAAATAATTTACTGAGCTGGGCACTGGTAGCTCATGCCTGTAATCCTAGCTACAGGAGGCTGAGATCTGAGGATTGTGGTTCAAAGCCAGCCCGGGCAAGAAAGTCCATGAGACTCTTGTCTCCAATTAACCACCAGAAAACCAGAAGTGGCACTGTGGGTCAAGTGGTAGAGTGCTGGCCTTGAGCTGAAGAGCTGAGGGACAGGGCTCAGGCCCAGAGCTCAAGCCCCACAACTGACAAAAAATAAGTAAATAATTGACTTCATTGTTATTATGAAGGTAATGTACAATGACATGAGTCAGGTAATGAGTACAGTTCTTTTCCTACAGTGTCTTCTGTTCCCTCACTCTCTCCCAATCCCTCCCTCCTGTTTCCACCCACTAGCTGTATAGTTCACTGTTAATAATGTCCAGTGAGCTCCACTGCTGCACTTTTTTACCCTTTTTCCCTTGAGTTTCACCTTTTTCCCTTTAACTGCCTCTTCATATTTATACAAAATAATATACATATCAAAACAAACTCTACAATATGGAAACAAGAGAGCTCTCTTATTTTTTTCTTTTCTCTTCTTATTTTTTATTTTTTGATGATTCTAGCAGTAGTTTTTAATGAGGTCTTGTGATTTCAAAGTCACCTTAAAGAATACAGAGTTTATTGCCTTGAAACTGCAAATGTTAAAATTTATAGCAGAAAAGGATAAAAATCACATACGTAACACTGGAGACTAGAGTAATGCATCTGCTACACATTTGAAGATATGGTCAAATGGCTCATTTGCAGTCAGTCATGATTTAAGATGAGGTCTTGGCTATTCTGCATCAGCACAGAGACAGGCACAAGGCATACAAATCACACAAGGACCACGGGCTACCTCTCTATGTTACTAAAGCCATGAACCTCTCTACTCCAAGACAAAAAATGCATCTAAATCTAAAAGCAAGACAACCACAGTCTTTTAGAAAATTGAGACCAAAGGATCAGCAATAGTTGAAAATTATAATGAGAAAGACCATGGATCAACAAGGAAGTACTCTTGTAAGATGGACAGCTCCATTTTCCTTAGACAGTAATACATTAAAGTTGTCCTTCGGTGATGGTTGTTTTTTTCCAGCTGACAAATGGGATGTTTTTACATATTTTTTTAGGAAAGCTGGAAGTGTTGTCTTGACCCATAGAAAGGAACAGGAGGAGGAGGAGGAGAAGAAATTCCAAATCCTAAGGGCTACTCTAATGAAACCTATTTGACTCTCTAGAGTATCTACAAGGTGAGACAGTGGGTAGAAGGAGCTGGGAAAAGGAATGTATGTTTTAAGACCTCTGGCTCTGGCTGTAGTCTGCCACTGATTAACAACTGAATGAATTACTTCTTTCCCCAACATCTCCAAAGTCTCCAACTGTGACACAAAAGCATCCATCTCACCAGGCTAGTAAATGGATGAGCCATTTTTTTAAATTTTTATTTATTTTTTATTGTGAAAATACTGTACAGAGGGGTTACAATTACATGGGCAAGATAATGAGTACATTTCTTATCAAGCATTGTAGCCTCCTCCTTTGTTTCCCCTTCCCATCCCTTCCCAGCCTCCCCGGTTCCCCCACCCAATCCTCCTCCCCCCCACCCACCAAAGTTGTAAAGTTCGTTTTCGACATGACAACTTGTACTTCTCATTGTTGCAACGGGTCCACCTGTATCCTTATTTAAACAACTTGTTTTTCCCCTTCCCCTCCACAAATTATACCAACATCAAATACAGTGAAAGCAGGGGTTATACTGTGGGGGAGGGACATACAAAGTAACAAAGAAATATGGATGAGCCATTTTTAAAGAAGTGTAAACGTTATCCTCAGTGGTGACTGAGCAAATCAGGATGTCTCTAGCATTGTGTTGAGCCTCTGAGACTGAAATGTCAATGACATCAGGAAAACTTGAACAAACCCCTTCTTGCTTCCTCAAAGACAGCATCTGACCTAGAAGGCTGGCATCAGCCAAAGCACAGTGAGTGACTGAGTTTGTCAAGGCCTTTGCTAAAGATATACCAAGATTAATCACAGCCTGAGGATGTTTACTTCCAATAGAAATAAAAATCCATTGTGGGTGATTCAGGCATTCTAAGTGTCTCAATGAAGCCAGCTGATGTCCTCAACTTAATGCCTATAAGTACATACATGTGAAATTTGCTGTCAGGAAAGTGATACCCTCAGGCTAATAGACTCTAATGAGTAGGGATGCTGCATGACATTGTTGAGGAAGAGTTAGACACTGCACCACACAAACTGTCTAAGGAGAAGAGAAATTATTTCCACTCTAATTACCCAGGAAAACCCTTAAGTGAGGGTCTATGCACATTAACTAGCTGGGTCAGTAGCACTGGAGCCTTATCGAAGGAATACTCAGCACAAGTTTGAAAGGATGAGCTGGGGGACAAAACTCAGCTGACTTTGGGATTCAGACAGGGAAAAAGAGTACACAGAAATATTTTCCTTCCAAACTTCCTACACCTCATACCCATCCTCAACACACACCTAGAAAAAAAAAAGGTGTCAAACAGCTATAGATCTGTTTTCTGACATCCAGCATTCTGTCTGCTATTATTTATACCATTAGTTTAATTAAAGTTTCCAGGAAGATAGATTAATTTCTTTACAGTAGTGTAGAAAATCAGTTCTTTTCAAGGACATCATCAGCAACTCCAGTCTAACTGGAAAACTAATGTAGAAATTGGATTTTTCTTCAATTAAGAAGTCTCCAACAGATCATGCATTTATTCCCCTATGTTCCTTTCTAACAAACAAAAACATAAGAAGAAACTATACAACTAGTGTATAAATATACCTTTTTTTGTCACGGGGCTTGAACTCTGGGCCTGAGTTCTGTCCCTGCGCTCTTCAGCTCAAGGCGAGCACTCTACCTCTTGGACCACTGCTTCACTTCTGGTTTTGTAGTGCTTTATTAGAGATAAGAGTCTCAGGGAGTTTCCTGCCTGGGCTGGCTTTGAACCGTGATCCTCAGATCTCAGCCTCCTGAGTAGCTAGGATTATGGGCGTGAGCCACTGGCACCTGGCTAAGTATACATTTTTTTAAATAGACTAAATCATGTGTAAATCTGATTTGATTTATTTTTTTCTGTCTGTGCTTTCCTTTTTAAAAACCAAAATAGCTGTGTCTATCAAAAGCATGAAGTAAATTATAACAATAAAGACGAAAGCATCAGTATTTTTCTGTAAGAAAATATTTCTTTCTCTTGAATCCTATTTTCCCTTCTATTCTTGCTTCACAGACCCATGTCTATGCAACACAATAACACAGGATGTGTCTGAAGGCATGCACATGAAATCACCCATCATGAGCTGTAAATTGTCTTATTTTTCTCTCTACATATTGAGCCTCATATATGCAATGAAATACCTTCAAAATCTACTAGTGGCCTTGGCTACAAACCATGACATGAAAGAAAGATTCTATTGTATTTTTAAAGTCCTTTTCACGGTAATTTTGCAAGACTAGGAATGTAGGTTGGTGAATGAATGAAGTCACTTATATCATCCACTTCAATTAATCCTTTCACCTCCTATCTCTCTCTGCCATTCAGACCACAGATAACTAATGGTTTATTTAAACTCACTAGGGAACAATTTCTTTTCAAGATGAAGGATCTAGAAAAGACAAAATCAGAACTACATCTGCCACTGATGTCAACAGAACACAGGGCAAAGTTAATCTCGGAATCCACTAATGAGGTTGAAATGACTAAAGCACGGGGAATTCTGCAAAGTCAGAAGCACAGAGAGCCCAGTTAGAGTGAGTTATCCCAATGCGTAATATCTAGGTTGCCTTAACTAGTAAGCAGCCACTTTCCATCCTGACAAAGAGTTAGCAGTGTCAAATGTATTACACTGGCCCCCTAGATCTTTACAGCCACTCAATACAATTCCAATGTTTGTAACTGAGGGGAAAAAAAAAACCAAACCCTTTTTATTCTGAATATATGTGATAGTTTTGTCAATGGCACAACTATCCCTCATGTGCTTGCCACAGTGTGCTGCTGTCTTGTGAGTGAGTAGACATGCAGAGCCTCTGTGACCAGACCAGTCTCGATTCACAAAAGGCTGAATGCACTGAAAGAAGGAAAGGGTATGAGGTGAGAAGAATCCAAAGCTGTATATTTAGCACCTACTACAACAAAGAAAGAGAAAACTGATTTTAAAAGAGTGGGCAACTAGATGGAGCAAGCTTAGGTCTGTGCTCATCAACAGCAGGCTGCCTGTGAATCCATATAGAAATGCAGATCAATGCATACACCCTGCTGGTCCACTGCAGGCACGGCCCTGCGAAGCTGGGAAGCGGAGTTGCTCTCCAGGGTCCTGAAGAGAAAAAATGCAAGCCATGAAACAAGGCATTTGTGATAAGACAGAATCAGAGATGCCCAGAAAGCCAAAGTTGGAAGACAATTTTAAAGTCATCTAGTTCTACTCCCTTATTATTAAACTAAGAAAGCTAAAGCCCAGAGATAGTAAATAACTTTCCCAAACTCTTACAAATTTAACTGTTTCTTTCAGTTCAAGTTTTTAATGCAGAATATTTTGGGCTTAAAAGGCCGGATTTTCAAAGCAAGCAAACAAACAAACAAAATGGTAATACTATTTTGTCCACCCACTGGGACATTAGAATATTTGGGAAATTGTGACAGATATGTTCCGTCACTGAATAAAGCTTTACATCACCTCATAAAAGTCATAATATTCTCTGCATATGAGTTAAGAGAAGGTAAATTTCTGTTCCTGCTATACACAAGAATAAAGAAAGAGGCTGGGAACTACAATCAGAATAACTTTAGGAATCTGATTGGCTTCAAACAGTGTGTTACATCATGTAGCTACACTGAACAGTACATTCTCACCTACTGTTTTACAGGGATGAAAATCAGAATAAATTGTATTCATTCCCTGTACAATATTTCAAAATATTCTCTATATGATGGCACATGTCCATAGTTCTTAAAAAAGTATCTTGAAATTTTCAGAAAATTTGACATATACCGTGAGGCTACATTTCTACAGAAACTCTACAGAGGAATTCTAATTTACAAATACAAGCACAGTTCTCGGTAGTTGATTGAATGACTGACTGTATGAATCAATGATGAATGAATGAATGAATGAGAAATGAATCCATGGATTTCCTTCCAACTCCACATTACTGCATGCCATTTTTAGAAATAACAAAGCCAAGACAAGGATTTAAAATTCATTTCAGTCTAGGTTAAACCAGGGAGCTTGTGTGTGTGGAATACAAAACACTGGAGACAGCTCATCTTTTCTCTTTCTTACCCTCACAAATACTTCTTTTAAAAGTTTTTATTTATGAATAAGGGAGAAGAGATTATATTTCCAAACATTAAATAATAAGCATTGAGTATATACCCAGTAGTTAGATCACTGTATTACAGGGTAGTTTTATTTATGACATTTTTGATGCAATTGCTTAATTAAAACATGGTGTATCCTAGCTTCCTAGCTTGCTTGTCACCTTGTCCAGATACTTCGACAAAATATCTGGAGCTTGTTTTCTTAGTTGGAATGAGGTATATGCTAGCTTACCAACTTCGTAATTTTGGTGATGAGATGTGCCACACACCCATTTCTGAAGAGAAGAATGTGTTGTATCAACCAGTTAACCAGGAGACTGAGAGTCATGGCCCATTCTCTGGGAATCCATGACCTTTGTTAATCATCTCCTAACTTCCCCCAGTCAATCATACAGCAGCAGTGTTGATACAAATCCAATGTAGTATATTACACCGATGGCTTAACCACCTTAAGAAATATAAGGTTTAATATGATGAGTTTTGTAAATACTTTGGAAACTCTTCTGAAGAAAGATTTCATATCAGAATATTTCATTATGAAAAATCTACACAGATAAACAGATGCTCAGATCTTGAAAGTACTCTGACATATTAGACAGAACCCTTGAATTATTGACTCATCCTATGATTTATAGTAAGTTTAGTTTCTGATGTGGCATGCTCCTCAAGATCAGTTGAATGGAATAAAGCACTGAATATACCTTGTGGTTAATAAGGGGCATACTTTAAAAGTAAAATCTAGCCAAGCACCGGTGGCTTAATCCTGTGACCCTAGCTACTCAAAAGGCTGAGATCTGAGTATCATGGTTCAAAGCCAGCCTAGACTCTTATCTACAATTAGCCCCCAGAAAACCAAAGTGGAGCTGTGGCTCAAAGTGGTAGAGCACTAATCTTGAGCAAAAGAAGCTCAGGGACAGCATCCAGGCCCTGAGTTCAAGACCCAGGACTGATACACACACACAAAAAAAGAATAAAATCCAAATATGATGATATTTTTAAATAAGTTTTTTATTGTGAAAATACTGTACAGAGGGGTTACAGTTACATGAGCAAGGTAATGAGTACATTTCTTATCAAGCATTGTTGCCTCCTCCTTTGTTTCCCCTTCCCATCCCTTCCCATTTCCCCACCCCCACCCCTCACCCCTGCCAAAGTTGTAAAGTTAGTTTTTCGACATAAGGTCTTGTACATCTCATTATTGCAATGGGTCCACCTGTATCCCTATTTTAAACAATTTGTTTTTATCCCTTCCCTTCCTCAAATTATACCAACATCAAATACAGTGAAAACAGGGGTTATACCATGGGGGAGGGACATGCAAAGCAACAAAAACAATCACATGGTACTAATCTCTGTGTTAATCTTCCCGTCAGGCTGACAGCTAGGCACATGCGTGTGTACACTGAGCATACTTGTACAAGAATGAACAAGAATTCAGATCTCTGTTATAATAATAAATAGACTATCTATACGAGATAATTATTCCAGCAGCAAGACATAATGAGGTAAACTTAGAGCAAGGACATTCACAAAATACAAAACGTGCTAGACAAAAGCTAAGTGGATGTACCATTGAACATCTGAACATCTATCCCTTAGTTCCTGAGAAGCTCAGCTCTACTCTACTTCAAGACCAAGATATTGGAAGTGACTATTTTCACTTCTCTCCAATTCTCAACTTCCATTAGGAGTGGCTGAATCAGCCCGGCTCACAGGTTTTCAGCCTTTATCAACTATCTTTGTCTGAGTACAGACTTTATCTGATGTACAGGGATAAGAGTCAATCATGGTGGATGGAAAGAGGATATCAGAACGAGTTTTAAATGACTACATGAATAAGCCGTGAATTTCTTGATAAGCTAGGACCCTTTTTATTTCTTTGTATCCTCCTCAGAGAGATAGTACGCCAATAAATTAACTTGTGGGGCTGATGGAAGATTAAAAGTTACCAAATAAAGGAAAGAAAATCCATTTTATGGTGAATGGGAAAGATGACTTTTTTGAATCTCAAGTACTGGTGGGTTTTGTTCTTTGTCAAGTGAGTTTAGAATGGAGAAAGGAGGCTTAGAAGAAAGTTAGTTCTGGCCTCATTCTAGGCTTTGTTGGAAATTATTTAATAGAAAAGTCAGCTAGAGAAAAACCCAAGGCATTGGAGACAATCAGCCTAGCCACCTAACTGAATTAGTCCTTTTGAGTTTCTTGCTTTAGGTAATCTACTACCTGTGCACTGAGAGCTTTTAACTAGACCTAGTAAACAGCTAAGGAAAGGAGAAAAAAAGTGGAAATCTCAGAAAAGAAACTATGAACTACTGACTAAAATAGCAGTTGCTTTCCTCATGACAATTCATGCAATTAAGTTTGAAAAGGCTCTTTTCCTCAATTTTAACCTTTTAAAAATAATAAAAGTGGGAAATTCCGCCGCACTAAAATGCCTTAGAGTAATGGAATTGCTTTGGAAGTCTTTTTGTTGTGGTTTTAGATGTTTTTATGACTTTCTATAGCAGAGAAGCTAGAGAGACATCCCTTAGGAAGACTGTTTGTCATGCTGTGACATTGTCTTAAGCAGTACATACTGCCAGCAAACTATAGAGGTAGATTGAAAGAATAAGGTTTGGCGCATAAGTCCTGACTCAAAAGTTTTGTTTTCATGTTCATTGTATTGTGTGACTGAAACCTAGTTACTTCCCTTTTCTGATCCTCTTATTTTCAAACCCATACAATGGATCTAACAAAAGTGTCCTTCTGTGTCTATCCTAAAAATTAGTAAGCGTAGCATATTACCTAGCTTGCAGTGGACATTCAATGAATGTAGGTCTCATCTCCTATACCAATGCAATAGATTCCATTAACTGGATTCCACATTTCTCCAGACAAGTCCAAGGATCAGCAATATAAACATGTGGAAGGAAAATGATAGAAAGAAGCTAACTTCTTCCCCTGAATCAGCTCTTGGTCAAGTTTCACAACCAGTATCTATGAACCCTACAGGTGTAATAGAAGCAGGCACTCAAAATGAGCAGGCTTTGGTTCAGATCCCACTGCTGGCACATAAATAGTAGCAGGATTGCACACAAATATATGTTAAGTTCTTTCATTGACAAAAAAGTAATGGCATTAGTTCAAGTGGCAAGCATGGGCAACTCTCAGAAAACATTACCTATCTTCATTTCTACTCATCATCTAATCAGCAGGACTCCAGTGGGCAAGAAAATGAGAGGAGGGAAAAAAATAAGGCAGCATAAATTTAAAGGCAAGAAAGATTTTTTAAAAGAAAATAAGAATATCATTGTAGCATAAAATGCACAGCTGAGAAAGGAAAAATAAGTCTTTGTGAAATTCACTCTGTGAGGGTGACCTAGATAAGAAGTGATAGACTGCATCGTGATATATGGATCCAGCTTCCACTGCTCAAAGGTCAGCTAGTAGTGGTTATGGAGGAACTTGTGAACAAAATAAGTTTATTCTGTGCCCTAGGAATGACCTTTCTTTCCTTAATTCTTTCATCCAAGGGCTCTGCTTCAATTACTTGGTTTTCCAAGCCCTTACTCATCAGAGCTCAGCTTCTTCACCACCTTCCTTCCTCTCTATCTAAACCAGTAGTTTTTAAATGCCAGTCGAGGAATCAAGGCATAAATTAAAAACATATACCTGTATAAAAACTACAAAAAGAGCCCATTAAAAACATATGAGAAGGCTATGGTGGTCCAGGCCTCTCAGAGACCTGAGAGGATTACAGTTTGAGGCTGGGCCTAGACAAACATAAACTAAAGCAAAAGGTCTGGAGGTATGGCTCAAGTGATAGAGGTTCGCCTAGAAAGCGCAACGCCTTGAATTCAAAATCCCAGTATGTGCATATGTATATATTACATACAATTGACTATTATTTGGCTATATAAAAAACAAAGTGTTGTCATTTGTAACATCAGGGATTAAAGTGTAAGATACACAATAAGTGAGAAAAATCTAAACCCTACTATATTGTTGGTGGGAATGTAAACTTGTCCAACCGCTATAGGAATTCCACTCCTGGGCATTTATCCAACACTAGAGCTACCAGCACAGCTATGTTCATTGCAGCATTGTTTACCATAGCCAAGATTTCGGAATCAACCCAGATACCCCTTAATGAACAAATAGGTCAAGAAAATGGCATTCTACTCATCCATCAGAAAGAATAATATTGTACTATTCATAAGGAAGTGGGAAGCCTTGGAAAAAATTACATTAAGCAAAGCAAGCCAGATCCAAAGAAACATAGATTGCATGATTTCTCTGATTTGTAGTAACTAGAAAGTGCCTACAAGTAACCACACTGGATGGTTAAAAATAATACACTGAGATATGATAAATTATACAGGTCTCTAGGCATTCACAAAGAATGCGACCAAAGGAGAATATTCTTAACAGAGGATCACATAGGCACAATAGCTCTATGCATCTGACCATATAAAATAATATTTCTCAAAATTAAGTCTAGGAAATGGAATCAACAGGTTGTTTATTTTCTTTGTTGCTATTTTTGTTTTTATTTCCTTTTTTTTTTTTTTTTTGTTAATAAAGAAGCAACTTTATTGAGAAGGTTCCTACATTGACCAGCCAGGGCCACAGCACAGGCTCGGGAGCTGAGACTGCGACCCTCAGCGGCCCACGTACTTAGGTTTTTTTTTTTTTTTTTTTTTATTGTAAAGCTACTATACAGAGGGTTACAGTTACATGAGTGAGGTTATGAGTACACTTCCTCTTGAACATTGTTGCCCCCTCCATTGTTTATTTCCTTTTGTCTTGTCTGTTCGTTTATCTGTCTTTGGGAGAGTAAATAGGCATAGAAAGGGCAGAGCAAAGGGCAAACAAATCCAACAGTGATACTCAACATGGACCCTATGTGATATTCAACACAGACCCTATGTTGAAAATGAACTATACAACTTGTGGGTAGGGACTGGTGAAAAAGACTGGTAGAGAGTGAGGGAAGGGGTAACATTATCCAAAAACAAGTGTACTTTTTACCTGACTTATGTAACTGTGAACCCTTTGTACATCATCTTTGCAGTAACAATATCTTTTAAAATCCAGATGCAGCAAGACAAATTTTTCATGTTCTCTTTTGTATAAGCTAAAAATAGTTGCTCTCACAGAAAAAGAAAATGGAACAGTGGTCACGGGAGGCTATGAAGTGGGGGCAGGGGATTGTAAAAGGTTACTTAAATAATGAATAAGTAGGAAGACTTTGTTTTAATGTTCCATAGCAGCATAGGTTAACTACAATCTGCAACTAAGAGTCCAAATGTTCACAATAGGTAGAAATGATAAATGTTTGAAAAGATATAATAACTACCCTGATTTGACTGTTACTTACTGCACACATGTATTGAATTGTTACATTATGCCCTGTAAATAAATAAGTGCAGTATATGTTGATTATAAAATAAAAAATGTTACATTCTCTGATAGGGAATCTGATCCAGTAGGTCAGAGATAAGTTTGGCAATCTGTATTGTTTATAAACTCCCAGAAAGTTTTCATGAACAGTCCGATTTGAGGACCACATTTGTAGAATTGTCCTACACAGAAATAAAAATCTGTCTTTTCTATAGTTGTCTTTCTGCCTCCCACCCCTCTACCAATGTAAAGTGAAAAGTTCATGTTTTGGTTCCTTGAAGTATGACCTGGTAGCAACTTCTTATGTTTCCCCTCCTCAAGATTTAGGATATGAAATGTCATAACCAACATTGTGGAGGGGCATGATGTGTAGAAAGAAGAAAAACAATGGGGAATGCCTTCCATCTACTCCTTTGTGGATTGTTTTTTGGGGTGGGAACTTTTTGTTTGTTTTGGTGGTACTAGGGTTTGATCTCAGAGGTTCATGTTCATTAGGCAGGAACTCAGCAACTTAAACCATACTCCCAGACTATTTGGTTTAGTTATTCAGTATATTTCTTAGGGTTGTTTTTGTTGTTGATGCTGTTATTTTTTTGTGTATATTTTCCTGAGCCAATCTCACCAAAATCTTCCTATGTATTTGCTCCCTATCAAGGTCTAGGGCAATGAGTGAACACTACAACTCCTACTACCCCTATTTATTAGTTAAGATCCGGGGTTGGGGGGGAGGCACTAAGTTTTTGTTGTTGTTGTTTTTGGCTGGCCTCAAAACATGATCCTTCTCATCTCCACCTCCCTAGTAGCTATAATCACAGGCATGTGCCAAGATTCCCTCGACCATTCTTTTTTTTTCTTTGCCACTTCTAGGGCCTGACCTCATGACCTGGGCCATGTCCCTGAGCTTCTGTTCTCATGCTAGTGCTCTACCACTTAAGCCCCAACTCCATTCCTGGCTTTTTGGTGGCTAATTGGAGATAAGAGCCACGTGAAGTTTCTTGTCTGGGCTGGCTTTGAATCATAATCCTCCAATCTCAGTCTCCGGAATAGCTAGTACTATAGGTGTGAGCCACTGGTGACCAACTACTTCAACCATTCTTATAAATGGGGCCAACCTTAAACCTGTAGCTCTTTAATCCTCTTTCCCATCTCCTGATAGACAGTCTCTGGTAGCCATGAAGGACTTATAGTAGGAAAGAGACAAGGTCCCAAAGCCACTGGAGATTTGCAAAATTCATAGCAACAACCACAAATACAAACTGAACATTGAAGACCTAAGTACTATATATACTTTTTCAATGACCATTCCAATTTATAAAATTCAAAAATCATGTAGACTATGTACTGCTAAATGCATTGAAAGGTGATGTCATCATTTCCTTAAAATAAGAGTGTGCGAACTAAGAAGTCTATGACACACTAAGGTGATAGATATCTAATGGTACCACAGACTTATTATCTAAAATGTTACTATGTGCATAGTGAATAATTGTACATTCATATATTTGTTCCTACTTTACCAATGAAGAAACAGAAATAAAGAAACTCCAAAGAAATTAATCAGCCTAAATTCACACAGGTAACAAGTAGCTGAGGATGGCAGGAGAGAATACAGAGACCAGAGAATTCAGAGTCTCTGAGAAAGAAATGATAGCAGAGCAGAAATACTCCCTCTTTTTTTTTTCTCTTCTCCAAATAGAACAGTGTCAAAAAATAGCATAACTTTTGGAGGCAAGAAACAAAACCATGCTCAGCAAGAAAACAACATCGTCTTAGACTTTTCAGTTTTGGAATTATTAAACTAGAGGTTTGAGGCTTCTTTCTGTCCTATCGTTCTGAAAGACAAAGCGAGTCCTTCCTCTGCAATCCCATTTGGGCAGCACACAGGCGGTATGTCATAAAGGAGAAGAGGCCACTTTTCTAGAAAACTGACTTCATGGTAAAAATGGAGAGTGGGACTAAGGGCTGGCTTTATAACCAGGCTGCTTAGCCAGGCCTGTAGCCTAGAAAAGAGATGGTGGTTTCTATGGAAACTTTGTCCAGATATACACTTCATATCTAGTTGAAGCCACCTTACTTCAGGAGTCTAAAGAAGACCTTAAAAAGATCACTAAAATGGACAAAGACTCTTATCAACATAGCAGACCTTCCCTTGAGCCTGACACTAATTTCTTGACCTTTTAATGGGGATCTCAGAGCTGGAGCGGTAAGCACATGTAAGAATCTTTGTCAGATAGGTAGTCTGTCACTGACCGACCTTGGGATACCATTCCTCTTTAAGGGTCCTGGAAGAGAAGATGTCCCCAACACATCTGTTCTTTACCCTGGACCCTAGGGAGCAGGCTGATTAAAAAAAAACAGTCCTATTAACTTTGATGGCACCCTTTTAATAAAACCAACAATGCATGGGTACACACACACACACAAAATAAATCTCTATAATTAGACTTGGATCACTATCCATAAGGATTGTCAGTGGGTATTAGAGAAATCAAAACATTCCCTTGACCATTGTCCAGCTGTCTAACCACAAATGATCCAAGAAAGACCAATGGCTGCTTCTCTGTGTGTCAGCTGTCAGGAAATATGCCCCCAGTGACAGACTTGGGGGCATCATCTCCTCACCATATCCCATAATGTCCTGTGAACTCAGACCTCACCCATAGCCCTCCATCCCTTCACAGGTGGGCAATCTCTTTCCTTTGCCAAAAGTAGATGATATTAATTCCAAAAGATTCCAAAAAGAGACTGTTCAAGAAGGCTCAGTTTAGATAAAGTACTTAAGCAAAGTGCACTTGATGAAGTAAAATGGAATTAGCTGCTTCAGTCGCACAGGCTTCTCAGATTCATTCTAAGGTGGACTGGCTTGTGGGCTTCCAAGTGGAGCAAGCTCACCACAATCTATCACAGTTAACTGTAGTCAAAGCTCCACAAAACCTCAGCCAAGACCTAGTAGTACACCAAGGTACACTTCATAGTCCCCAGTTTATAATCAGCCTTTTGTACATTTGTAATTATGGGATACAGTCTCATCTTAATGACCTGTTTTTTTATCCTATTATGGTTTGTCATTTCAGCACACCTAATGGCCCATTTGGTAGGTGAAATTATAAATGAGGTCTTTGGTTCTGTGTCCTGGCAAGTCTTGAAGAAAGTTCATTTTTCCCCCTTCTCATTGCACACTGTCAATGTGAGAATCACTGAAGATCAAAGACAAAAACATACCTATTGCAGTCCACGTGGAGCAGTAAGTGAGAGGCGCTAACTGACAGTGAAACTTTGTGCCATTGTCCGTCCGCCAGTCGGTATGGAAGTGCCTCTGTCTTGGCCTTCCCATTATGTATATAGTGATATCGAATCTCATCTCTCAGGCCACTGCTCTCCAGTTCAAAATAGCTGTATATAAAGGAAAGAAATTGTTTTTATTTGAATTAAGAGGATCACAGCCATCATCAATCCCCACTCCCTTTCTACTAGGTTTCTCAGAATCTAAAATTAGCTAACCACAACACAAAAGAGCCATGACCTGAAATCAATTGTACTGTAGGAGACCCTTGAGCCTCTGAAATGGAGATCAATTGATCCACTGTGAGGTTAAAAAAAAAAGTCACAAGGTAATTAGCAAAGCCCAGTGCTATGTCTCTTAACCACTTGAAAGTACAGTTCAGAATACAATTTTAAAAAATCCATTCACGTGAATTTATTGATGTTTATTTTTAGAATGGCCATTTTCATTATTTCAAGAATTAATGAGAAATAAAAATCAGGGATTGAAACAAATTACAAGTGTGAAGAGATTAGTTAAGACTATTTTTCTTCTTTCCCCTGGACAAAAAGTTGTGACTAGAGAAATCCTAGATGACGACTAGAGAAGAAAATATTGAAACTACCCACATATGAACAGTACTTCAAATATCATAGAATTTTTGTCTTTTCTAAGATGGTCATTGTGTTTTCCAGACCATAAGAATTTGCTAGTGTCACCATTATAGTCTGACTTTAGTCACAGAGTGCAGAATATATTTTGAGATACTTCTAGACACCTACCAAGGCTAGTAGTGTCAAGGCTAGTAGTAGAGTGGCAGGTGGATTCTGTCTTCTGTACCTCTCCAGAAATGCACCATCACCATTATCATTCATATTGAGCCTGCTCTCTACCAAACATGGCCCTGAATGTCACATAAACTAACTTATTCATCACTCACAAAGGGAAAAAAAACCAATATTATTGTCACTTTTTAAAAATTAAAAGTGTAAGTTCTAATTGTGGTGGCTCACACCTGTAATCCCAGCTATACAGGAAGCATAGGGAAGAGGATCATGATTTAAGAGCAGCCTCAAACAAAAACACAAGGATCTATCAAAAGAGTATCTAGAACAAAAATGAACTGGAGATGTGACTCAAGTGATAGAATACATGCTTAGCAAGCATGAGGCCTTGGATTTTAACTTCAGTACTAAAAAACTAAACTAAAATAAAAGTGAATATTACAAATGGAGATTCAAGGATTTACATACCAAGACAGGATTTAAACCTAGATCTAAATTTGATGATCTGAGCACTTTTAAACACTCTATTGAAGCTGAGCACCAGTGACTCATGCCTGTAATCTTAGCTATTTAGGAGACTGAGATCTGAGGATCTCGGCTCAGCCAAGCAGGAAAGTCCCATGAGACTTTTAACTCCAGTAAACCACCAGAAAACCAGAAGTGGTGCTGTGGCTCAAGTGGTAGAGTGCTAGCTTTGAACTGAAGAGCTCAGGGACAGCTCCCAGGCCCAGAGTTCAAGCCCCACAATTGACAAAAAAAAAAAAAATACCACTTTATTGGCACCAAATATATCGTCGAGTAGCATTGAAAATGACCCTCAACCGGCATTAACCTCCAGCAATGCATTCATACAACAACTCTGTCTCAAGAGTACTTGTCTAGGTGACCAGTTTAATTCTTCAATTTGGAATAGATCTTCTCTTCCCCTTTAATCCACTGAGTTAGCTTCACTCTTTTGGTATATAACCTAAAATACAAAATGCATCTTCTATCAGGACTGAAATGAATATATCATGAGTCTCAGTTTCTATTATGCATGACTCCCAAGTCTCATGTTAGAAAACAAATGAATATGTCTTGTTCATCTTTCATAAGGATTCTTCCCAAAAGAGCAATTCTGAGAAAGTAGATAATCAAGACCAGCCCCTGACCTACCTCATTTGCCCTAGTATAAAGAATTAGGCCTAAACCAAAGTTATTATTTATTCCATAAGCAGCCAGCTCCTGGGCCCCAAGTACATACTCACTAGTAATAATTAATGTAATACATATTTTATAAAACCTCAAAAGCAAAAAATTCCTTAATATTTATTTTAACCCCATAGACTCCCCTCCCAAATTACTTAAGCTGATCCAAAACTTTGGCAAAGTATCAGAGTATAAAATTAACCCACAAATAAAAAAATAAATAAATATAAACAATCCACAAAAATCAGTAGCTTTTATATATGCCAACAATAAGAAGAGGGAGGCTGAAATTTTAAAAAAAGAAACTCCTTTTGTAATAGCCTCTAAAAAAAATAAAATACCTAGGAATAAACTTAACCAAAGAGGTTAAGAAATCTTATGAGGAAAACCCTAAAAACTTTAAAAAGGAAATTAAAGCAGATGCTCATGGATTGGGAGAATTAACATTGTGAAAATGGCAATATTGCCCAAAGCTATTTATAAATCCGATGCAATACCTATCAATATCCCAACAAAATTCTTTAATGAAATAGAAGAAGCAATCCAAAAATTCATATGGAACAATAGAAAACTCTAAATACCAAAACCAATCCTTAGCAGGAAGAATAGTGCTGGGGGAATATCAATACCAAACTTCAAACTCTATTATAAAGCTGTATTTATTTAAAAAACAAAAACAAAAAACAGCTTGGTAATGACACAGGAACAGGACTGAGGACCAATGGACTAGAACTGAAGACACAGACATGATCCCACAGACCTATGGCCACCTAATCTTTGACAAGGGAGCCAAAATTATCAGATGGAAGAAAGATAGCCTCTTTAACAAATGGTGCTGGCAGAACTGGCTATACATATATAGAAAATTGAAGTTAGATCCTTATATATCACCCTGCACCAGAATCAACTCCAAATGGATCAAAAACCTGGAAGTAAAAGCAAATACCCTGAAAATATTACAGGAAGGGATAGGGGATATGCTAGGGCTCCTTGGCACAGGTCAAAACTTCCTAAATAAAGATCCAAAAACATAACAAATCAAAGAAAAGCTAGATAAATAGGATTGCATTAAACTACAGCGCTTCTACATGGCAAAGGACATAGCTAATGAGATCAATAGAAAGCCCACAGATAGGGAGAGGACTCTCACTAGCCATACATATGAGACAAGGGTCTCATATCAAAAACACACCTAGAGCTCAAAAACTAAACCCTCCAATGACAAATCCCCAAAGAGACAACCACCCCATTAATCAGTCTAAAGAATTAAAAAGACACTTCTCTGGAGAGGAAATAAGAACGGCCCATAGACAGATGAAGAAATGTTCAGCTTCTCTGGCCATAAAAGAAATGCAAATCAAAACCACATTGAGATACCACCTCACTCCAGTTAGAATGGCCATCATCAAGAAAACAAGTAATAACAGATGCTGGAGGGGATGTGGCCAAAAGGGAATGCTACTAGATTGTTGGTGGGGATGTAAGCTGGTTCAACCACGCTGAAAAGCAGTATGGAGGTTCCTCAAAAGACTAAGCATAGAACTCCCCAATGATCCAGCAATTCCACTCCTGGGCATTTATCCAAATGATCACAAGCTAAGCCACAATAAAGCTACCAGCACAGCTATATTCACTGAAGCATTATTTACCATAGCTAACATATGGAACCAACCCAGATGACCCTCAATAGACAAATGGATCAAGAAAATGTGCTGTGTATACACAATGGAATCTTATGCTTCTATAAGAAAGAATGATATCACCTCTTTTGTAAGGAAAAAAATTCTATTAAGCGAAGTAAGCCAGACCCAAAGAAACATAGGTTATGGCTTCCCTCATTTGCAATCATTAGTGTATGCCTAGGATAGTCCTGACAGAGTATCATACTAGATCAATAGCTAGGTACATACGACCATGCAAAATGATGCGAATTGAAATGAACTCCAAGACATGCAAACAACAGTATGTTTTTGGTTGTTGACCTCGTTGTCGCCAATGTACTCTATCTAGCTCTTTATTCTTATTTTATTTCATGTTTCTTTTTCCATTGGTTTATCCCTGGCAAGTACTGCCTTTGATCCTGGTACTCTCTATCTTGTATATACATTTATCTGATTTGTGGAAGGGAAGGGGAATAAAAAAAATGCTGAAACAAGGACAAAGGATGACCCATTGCAGCAACAATACTCACAAGACACTATGTCAGAAATGAACTTTACAACTTCGGGGGAGGGAAGAGTTGGGGAGGGAAGGGATAGTGGGAGAACAACAAAAGAGTGGGTAACAATGTTCGACAAGAAATGTACTCATGACCTTACTCATGTAACTGCAACCCCTTTGTACAGCATCTTTACAAAAAAATTAAAAATATTTTAAGTTAATTCTCCAATTTCTTTTATGAGAAGAATTTCTTACATGAGAAGAACCAAACAATCAGAATTTGAAAGTTAAGGTGACCTTTGAAATTATCTGGTCATTCACTAACTCATTCAGGATGTCTCTACTGAACACATGGAGACATAGTGAAGAAAAGAAAAAAGACTTAAAACACAGGTCCTTGAGATGTATTGTGCTAAAAAGTAAAAAGTGACCTAAGAGAAACAAAGAAAAAGAAGAGATCAATTGTCATTGATTGAGCGAATGCCACTTGCCAGAACACGTCAAGTACTTTTGTAAGTCCCAATGACTTAGTTAAAGTGGATGCTACTAATTCTATTTTATAGGTGGGTTTATATACAATCAAAGATATTACGTGTTACCCAAGATCACACGGCTCTTTGGAATTTTATCAGTGTCTCTATACCCTGAGAAATTTCTCAGTGACTTTTAGGAGAGAACATGACCTTGAAAGGACTGTAATCAATGACAATTAGAAATGCTCACAGAGACTCACTGGGGGAACCATTAAGACGATAGGTAAATACATTGAACCAGATTCAGTCATTATTCCTAGGGTTATGGCCTCATTAAACCAAGTGTTTAATGCATTACAAGTAGATCATTTAAAGATCACTTTACAAATCACTAGAGTAAGTGATTACCTTGTAGTAATCACAAATACATAGCTATGAGAAAAGAAATCTACCCTAATGTTATACAGTGAATGTTTATATCTTAGGGTAAGGTACTGATGGTATCATGCATATATTCAAACATGCATATATTCTTTTTGTAAAAGAAAAAGTGTTGGCTAGCTGATGGAGCATCCCTGGCGATGACAAAAACTCTGAATGGCTAAGTAACATCTGTACAAAATTGTTTCATGAGACTGAGGAGTAGGCCAAAATTCCAAACAGTGACCCTGCGAATAGAGATTCAAGGCTCAGTCTTAACAGTAACTTGGAAGACATAGGCATTGACCTGATAGGGGTTAGTTAGAGCCTAGAGGGGAAAAAAGAAACGTGATTTGTAGCAAAGTCTTATGAGACAGAGGTAGGATATGAAGTGTCCCCTCAAAAAGATTGTGTTTAAAGCTAGGTCCCTGTTGAGTGATTTCTGAGTGCTCTGACCTAATCAACAGATTAATCACTTGATTATTGGATTCACAATATAAGGACACTTAGGGAAATTACACCTAGTGGGAATAAGTAAGTTATTAGAGGCAGGCCTTGGAAAGATAGGCCATCCCCTTCTTCCTGTCTCTACTTCTAAGTCTCCCTCAGTTAAGCAGAACCCTCTGTCACATACATGCCCCCTACACCATACTGCTCACCACAGATCTACAGAAACAGAGCCATCCAAGTGTGGGCTGAAACTATAAGTCAAAATAAATCCATCTCTTTTTTTAGATTGTTAGTCTCAGGTCATTGGTCATGGTGATGGGGGAAAAATGCAAATAACATACATGGTCTGCAGGACAGCAGCAGCAGGATTCCTGGTCCCACCCAGGACCTGAATCAGAATCTGCATTTCAATCAGACCCCCCCCCCCCCCATGGCTCCAGGAGCACATTAAAGTTTAAGAAGGCTTGCAGTAGACTATAGCAGGTGTTCTTTCATTTCCTGGCCAGCTGGTCATGATGGGAACAGAAGTTTGGTGCTACAAGCTTGAGCCATGTAGTGCTGGCAGGAGTCGGGGGGTGTGGGAATTGGTCATAAGGAAGTATCTAATGAATAATATAGCTCTGTATAATACAGCTCTAAGTGAGTTGGAGGTCTTCCTGGAAGTCTGGAAAGGAAGCAAATGGAATCTTTTTTTAATAAGATTTTTTTTGTGTGTGAAAATACTGTACAGAGGGGTTACAGTTACATGAGCAAGGTAATGAGTACATTTCTTATCAAGCAGGAAACTTTTTGATTGATATAACCACTAGCCAGATCTTCTGAGCAATCCTCACCTATAACTTGGACTTCAGACAAGGGTGCTACTCCAACAAACTTCTCTGGCTCCAAGGAAATTCTGCTCATCTTGGCAAGAGCAATGATAGTCCCTCCCATTTTTTAATTTCTTTTTCAGAACAAGCATTTTCCTTTATATTCTTGTCTCCCACCTAGACTGTCAACTCCTACAAGAAATGGGTTCTGCTTTATTCCTCTTTCTCCATACTTCCACAGGGTCAAATGAGCTTCTCTCCATGTAAGTACAGCATTAAGAAATGAAGCACCTGTGCCAACACGGTCTGCTACAAAGCATAATTCCACTACCACCTGCTTTGCTCTAGGCTATGAACAAGTATGAATGTTTCCTAATGTTCACCCTGACTTTCTCATCAACTAAAACCCAGTCCTTTCATCCAAACTGCTATGAAGACAACTTTCTTACTCTATTTCCACAGCTGAATTCCATTAAGCCAGGCTTTTGGTTAAGTGTTAGGCAGATCCTACTCAAGGTTCTCAATAATTCCCTCAAGTCTGCCCATGGTAAACAGTAATACCAAAAAATGAACCAGAAATTCCAAACTATCTGAATTCCATTAGATACATGGAAATAAAATTTGGAATCAATAACACCAAATATTATAGCTAAAAATCAAGCAAGTCACTATTATTAAAATGGTGATCATTTTCCCCAAACTTTATACCAATATAACCCATTAGGGAGACTGTATATGTTGCATATATTTTGGACTGAAAAAAGGAGATATACCAAAAAAATGTTAAAGTGGTTATATAAGGATGAAAGCTTTGTTTTGCTTCTTTATTCAGTAGCACATAAAAATGGTTAATATTAAGTTAATCCTAGCTTCTACCAAGAACATCATGAGCCAGGATACAATAAAGACACCTGTACAACCATGTTCATTGCCATACTATTCACAATAGTCATGATATGAAAACAGCCCAGATGCCCCACAACAGATGAGTGGATCCAAAAAAGTGTAGTACCTGTACACAATGGAATTTTACCCAGCCATTAGAAAGAATAAAAAATGTTGTTTACAGGGAAATGGATGGAACTAGAACAAAACCAAGCTAGAGAGACAAATGGCACATGTTCTCTCAGCTAGGTAGAAATTATATCTAAAATACACTGGGATATATTAAATTTGCAGAATTCTAGATAGCACACACAGTGTGGCTCAAGTGGTAGGGCACTAGCCTTGAGCTGAAGAGCTGAGGGACAGCACTCAGGCCCAGAGTTCAGACCCCACAACCGACTATATATATATATGAGAGAGAGAGAGATGAAATCTAAGATGTGGAAACAAGACACCATTCTTTTTTTCAGTTCTTTTTAGTCTTTGACGATTCTTTCTTCTTTACATTATGTATGATGTATTCAAGTGTATATCTTCAGAAGGGTTGGGGGAAGGATACAGAACTCCAGCAAAAAAGGGTGAAAAAGGCAACAGTGGAGCTCACTGGACACTGATGAGAGTAGAGACAGGAGGGAGGGACTGGGAGATAGTGAGGAAACAGAAGACTCTACATGAAAGGAAATGCACTCATAACCTCACTTGTACAAATTCAATCCCTCTGTATGTAACCTCTAAAATAACAATAACGTATTTTTAAACCATTTTAAAAAAGAAAAGTAAATGAGTAACATTTTTAAAACATAAAGTTAATCTTAAATAACCAGTATTAATTCATTAGCAGAGGCAAGAAGTTTCATAGACAAAGTATCCTGTCCCGCTCCATCCTCTACATCAGATTTGTACCTCTTGCTCAAGAGTTAGTGCTACATCTACTTACACTCAGTCTCTGGCCTCAGTGTGGCCTGAACAAACAACTGCTTTGTGGGAGCCTGATGCGAGGTCAAGGCAAAATGGACTTAGGAAAACGGACCACGTTTTCAATCCAATGCTTACCGGTGGCAAGATTGTCAGCATAGAGAAAAAAGTGAACAGGCCTCTAAGCTACTTATCTGCACTCCAGGCAGCGAAACAAATGATGACACATGCAAAGAAAGCACCTGGGTAGGACAGTTACTTAAATCATTCATAAAAAACCTCCCCAAGGTGATTTAAAAAAAATAGCTTCTTAGAATTCCTACAATATTGTAGGACCTTAATAAAAGTTAACTCTATAAATGATAACAGTATATAAAAATAAGGAATTAACATTAATCACTAATAACAGCTGACTGTTATTGAGTACTTATCAATATCAGAACTGCATTTAGGTCTTTATATCTCACAGCACCACCACCACAAATCTATGACATGGATTTATTACTTGCTTTTACAAGTACTTCCATAGCACCAGCTATGAGCTGAATATCATTCTACAAATACTTACTCATTTAATCCATAAAATAACCATAAAATTTTCCAGCTACTGCCATCCCTATTTCATAAAAGATGGAACTAAAAGCAGACAGGCTGTATCATTTGCCCAAAACCACATGGGTAGAAGAGTAGGACAGGATCCAGACTAGAACAATATGGTTCTAAGGTTCATACTGTATAAATTTTACATACGATGCTGAATGCAGCAACCCAAGTCCATTCTTTCTTTCACTACCTCATTTTGCAGATAAGAAATTAAAGATTGGAAGCGTATAAAGCTATGGGTAGTAGAATTGTGACTCAAATTGTGATCTGTTGACAATAACGTGGTGCTTCAGAAAGCATCATTCCATGACTTAAGATTGTGTCAGATGTTTCAAACACACATTCTCTAGTTCTGCCAACAATATCATATAATAGTCCTTATCATTAGATTTATATTGTAAGGGTGAACACTGAGATTCAAAATGATAAGTGCCTTGTTTCAGGCCACCCAACTCCTAAGAATCTAATTTAGGTCTGTTTTCTTCTGGGACCCATATTCCACCCCAATGTGCTCCTCTCTGAGGACAGGCTGGATGTCAGGATCAGAAGGCAAGAGAATGCAGGTGTGCCTGCATATCCCTGCCATGCTTCCCATGATGTCCCAAGCTGCCAAGTCACCCTCTGTAAACCCACTGGAGCCCACTCCATGTTCATGCCTTCACCCTGGAGAGAAAAACGGTGCAGTTGTTCATGCTGAAGCAATTCTCACTGCCCTAGCCCTTGGCCTGGTGCTGGATAAAGAAGAAAAGCCAAAATGTGCCAAGCAAGTATACTGTGTCCTAATCCAGGCCAATAGTCTCAAAGATTATGTGTTCTAAAACAGAGTAATGCTCCCATTTTAAGTAAATCATAGTACACAAATGTCTGAGAATCCGATCTTGAAACTTAAATCACCACAGAAAAAGGATGTGATTTTTGAAAATGATGAACTTTGAAAATTATGTCTCTGCTACTTGTGCAAAGATCCCTAAGATTCCGTGCAAGGACCTTGGAATCCATGACAGGGATGTAGTAAAACGTTTGTAAGCCAGAGAAGCTTTATCTCCATTTATTATAATAATTGCAGTTCACCAAGAGAATTCATTGAAATACAAGAGAATTATTCTAAAACTGGTTTTAAATAATTGAGCTAAATAACCTCCAAGGTACAGCTCAGTCTAAATTTCTATATTTCATGTTGTGCTTTACAAACTGATAGACCTGAAAATAAGCTAAATGAATGGCTGGACAGTTAGTTTGATGAGATCTTTGACACTTTTGCCAACACTCAGACTACAGGCTCATTAACAGCTGTGACGGGAGAGGAGACAGATGGCAGGTGAGTCAGATGGAACTTATATTCAGGCCCTGCTCTTTTCCCAGGCTCCATACATACTGTATGAATAGTTGTACCAACAGATCATGGGCAGAGTTAATATGTATACCATCTAGGCCTACGCTCTTAAGAGTGTTCCTTATCCATGTCAGTTATAGAGGGTCTCCTGGAGGATTCTGAGGTCTTAGTGGTAGAGATACCTCTGGATAGAAGAACCCTGGGCCTGAACAGAAATTGTAACATGTTTATTCCAGGTATACAGATTTTGGCCTTTAAATTTTTAAACTACAACTTAAGGATGTCTTCTTATTAAATGTCTAGGGTTATTAACCAGAAACAGATCCCAAAGTGACAACTTTCCCATAGATTTATAACTATTCATTTTGTCTATATTATAAAAAATGGAATTCTAGATCATTGTTACTATAGAGAAGATGTAACACTAATGTTTGTGACCTAATTATTTAATTCATTTATTAGATCCAACAGCTCTTTTGTGGAGTTCATATGATTTACTCTACAGAGAGCATGCCATCTAGAAACAGTCTTGGAAAAAGAAGGAAATTCTGTCATTTTCAATAACATGTAAGGAAAGAGAGAACAGATGCTACTAAAAACAGACAGACACAGAAAGTCAAACACTGTATGCTCATCACATATGCAATAAAAGTTAAGCAAAGCATACAGTCAGGGAGGAAAACGGCAGTGTTCAGGGCTGAGGCTTGAAGACAATAGTGATATGATAGTTAAGAAGTACAAAATCCAAGGCTGGAGAAATATGACTTCATTTAGTTCCATTCTACCACACAGTTAATATTAGAATACTATACATTTCAAAACTGGTAAGAAAGTAAATGTCAATTGTTCCGACTATATAAAAGTATTTAAAGTAATGGGTATGCTCACCAATTTAATTATTCCGCACTATAGTCATAAATCATTACATCGCTTTGTTGCAGACTTCAATTTAAAACTCAAACTAAATTACTGAAAATAATGTCTTATAGCCCCCAAACCTTTATCTCTTTTAAAATACACGTTTCAGCAGCTTTTTTAAAAGAAATAAACACTAAAGAACTCCTTGATGTCTTTGTCATTAATCCAGTATATTTCCTGCTTTAAGCCCCACCATGTTAGTCTCAAGCTTCAAGCTTTACATGTTGACCTAAATAATAGTGACTGCCTCAAGGGTTCTTTCATAAATCAGATCTCTTCTCTATATTCCCTCTCCAAGTTGCTTTCCTAGTCTACCAAGCTATTGTCTAAAGAAAATCCTAATTTCCCTGAACAAATTTCTGCACTGAGCAGAAATAGAGCAACATAGAGCTGTAGAGAATACACACTAGAAAATGTAGGACAGACGTAAAGGTGTTTCAGAACTCAGGCAATCTCTGTCCAGTCTTTACCTCTGCCATTTCATATGTGTTTATGGGGATAAAACACATGGCTTCCATACACATTCTTTGGTTTACTCAGCAGAGAATTTAATGTCTATTTTACTAGAACTATTTTTCAAGATAAAATGACATGACATTGATAAACCACCTTTCAAAGTACCAACTGTAAACTACTGATTATTATTTCCTTTCTTTAACTCTTTCTTACATCCATGGAAATAAGTAACCTCTCAGAGGTACGATGTTGCTGGATATATTTGCATCCTGCCTTTCCTGAGGAGATAGATTTATCTGTCCTCTTATTTAAACATGACCTAGTAACATTATTTGTGTTGTAAAGTTATATATTAGTCCTATACACAAACTCGTAGCAAACACCTAGCCAGGAAGTTATGGAGACGGCAATTACAAAATCCTTGTCATTGAAAACAAAATATTCACTGTTAAATGATATGTAAAATAAGGTTGTTCACATAAATTCAAAACATTTCTCTTATAGTCTTTAAAAATTCACATAAATTAGCTATGCAGTTCTTGTTAAAGTAAAATCAACTTCTACCTTCCCAGATACTGAGAACGATGAGAAAATAGGAAAAGTTAGGGAAGTTAGGATAAAAATAAAAAAGTTTAATAGAAAAACAACCTAAAATGAAAGAAATCAATAAAATAATTTACAGAAACAAATAGAGAAAGATGGTTGTTCTGCTTATGATCACTAAGGCTTAAAATAAAACCAAATAAAAATAGTTATTAGGTAACAAGAGCTTAGAATTATACAGTTAAATTTTGTATTAAGTCTAACAGGTATCATTCTGAACTTCCTGGAGTTCAAAAACATCTAAATGTTTGTGAACATTAAGATTTAAGAAACAGTAGCATGGTGCCAGTATTTCATGCCTGTAATCCTAACTACCCAAGGTGCTGATATCTGAAAATCACAGTTCAAGGCCAGCCAAGGCAGAAAAGTCCATTAGACCCTTAGGTCCAATTGACCAGAAAATAGCTTGAAGTGGAGGCGTGGCTCACGTGTTAGAGTACCAGCATTGAACACACAAAAAAAAACAAGTGAAAGTGTCAGAACCTGAGTTCGACCTCCACTGTCTGTACCAATAATAATAATAATATAAACAATAGCAGCAGTAGTAGTAACAGTGCTTCATTTAGTTGTAGTTGGTCAATAACAATCATATATATAGCATACTTGCTACACCATTTACTAAAAAGAAGGAATACTGTTCCCAAGTAAGAGCGATAAGCTTCATTTTTTATTTGATTGAATTTTTATTTCTATGGCTCACAAATAACTAATCTATCTGTATAATTATTCAGTGTCCATTTCCCCTGCCATTCAATATATCATGTGACCAGAATCTCAATCCCAAGGTTGTAAGTGTCATCCAAAGTTTTTTTGTTTTGTTCTGTTTTAGTGTAGGATGTGTGTGTGTGTGTGTGTGTGTGTGTGTGTGTGTGTGTGTGTGTGTGTGTGTGTGTGTGTGTGCTGATCCTGAGGCTTGAACTCAGGGTCTGGGCCCTGTCCAGTGCTCTGTCTAGTGCTTTATTATTTGAGTCACAACTCCACTTTCTGGCTCTTTTGGTGATTAGAGATAAAGCATTATTCACTATAGTTAAGATATGGAACCAACCCAGAAGCCTCTCAGTAGATGAATGGATCAAGAAAATGTGGTGTAAAGTCCAGGACCAGATGGTTTTACAGCGGAATTTTACAAGGCCTTCAAAGCAGAGCTCACACCAATACTCCTCCAACTCTTCAATGAAACTGAAAGAGAAAGCTCACTACCGAACACATTCTATGAAGCCATCATAACCCTCATCCCAAAACCAGGCAGGGACTCATCAAAGAAAGAGAACTATAGACCCATTTCTTTGATGAACATTGATGCAAAACTTCTCAACAAAATTTTGGCCAATCGACTTCAACAATTCATCCAAAAAATCATACACCACGATCAAACAGGATTCATTTCAGGGATGCAAAGCTGGTTCAATATACGCAAATCAATTAATATTATTCATCACATCAACAGGAGCAAGAATAAGAACCACATGGTTATCTCAATATATGCAGAAAAAGCATTCGACAAGATCCAACACCCCTTTATGATGAAGGTTTTGGAAAAATTAGGAATCCATGGAACATTCCTCAATACGATAAAGGCTGTATATGACAAACCTCCAGCCAGCATTATACTCAATGGTGAAAAACTAAAGCCATTTCCTCTTAACTCAGGAACAAGACAAGGATGCCCACTCTCTCCACTTCTCTTCAATCTAGTATTAGAATGCCTAGCTACAGCAATAAGACAAGATGCAGACATAAAGGGGATCCAAATAGGGAAAGAAGAAATAAAACTCTCCCTCTTTGCAGATGACATGATCTTGTATTTAAAGAATCCCATAGACTCCACTCCCAAATTACTCAAGCTGATTCAAAACTTTGGCAAAGTAGCAGGTTATAAAATTAACCCCCAAAAATCAATGGCTTTTCTGTATGCCAACAATGAGAAAAGTGTGGCTGAAATTAGGAAAGCAACTCCATTTGTAATAGCCCCACAAAAAATAAAATACCTAGGAATTAACTTAACTAAAGAAGTGAAGGACCTCTATGATGAAAACTTTAAAATCTTGAAAAAGGAAATCAACACAGAACTTAAAAAATGGCAAAACCTCCCATGCTCCTGGATTGGAAAGATTAACATCGTGAAAATGGCAATACTTCCCAAGGCTATCTACAAATTCAACACAATACCTATCCAAATTCCAACCTCATTCTTCAAGGAAATAGAAGAGGCAATCCAAAAATTCATATGGAACAATAAAAGACCCCAAATAGCAAAAACGCTCCTGAATGGAAAGAACACTGCTGGAGGAATATCAATACCAAACTTCAAACTCTACTATAAAGCCATAGTAATCAAAACAGCTTGGTATTGGCATAAGAACAGACCTCAGGACCAATGGAATAGAATTGAAAACCCAGAAATGAACCCACAGACCTATAGCCATCTAATCTTCGATAAGGGAGCTAAAACAATAGAATGGAAGAAAGACAACCTCTTCAGTAAATGGTGCTGGCAAAATTGGTTAACTACATGTAGAAAACTTAAGCTAGATCCTTATATATCACTCTGCACCAGAATCAACTCCAAATGGATCAAAGACCTTGAACTCAAAGCAGACACTCTGAAAACATTACAGGATGGAATAGGAGAAACCCTGGGTCTCCTCGGCTCAGGCCAAAATTTTCTGAATAGAGACCCGGAAACACAACAAATCAAAGAAAGGTTGGACAAATGGGATTGCATAAAGTTGCAGAGCTTCTGCAGGGCAAATGACATAGCTAGCAAGATCAATAGAAAGCCCACGGATTGGGAGAAGATCTTTACTAGCCATACAACGGACAAGGGTCTCATATCTAAAATATACTTGGAACTCAAAAAATTAAACCCCCCAACAACAAATCCTCAAAGAAACAACTGCCCAATAAATAAGTGGGCGAAAGACTTAAAGAGAAACTTCTCTGAAGAAGAAAGAAGGATGGCCAATAGACACATGAAGAAATGTTCAACATCCCTAGCCATAAAAGAAATGCAAATCAAAACAACATTGAGATATCACCTCACTCCAGTTAGAACGGCAAAAATAAAGAACTCTAACAACAACAGATGCTGGAGGGGATGTGGACAGAAAGGAACCTTACTTCATTGTTGGTGGGAATGTAAACTTGTTCAACCACTTTGGAAAGCAGTATGGAGGTTCCTCAAAAGACTCCACATAGAGCTCCCCTATGACCCAGCAATCCCACTTTTGGGCATTTGGAACCAACCCAGATGGCCCTCAGTAGATGAATGGATCAAGAAAATGTGGTATATATACACAATGGAATTCTATGCCTCCATCAGAAAGAATGACATTTCCCCATTTGTTAGGAAATGGAAAAACTTGGAAAAAATTATATTAAGTGAAGTAAGCCAGGCCCAAAGAAACGTAGGTCCCATGGTTTCCCTTATTTGTAATATCTAGTATATGTATGAGTCAAGCGGAAAAGGTCAGATAATGTGATATCAGGAAAATGAACCCTTAGATGTGTATTTTAATGTTTTTTTCTTTCATGCATGCGTTTCTAACACATTTATAAGATTATCTCTTTGTTGCTTTGTATGTCCCTCCCCCACAGTATAACCCTTGCTTTCACTATATTTGATGTCAGTATAACTTGTGGAGGAGATGGGGAAAAACCAGTTGTTTAAGGATACAGGTGGACCTGTTGCAACAATGAGAAGTACAAGTTGTCATGTCCAAAACGAACTTTACAACGTTGGTGGGGGGGGGGGGAGCTGGGGGGGGGAGGAAGGAGAAGGATTGGGATTAGGGGGGGAGGGGGGAGGCTGGGAAGGGATGTGAAGGGTAAACAAAGGAGGAGGCTGCAATGCTTGGTAAGAAATGTACACATTATCCTGCCCATGTAACTGTAACTCCTCTTCTGTACAGTATGTTCACAAATAAAATTAAATTAAAAAAAAAAAAAAGAAAATGTGGTATATATATATATATATATATATATATATATATAATGGAATTCTATGCCTCCATCAGAAAGAGTGAGATCGCCCCATTTGTTAGGAAATAGAAAGACTTGGAAAAATTATATTAAGTGAAGTAAATCAGGCCCAAAGAAACATAGGTCCCATGGTTTCCCTAGTTTGCAATGACTAGTATATGTCTAGGACAAGCAGAGAAGGTCAAAGGCTATGTACATATGACTATATAAGATGATGTTAAGCGAAATGAACCTCAAGACAGGGACACAAGTGGTTTTTTTCTTTCTTGATATTGTTTTTAATGTACTTAATATGCACTATGTGATTCTTTTGTTTCTTTTGTATGTTCTCCCACTGTATAACCCCTGTTTTCACTGTATTTGATTCCAGTGCCTTGCATCTTGTATATATATTTTTGTAATTTGGGGAGGGGAAAGGAGAGAACAGAAAGCTTAAATGGAGATGCAGGTTGGCCCATTGTGACGATGAGATGTACAGGACACTATATTGAAAACAAAGTTTACAATGTTGGGGGTGGGGGGAGATGGGGAGAGAAGGGATGGTAGAGGAAAAACAAAGGAGGAGGTAACAATGCTCAATAGGAAATGTACTCATTACCCTCCTCATGTAACTGTAACCCCTCTGTACAGTACTATATATATATATATATATATATATATATATATATATATATATATATGAATCTCAGGAATGTTCCTGCAGGGGCTGGCTTTGAACCACAATACTCAGATTTCAGTCTCTTGAGAAGCTAGTATTACAGGTGTAGCCTATACCTTTTTTTTTCATAAACTCTTCTACAAGAGTTGTATATTTATAGAAAATTTGCAAAGACAATACAGAATCCTCTATACTAGACACCCAGTTCTCTCTCCTATTGATACCTTACATTATTGGTATGATATATTATCACATTGATAAACTCATATTAATATAGTGTTATTAACTAGAGCCCATAGTTTATTCACACTTCCTTAGTTTTACCTAGTATCTTTTTCTGTTGCAAATTGTTATTGAGCACACTATATATTAGCTAAGTTATTGTATCCCCTTAGGCTATCTCTGGCTGTACCAGTTCAGATTTGCTGTGTTGGTTTTTTTTTTTCCTTTTTTTTAATTGTGAAAATACCATACAGAGGAGTTACAATTAGATGGGCAAGATAATGAGTACATTTCTTATCAAGCATTGTTGCCTCCTCTTTTGTTTCCCCTTCCCATCCCTCTATCCCTTCCCATTCCCCCTCCCCCACCTCCTCACCCCCACCAAAGTTGTAAAGTTTGTTTTTCGACATAACGTCTTGTACATCTCATTGTTGCAATGGGTCCACCTGTATCCCTATTTAAACAATTTGTTTTTTTCCCTTCCCATCCACAAATTATACCAACATCAAATACAGTGAAAACAGGGGTTACACAGTGGGGGAGGGACACACAAAGCAACAAAGAAATCATCTTATAAATATGTTAGAAACAATCGCAAGAAAGAAAAACAATTTGAGTCCTTATCTTAGGGCTCATTTCACCTAACATCAACTTATCTGATCTTTTCTGCTTGTCCCAGACATATACTAGTTATTCCAAATAAGGGAAACCATGGGACCTTTTTTTGGGGGGCCTGGCTTACTTCACTTCATATAATTTTTTTCCAAGTCTTTCCATTTCCTAACAAATGGGGCAATGTCATTCTTTCTGATGGAGGCATAGAATTCCATTGTGTATAGATACCACATTTTCTTGCTCCATTCCTTGACTGAGGGGCATCTGCATTGGCAGTTCGGAGGAGTAATGGTTAGGTGTTTTACATCAGTTGGGACTTGTGGAATGCTTGTCATGGTTATATGTGTGTTGTGAATTTGGGGGAGGAAGACCATAGAGATAAGCTGAAATTCTCATTTCATTCCATCAAGGATGTGTGCTACCTATACAACATCACTGTGGATACCAATCTTCTATCCACCTACCTGGCTCAACTTCTGTATGCCAGGCTACTCCACCCTATTCCTCTTTTCCTATGTCCATACTCTTTAAAAAGCAATCTTTTTCACCACATTTTTCATTTTCATTTCACCATTGTTTTTCATCTTCCAAATACTCTGCAGAAAGTATTTGGAATTCTACATTAGAAAATAATTTTTCCACTTGTCTATTTACTGAATCATTTATGTATATCAATGTGAATGCATAGGTTACCATTTTATTCTTTGAGCTATAATTCAATAGAATATTTATTCAATATTTTTAACTAAAACTATTCCAGCTTTATGTTGTGCAAATTTTTCACTTGGCTCTTTTGGCAAACTCCAATCATGAACAGTTTTTTTTAATTTTCATTTTGTTTTGTTCTGAACATTTCCTTACACTCTGGTGTACCTGATTGTCCAGACTTGTCTTAAATCTTTTCTGAACGAGTACTAAAACAAAGTACTTTTCCACTGTATGCCAGTTGCTCATGCCTGTAATCCTAGCTACTCGGGAAACTGAGATCTGAGGATTATAGTAGGAAGCCAGCCTGGGCAAGAAAGTCCATGAGACTCTTCTCCCCAATTAATATGAAAACAAAATTTTAAAAGTCAGAAGTGGAGCTGTGGCCTCAAGTGTTAGAGCACCAATCTTGAGCAAAAAAGCTCAGGGACAGTGCCCAGGCTCTGAGTTCAAACTCTAGACAGCACCAAAGAAAATAAAAAACCCACATTTTTCCAAGATAATTTTTTAAACTGGAGGATGATATTACAAACTAAGGTATGGGTTATAGGTGTTCTTCTGTTGATTTTAGGATATTGTTGCTTCAGAAGTGTGTGTACATTGTGTTTGTAAGACTGTGTGTATGTGTAATAATCAGTATATGGACAGAATATAAAACTATTTTATATGTAACCATATATAACACAACTGAAATATGAATTCATACGGATGTTTTAAACTTAAATGTATTATTACCACAAAGATTATTATAGTCTCTGTCCTATGCTTACCTGTAACTTCCCATTTAATAATTCACATTCATTATACATGTATAGTACCTTTTTAGAACTGTTAACCCATATACATATACCCGTGTAAACAACTTTATCACCTAGAATGAAGTGTCTATATAGAGTTCAAGTTGCCTTTTGTCCCATAACTTCCATTCATTCCCAAGATTACTGAAGTCATCACATTTTCTTTTTTCTTTTTTTGGTCTGGTCATGGGCCTGAACTCTGGGCCTGGGGGCTGTCCCTCAGCTCTTCAGCTCAAGGCTAGCGCTCTACTACTTGAGCCACAGTGCCACTTCCGGCTTTTTTCTTTTTTGCTTATGTGGTCCTGAGGAATCGAACCCAGGGTCTCATGCATGCAAGGCAAGTGCTCTACCACTGAGCCACCTTCCCAGACTCAGTCATTACATTTTCTTTGCAACTTTGTGAAGTTGATTTCACACATTTGTGCTACAGTTCAGAAATTCCGTTAAATTCTGCATTCCATCCAGAGATCCCCTAACCTCTAAAGTGATTATTTTTTAATATGCATACTTTTCTTTTTTTACCCTTTGTGCTGCAAGATTATATAGCTGGGCACTTATAGCTCATGCCTGTAATCCTAGTTACTCAAGAGGCTGAGATCTGAGGATCATGCTTAAAAGCCAGCCCAGACAGGAAAATCCATGAGGTTCTTATCTCCAATTAACCACCAGAAAGTGGAAGTGATGCTGTGGATCGAAGTGGTAGGATGTTAGCCTTGAGCAAAAAGAACTCAGGACAGCTCCCGGGCCCCGAGTTCAAGCCCCACAACTGAAAAAAGAAAAGAAAAGAAAAAGGATCACAAGTCTTCTCCTGTAGAAGCATACCCAGTAGTTCAACTGCCTGGAAAATATTATCTGCTTTTAATCTATTTAATATTCCCCTAACACTTAAGGCTCTGAAAATCATCAATCTCTGTCATCTTTTTGTCATCTTTTACAGAATATGATATAAATGGAATTATACAGTGTGTAGCCCTTTTAAGCTGCTGTTTTTCACTTAGTAATGTGAGTTTTAAGAATTTTTAGTGAATTTCAAATAGCTTAATAGTTTGTTTACCATACCTGAGTATTATTCCATTATATAAATGTGCCCTAGTTTATTAATCCATTCATCTACTGACCAAGATCTTGGTTGCTCTTCATTCTGTCAGCTATGAATAAAGCAGCTAAATAAATGTGCTCTGTGTGTGTGTGTGTGTGTGTGTGTGTGTGTTTGCCAGTAATGGGGCTTGAACTCAGGGCCGGAGATTTTGTGCTCAAAGCACTCTACCACAGCTCCACCTCTGGCATTCTGATGGTTAACTGGAGATGGGAAGGTGGCTCATGGGCTGGGAAGGTGGCTCAGTGGTAGAGCGCTTGCCTTGCATGCCTGAGGCCCTGGGTTCGATTCCTCAGCACCACATAAGCAAAAAGAAAAAAGCCGGAAGTGGCGCTGTGGCTCAAGTGGTAGAGTGCTAGCCTTGAGCTGAAGAGCTGAGGGACAGCGCCCAGGCCCAGAGTTCAGGCCCCACGACCGGACCCCCCCCCAAAAAAAAAAGTCTCACAGATTTTCCTGCCCAGGTTGGCTTCAACTTCAATCCTCAGATCTCAGCCTCCTAACTAGCTAGGGTTGCAGGCATAAGACTCTGGCACCTAGTTTAAATAGCTGTTTTAGTGCATGGAATTGTTTTGTAAAATATGTTTCAAATGAATATAATAATCAGTAGGAGGGCAATAGCTACATGAAATGATAAAACTATATTTAGATTATTAGTAAGAAACTGCCAAACTTTCTTCTATAACATATTCTTTCTACTATAACATATTCCTACCTGCCACAAATAAGAGTTACTACTGCTATTCATCCCCTCTAGGAACTATTATTGAGTAATTTTTAAATTCTAGCCATTTCACATGATAAATTATACAGGACTGTAGACATTCATACAATGAGACCAAAGGAGGATATTCTTAGGAAAGGATCTCAAAGGCTCAATAGCTATGGCATGTGGTCATATAAAATTATGTTTATTGATGGCCTGGGATGTAGCTCAGTGGCAAAGCGCTTGCCTAGCAAGTGCAACGTCCTGGGTTCAATCCCCAATATCAAAAAAGAAAAGACAAAAAAAATACAGTTAAAATTTTTAAAATGATGTTTATTGAAATGAATACCAAGAAATGGAAATAAGAGGTTTTCTGTTGCTTCTTTTGTTGTTGTTGTTTCTCTTTTGTAGCGGGTTTTTATTCTGTACATTTTGTCTTGCATGTAAGTGTATCTGTTTGGGGAACATAAAGGGGTGCACAAAAGTGGTGGGACAATGGGTAAAGAAATGCAGTAGTGATACTCACTACACACTGTTGAAAATGAACTATACAGCTTGCGGAGCGGGGAGAGGGAAAAAACGGGGAGGAAACAGGGGAAGAGGTGACAGCATTCAAAAAGAAATATACTCATTACCTGACTTATGTAACTGTAATCCCTTTGTGCATCACTTTTATAATAACAATATAAATAAATAAATAAATTTTAATTAGCCATTTCAGTTTGTGTATAGTGGTATCACGCAGTCTTTATTCACCTTCCCCTAGTGATAAGTTATAGTGACCATTTTTCTATGCTTCTTTGCCATTTGTACACCTTCTTTGAAAGTAATATTATCTGTTAATGTCACTTACAAATTTATTATTGGATTTTGTTTATTGTTGCATGCTCTCTGTTTATATTTGAAATATTTTTTATCGGATACTTTTTTTTATATTTGCCTAGTATATGATTTATTTCTTCATTCTCTCCTTGTGTCTTTTGCAGAGCAGAAGCTTTTTGTTTTAACAAAATTTAATATCAACTTTTTCTTTCATGGATCATCCTCTTGATATTATATCTAAACTTCAAAGGTCATATTTCTAAATCTAAGAACATATAGATTTCCTCCTACTTGCTTCTAGAAATTTAATAGTTTGTATTTTGTATTTATATACCATGTAAAACATAATATACTACAATGTGTGATCCATTTTGAGTACATTTTTCTAAGGTTTATATCAAGGTTCATTCTTTTCATACAAATGTCCAATTTTTCATGCATCATTTATTTGAAAGACTATCTTCTTTTCAAAAGTTTTATGCTAGAAATTCAACAATAAATATATTATTCATCCCACCCTTTTAACATAAATAGTAACATATTATTCTCATTCTTCTATACTTCTCTTTTCACTTAATGTAACAAGAAATTTTTCTTAGAGACAGGGCTTCTTTTTATTCTTACTGCTTTCAGTTTGATACACATACTCCCACTCAAAATTTAAATCACTTATTTCTTCCTAGCACAAATCTAGATTACAACAAGATCTTTATCTTGTTGAGCCCAAATGCCTAAGGCTTATATAATCTTACGTAATAGGAAGGCAAGATTGAAAATCATATGTAAGGGAAGACACTGTTACAATAAGTAAGAAGCAAGAAAGAAGTAATATAAAAACACCTGGCTCACACCTATAATCCTAGCTACACAGGAGGCTGAGATTTGAGGATAGTGGTTCAAAGCCAGTCCAGGCAAGAAAGCCCATGAGACTCTTATCTCCAATTAACCACCAGAAAACCAGAGGTAGACCTAGTAGAGCTCTACCACAAAGTGGTAGAGCATAGCATTGAGCAAAAGAGCTCATGCTGAGTTCAAACCCCACAACTAACAAAAATAAACAAACATGGTTGTCTCCAAGGAACTTACATGCCACTTGGCATGGTAAAATAAAAACATATGGAAGAGTAGACAGTACAATCCTGACCCTTAAAGACAAGAATTGAAATCCACTCTGGAATGGTAATACAGGAAAGGTACATAATAAAATTAAATGTGGAGGATTATTTGGATTGGAAAGAGATGGATGAGGAAAGTGATTCAGGAAAGTAAAGCAAAGACATGAGGGTAGAAATGTGTCTGGTATAGTGAGGGATCTCTGAGTCACCTGTTAACAGCATTTAAGTGGAAGAATCACACCAGAGATAGATGTCGAATGGGAGAAGTTTTGACTCAGGGCAAACTGAAAGGTCACAGAGGGAACATAGGAAGAAAGCACCTAGATTTTTCTAGTACAGAGCTCAGAATACAGAATTTTTCAAGAGTAAGCAGTTGCAATAGACGCGTGCAAGTGACTGGTAGGTAGCCAGACAACCTCTAAGCCACACCTGAAACATAAAACCCAGAGAGAAATTAAACCGACCACCCCCAACATTCCGGTGATGATTCCCAACAGAAGCAAAGGTAGGGTGGAAGAGGTTCTGACTCAGAAAAATTGAGAATATGGAGTGGGATGTCAGGAAGCAGCAAGGGGTTCAGTGGTTGGTGTCCCCACCCTGCTGAAGCAGAAAAGTGAGAAGCTAAAGAAATATTACAGTGAGAGTCCTGAGGGATTGTAGCCTCATTTTCTCTGGCTTCAGCAAGTCCCAGTGCCTGAGGATCACGGTAGAAACAGTGCCAAGCCTATGGATGACAGAATTCTCACTATCCAGGAGCTATCTGGTAGCTTTAAAGGTTTGATGCTAGGAGAAACTGAGATCGTATCTCCAAAGAGCATAAAGCCTGGAGCATACACCAAATCCCCTACTCCCATCCTATTCACTGGAAACAATATGCTGTTTGAGATTTAAGAGAACTGAGACCAGTAGACAGAACCTAAGTCCTTCAGTTCTCTGCTCTTGGTACAGTATTCAGTGTACCACCCTCCTTCCACAGCCACTAAAAGTTACATTAAGGGCACACTCCAAAAGTTATGAGTATATTTCCCCAAAGGGCATAAACAGGGAATCCTGTGAAACAAGTGGGATCTTGTCTGCCTTTAAGGTGGAAGCTTTATAAAGAAGTGGATAATTGCCCTTTATCCAGTCTCACCCTAGAGCACCAATCCATACACAAGAATAGCAGATGATTCTCATCCACAGCCCTGATGTCCTAAGGATAGACAAAAGTATGCTATCCTCCCCACATTCCAGATGAATTTAATACAGAGAAATCTTGAAAAAGAATCAAACTGAAACTCTACAAAGGCAAATTTTAATAGATCCAATGAAAACTTCTATTGTAAGTCTCTACAGTAGAGTAGTTTATATCAGGGGTCTAGGACAAAGTAGACACATTAGAACAGCCTAATTTGAGAGAGAGAAAAAAAGGAAAGAACAGAAAAATAAATACAAGTGGACTATGCAAAATATCTAGGACACCAGACATAAAAGAAGGAATAGAGGTTAAAGCTAAAGGGATAGAAAATATGTTCAAAAAGTAATAAGAGAAAACTTCCCAAAGGGGGGGGGGGAATGTTATATAACTACAGGAAGCTTTGGGGGAAAACCAATAGGCCAGACTAGAAAAGAATAACTCCAAGACCCATTATAATTAAACTATTAGGCATGCGGATCAAAGAAATGACATTAGGAGCTTTCACAGTAAAGCTCTAAGTCACATGTAATGGGAAGTCCATCAGAATCACAGCAGATTTCTTGCCACAAACTTTAAAAATAAGGAAGACATGGAATGATGTATTTGAGGTATTAAAAGAAAACAACTGCTAACCTGGATTAATCTACCCAGGAAAACTATCATTCATAACTGAAAAACAAATAAAAACTTTTCATGATAAACAGAAACTAAAGCAATTTATGACCACTAAATCAGCACTGCAGAAGATATTCAAAGACATCTTACATACAAAATAGGAAGATACACATAACTATAAAAATAGAAGATGAATCATGCTAAATAAACTAATGAAGACAAGGAAAGAACCAAAAACAACAAAATGTCAACTTTTGCTATATAACATTCATCAGAATGAATGCTAATGGTCTCAGTTCTCCCATTTAAAGACAAAAACAAGTAGAATAAAAAAACCATGACCTGGGTGGGTGGGAAAAGGGAGAACTAATTCAGCAGTGATTCTCATGAGACACCATGCTGAAAATGAACTATACAACTTGTGGGAAAGAGGAGGTTGGAACGGGAAACATTGGGAGAAAATTAGGGAAGAGGTGATACTGTTTAAAAAGAAATATACCGGTGCCGGTGGCCCATGCCTGTAATCCTAGCTACTAAGAATGGTGAGATCTGAGGATCACGGTTTAAAGTAGACCAAGAAGGAAAGTTCGTGAGTCTTTATTTCCAATAAACTACCAAAAGTGGTGCTGTGGCTCAAGTGGTAGAGCACCAGCCTTGAGATGAAGAGCGGATGCACAGCACCCTGGCCTGAAGTTCAAGCCCCACAACCGACAAAAAAAAAAAAATTAGAAAGAAAAACATGTACTCATTACCTGACTTATGTAACTGTAACCACTCTATACATCACCTTTCAATAAAAATAATGTTTTAAAAAGAACATATAACAAAAAAGCATGGCCTTACCTTTTATTGCCTATAAGACACATACCTTACTGAAGCAATGTAAACACCAAAATAAAGTGATAAGAGAAAAGGTAGTGCTAAGAGGAAAGTTTATAGCTATGAGCATCTACATTTAAAAAATGAGAAGTATCAAATGATGAAGCTCCTAAAGCTCCTAGAGAAACAAATACAAACCAAACCTCAAATCAGAATATGAAAATGAATAATGAAGATCTGGGCAAAAGTCAATAAAATGGAGAAAAGAGTAAACGAAGTGAATGCAGACAAAAATCCAATGTATATCTTACAAAATTAAGAAGAGTGAGGAAAGGGTTGGGAAGGGAAGGCATGGATAATAATGTTGAAAGGGGCGACATTGATCAAGATGTGCTATTCTCATAGACGGCTTCATTAAATGGTAAATCCGTTGTACAATTACTTAATGATTATTTAGAAAAAGAAAAACGAACCAATGGAACAAAAATTTGGTTATTCAAAAGGATAAATGAGTGTGTTAAATTCTTACTCTGGCTAAAAGGAGTAAGAAGACCCAGGTGAATTAAATTAGAAATGGAAATGGGTATTCCACAATTAAAAACAGAATATCTCAAGGGAATATTTTTTAATATTTAATATTTTGTTATCTCTATGTAGTCGTACAAAGGAGTTGCCATTCAACAAAGCAGTTTAGAAATACAAAGCAACTTGATCAACATTCTCACTCTTCCCTCTCTTCCCCAACCTTTTTCTCCCTCTTGTTATTTTTGTAGGCTATATACCCTATTCTTGTCTGAATTCTCTTCCTCCTCTCCTCTTCATTTGCCCACCCTTTACCATTGACTCCACTCCACCCCTTTTGAGTACATGCTTCAAACAAACAGGATCATCTGGGGTGGGGGTGGGGGGAGGAATTCATTACTGGATGCACCTGACCTACTAAAATGAATGAAGGGGATATAAACCATTTAAATAGATCTATAACAAGCAAGAAGATCAAAAGAACCATAAAGAATATCCCAACAACAACAACAACAAAAAGCCTAGGACGCTGACCAATTCACTGGCAAGTTCTAATAGACCTGTAGTTCTCTACTTTTCTGTGGGATTGAAAGAGCGTTACTAAACTCATTCTATGAAGCCAGGATTATACTCATTCTAAACCAGACAGGAACAAGCAAAAAAAAGAATCCTAAACTAAATCCTTTGATGAACATAGATACACAAATTCTCAATAAAATACTTGTAAAACAAATTCAGCAACACATCAAAACATTGCACAGAAAGGACTGACACTGTAAGTGCATCAATCTAAAATATACTGCACAGCAAAGTACATAGTCACTAGACTGAAAAAAAAGCATTTACAGAGTGGTAGAAAGTATTCACCAACTGCACATCTGACAAGGAATTAATACATACAGGGAGCTTAAAAAACTAAACTCCCTTCAGGGAACCAGTGGCTCATACCCGTGAGCCTACCTACTCAGGAGTCTAAAATCTGTGAAGTTCAAAGCCAACATGGACAGGGAATTCCAAGTGGCATAGGGCTCAAATGGTATAGGGGAAGCCTTCAGGAAAAAGAAAAGCTCAGGGATAGCACCAGGCCCTGAGTTCACCACTGGTCTAATAAGGGAATGATTAAGTATATCATATGATCCAGCAATACCACTCAAGCAAATATTTGACAGAATATAAGCCAGAGTACAATAGAGACATCTGCACACTCTTGTTCTATGCAACACTAGTCACAAATGCTAAACTACAGAAATAGCCCAGGTGGCCTAAAACTGATAAATGCATGGTAAAACTGTGCTACAAATGTAGACATATATTTAAATAAACAGGTATATACAATAAAGTATTATTCCGCCATAAAGAAGAATAAATTAAGTCATTTGCAGGAAAATGGATGGAAGTGAAAATTATGTTAAATGAAGTAAGATAGGTTTAAGATAAGTTAACTTAGCTGGGTGCCGGTGGCTCATGCCTAAAATCCTAGCTACTCAGGAGGGCTGAGATCTGAGGATCACGGATCAAAGCCAGCCCGGGCAGGAAAGTCTGTGAGATTCTTATCTACAATAAACCACTAGAAAACCAGAAGTGGTGCTGTTGCTCAAGCAGTAGAGCGCTCGCCTTGAGCTGAAGAGGGCAGAGACAGCACCCAAGCCCAGAGTTCAAGCCCCACGACCAAAAAAAAAAAAGATAAGTTCACTTGTTCTCTTACATATGTAGATGCTAGACCTAAAAGATAAATATATATGTAAATGCATGAAGGACCATATGTGTTATATAACATATATATGTGAGTATGTGTGTATATGTATGTATACACACACCGAAAGACAGAGACTGAGGTGGAGAGACAGTGACAGAGAGAAAAAGGTGGGGGGCGGGGGGAAGAGTGTCAGAGAGAGAGAGTGCACATTTATAACAGTGAGACTGTTTGAGGGGATTGGGTGGAGGAGCAGGAGAAAAGGATGTTAGAAGGTAACAATTCCACAATACACAGTTGCTTATGTGAATAAAGACAATAAAATGAAACTCACTGAAAGCAGTTTGAGTTACAGGGGGAGGTGGGGTAGGGGAAAGTTAAGAGTAAAGGAGAAAAGATGATTAAAGTACTATACCCACGTGTGAAATTCCATGATGCAACTCCTTTAAACAATTAACCTATACAGTACTTAAAAACTCAATGACAGAAACAAGTCCTTTCTGGGGTTTGAGTACTAGTGGGAGGCAGGAGGGCAAGCAGAGAGAGTGCAAGACTGTGAATAAGTACATGTGTGAAAAGAAGCAATAAAGCAGATTGAGATTAGATAAAGGACAGTGATGTGATAGGTTGAGTCTGATTAAAGTGCATTGTGTATCACGTCAAAGTGAAATCTCCTTACAACTAATTGATGCTAACAAAGAGAGTGGGAGGGGGAGAAGAAAATAAAAGTTCTCTTCATCCAGGAGGTAACCCATTCAAAGCACCATCTACATAATGGTAATATGATAATAATTGGTAGCATTTATCAAATCTTACCACATGCCAGCTCAGTAAGTAATTTACATACATACGTGAATTCTTACAGTAACTCTGAGAGGAAGCATTATCATTATATTCCTTTAACTAGTGAAGAAAGAAAATCAGAGACAAGTTATATGACTTGACCAAAGATAAAAAGCTAGAATAATGATGCCTAAGCCAGATGTTCTTTTTATTATTGTTTTATTTATAGATGTGTACAGAGGGGTTACAGTTACATGAGTAAGGCAATGTGTACATTACTTGTTGATCATTGTTACCCCTTCCCTTCCTTATTGTTGTCCCACTATCCCTTCCTTCCCTCACCTCACGTACACCTACCCCCCCAACCCCCTCGACACCTGAAGTTGTAAAGTTGGTTTCCAATATACTGTCCTGTGGGTATCCTTGTTGCAATGGGTCATCCTGTGTCCTTGTTTCAGCATTTTGTTATTCCCCTTCCCCTCCCCAGATTAGACATATGTATATACAAGATGCAGGGTATCAAAATCAAGGACAGTGACAGCAGGGGATATGACATAGGGAAAAGAACATACAAAGGAAACAACAACAACAAAAAAAAATAAAAATCACATGGTACATTTAAAACATAACAATAAAGACAGACCTCTTGTGTCCATATCTTGGCTTTCATTTCAATTAGCATCATCTTGAATGGTCATTTGTACATGGTTTTTGAGCTTTTCACCTCATCTGATAAGATTATCCTATATGTATACTAATTATTGCAGATAAGGGAAACTATGGGCCCTAAATTTCTTTGGGACTGGTAACTTCACTTAATATGATTTTTTCCCAAGTCTTTCCATTTCCTAACAAATGGGGCAATGTCATTCTTTCTGATGGAAGCACAGAATTCCATTGTTTATTTTTACCACATTTTCTTGATCCACTCATCTACTGAGGGGCATCTGGGTTGGTTCCATATCTTAGCTACAGTGAATAATGCTGCGATAAACATAGTTGTGCTAGTAGCTTTAGTATGGCCTTGTTTGTAATCATTTGAGTAAATGCCCAGAAATGGGATTGCTGGATCATAGGGGAGCTCTATGTGTAGTCTTTTAAGGAACTTCCACATTGCTTTCCAGAGTGGCTGAACAAGTTTACACTCCTACCAACAATGCAGTAGGGTTCCCTTTTAAGCCGATGTTCTTGAATGAGAGAAGCATACAAATCAACACAGGCTCATCGGTCTCATAACAGTATTTCCACACATCTTTAAGAGTCGGTAGAGGAAGTGGCACTGTGGCTCAAGTGGTAGAGCGCTAGCTTTGAGCTGAAGAGCTGAAGGACAGCGCCCAGGCCCAGAGTTCACCCCCCCCCCCCGACGGGGGGGAGGGGGGGAAGAGTCATTAGAAAGGCTGATGTAATAGGCAGAGAGTTTCACCTGGCATGCATCTGTGAGCAACAAGGAAGCTAACATATGGCACAGAGCCAGGGCAGAACTTTCCATGGTGCTGATGGTTCTCAAAGTACTGGAAGCTAAGACTGGCTACCTTAACAAACATGGCCTGGTGACTCCTGACTGCTGCAGTTAGGTAGACGTGATCCCTTGATAAAATAGAGTAAAGTATGTTATATTGAAAAGTATTTACCAGAAGTGGAATGCTATAAAAATTCAAAAAATGTCAGCTACTACTATTACCATTATTTAAATGTTGATTTTTTTACTACATAGCTTCCTCATTGATAAGCTTTTATGTTCTACAATAATGATTCTCAGCCTCAATGTCAAGGCATTTTGATGTGTCACAATCATCTGTGAGGTGTCCTACATGCTATTTAGTATTGTTAATAAAAGAAGAGGTTTGCTAATTTATTCATTCATTCCAAAAATACTTACAACATGCTAGGCTCTTTGCAAAATAAAATAAAATAAAAACCATATAAGGGCTGTGTGTTCATAGAGCTCACAAACCAGTGGGAGAGACAGATGTTAACAAAATAATCACACTAGCAGATGTAAAATTGGCAACAGATAAGTACTGTGAAGAAAAGGAACATGACTCAATGAGAAAGCCTAAATTAGTTTAAGTTGGATAAGAGCAACCAGGCTGATAAGCACCAGGAAAATCTCTGTAAGGAACCCCCTTCTGAGCTGGTAGGATCAGTGCAAAATGTGCTAAGCAATGAGCCCACAAGGTAGGAATGAGCGGAATGAGCTAGATGAGAATATTTGTTCATAGTAAGATAAATGGGTGATGAGCTTTGGGTTAAATCTCTCTGGAAGGCATTAGTAAGACAAGTGCAGTTGAATTTTTACACAGCCCACCCACAATTACAAAACCTCCCATAGCCAGCATCAGCAGTAATGGAAACCCTGACCAAAAATTCTCCAGGGAAAGGTTACTGCCACCACTTGTTTCAAGTTCCTGTTCCATCACAGGAGAAGACACCTGAGTCCAGTGAATTCACCTAAAGTCAATTTGCCTGGAGTTAATCTACATAAGTGAAAATTTGCCTAAAGCAGCTTTATTTAAAACCAAATTTGACTAAAGCCAAATTAACTTCCTATCACATGTGGATTGTTATGAATTTCGCAAGCGTTGAAGTTTATTCAAGTAATACTATTAGAGAAAACTATTAAGTAAATGGACCGCTAGGTAAATTGGCTTTAGAATAATTTATTTGGGGAAAATTTAGAATATCCACTCCCTATCTCTGGCAGTTCCACAGGTAGACAAGGTGACTCCAGGCTACAGGGATTTCTCACACAATTAAGAAAATGATAGCATGCTGGTGTATCCAGACCTCAGCCACCTTCCAACCTAATCCTTCTGTGTCAAAATTCCTGTTATGTCAGCTACTTTCATCATGCCTGCTCTTAGCAGACATGAGGCACTATGCCTGGTCTATCATCCAAATACTTTATATGCATTAAAGAAACTGGTTAGAAAAGTGGGTGAGAATGCTGAAGGGGACAACAGTGATCAATATGTACTGTATTCATAATCTGCTTTAGTGAATGGCAATTCCTTTGTACAACTACTTAAAGATAATTTTTTAAAAAACCATTCAAAATTAGTTGCAAATGCAAAGGAAGAGACAGGAAAGAAAAAGACTGAGGATGAATTTGATCAAAGTATATTATACGGACTTGGTTGTGATTGTACATGCTGTAAACCTTGCTATTCAACAGACAGAGACTGGGAAGACTGCAGTTCTAAACTAGCCTTGGCAAAAGTTAATGAGACCCCCATCTAAGAAACAAGCTGGTATCTCTTTTTTATTTAGATTTTGTATTTGCTGTCCAGGATTGCTATGTTGTTGGACTTGAACTCCTGGGTTCAAGTGATCAAGCATCAATCAATCATAACAGAATGCAACCCTGTTATTTGTGCAAAATGGATGTCAAAATCCACTTGAAAGAAAAAAACAGTGATTACTAAGAATTAGGAAGGGTATGGTACAGATGGAATGTAGGAAAGGGGTGAAAAGGGTTGATGGATTTGGCCAGTGCATACTAAGTGCGCATATGGAAATATCACGCTGAACCCCATTAATGTGTATACTTAATACTTGTTAATTTACAAAATGCACTAACACATAAAAGAATACCCTCCACTATGTTATATATAATCTCTCTCCTGATCTCCACTGTCTTTTCCTCTATGCATAAAGTCATGCTCACAGCAAAAACAAATTAAGCTGAATCAAATTACAATGATAGATTCCAACCAAAGCTCTTTCTTGCTTGGAGGAGTGTTATGGTGAGAATAAGGGAAGCCAGCTTCCACAATGAGGCTTTGGATAATTTTCCTGGATAGAAATCAATCTTCCAACTGGTTCTTCATGCTAATTATACAATGAAAATGAATTCTCCAGGGATTCGCATTCAGCTGCCCAATGAGGAATCCAAGACTCTTTCAGCAAAGATCTGTTCAACTGCTAGAAGTAGAGAATGCTGGCTTGTCTCAAAGTGCACTCTTCTCTTCTTCCCTTAGTAATAAAAATCTTGGTGAAGCAGATGGCCACCCAGAATAAAGATCACATTCCCCATTTTCCATGCAGCTAAATGTAGTCATGAGATGATGCACTTCTTCTGTTCAGTAGTACATGAGTGAAAGGTACAAGTACAAGAAGCCTGCTCTCCACCTGTGGTTCTTCTTCATACTGGCTTAGCATAGGTATGGGAGTAAACTATCAGGAACCATGAGACAGGGCCAAGTACCCTAGGTATTATAGGGTCACCATATAGAAGAGCTCTTTTCTTCAATCCTATGAAGTTGTCACCTAAACTCTGGACTCCCTATGTAATACAGTGAAAAAACAGAGACGCCACATTTTGAGAGATTGAATCCTTGAGTCTTTATTAAAAGGCTGGTGACTGCATGGTGGACTCCTGTCTCAAAGACCAACAGCCCCAAACAGGGCTTGCATAAAGCTTTTAAAGATAACAACCACATGCTTGGGGTGGAATCCAAGCCTTAATAAAAGTCAGATATACTTAGGTACAAGCTCAAGTATCAGTAGAACTTTTCCATCTAGGGAAGATATACCTCAACCTTCCATACAGGGTATATTTAGAGGCTACTCAGAGGTGGGTTATTCAAGCCATTTGGAGGGAGGGTAGAATCAAAATACTATCTATATACAAAGCTTTCCCAAGGCTATGACATCTGCATTTCTCTGAGGCCCAGCCCCCTCGCTCACCTTGAGCTAAGTATCTGCATTCAATGAATGGTCTCTCACACCTCTAGGTGTAGAATTCTACACCCCTTGGTGTAGAATTCCCTCCACCCAGCAAGAGGCATCAGCTTAGATCACCAGTTGTGATCTAAGGTATAATTACATTTTCATTTTGTTTGAACTACTGGTATCTTGTGCTTTGTTTCAGTCATCAATCCTGTACCATAATCATTATAAATTCCTTGAGTTTCCTCAGATGTGTGGGAATTTTCACGAATTTTGGCTTTTCCTCCAGCTCTGACTGAATGACTCCTCTCCACAGAATTTTCAAGGAAGGACATAGAGCATGCTTGCCTTACTAGTAATATCATGTATTTATCCACGTTTGTATTAGAATCACCTGGGCACTTACTTTAAACTGGATGTGTGGGAATTTTCACGAATTTTGGCTTTTCCTCCAGCTCTGACTGAATGACTCCTCTCCACAGAATTTTCAAGGAAGGACATAGAGCATGCTTGCCTTACTAGTAATATCATGTATTTATCCACGTTTGTATTAGAATCACCTGGGCACTTACTTTAAACTGATATGCCTAGACCAAATCCTCAGGGACTCATACAAAAGAGATTTTTTTAAGCAGTTCCCAAAATTGTATTTGTGTGTGCATGCACTAGTGATTTAACGCAGGGATTGGGCATGGTCCCTTAACTTCTTTGCTCAAGCCTAGTGTTCCAATGCTGGCTTTTTGGGGGTAGTTCATTGGAGATAAAAGTCTCGAAGTCTTTCCATTTCTTTACAAATGGTTCAATGTCATTGTTTTCTAATGGATGAATAAAATTCCATTGTGTACATATACCACATTTTTTATTCATTTGCCCATTGAGCAGTATTTGGTCTGATTCCATACCTTGGTTATGGTGAACAGTGCCTTAGTAAACAGTTATGCCTGTGGCTTTACTATACCTTGGTTTGTAATCTTTTGAGTAAATTCCAAGAAATGGAATTGCTGGATCATAGGTAGTTCTAATATTTTTTTTGGGGGGGGCGGGGTCCGGTCATGGAGCTTGAACTCTGGGCCTGGGCGCTGTCCCTCAGCTCTTCAGCTCAAGGTTAGCACTCTACTGCTTGAGCCACAGCGCCACTTCTGGCTTTTTCTGCTTATGTGGTGCTGAGGAATCGAACCCAGGGCCTCATGCATGCAAGGCAAGTGTCTACCACTGAGCCACCTTCCCAGCCCCAATCATAGGTAGTTCTATGTTTAATTTTTTTTGAGGAACCTACACATTACTTTCCAGAGTGGTTGAACAAGTTTATATTCCCACCAACAGTGTATTAGGGTTCCCTTTTGGTCACAGTGGAAAGACCTGTGCTAAGTGAAGTAAGTCAGGCTAGAGACAAAAGATGAATGCTTTACCTTATATGTGGAAACTAGACTTAGCTTATAAACTTATAAGTAAAAATGTTGGGTGTGAGGAACCTAAGCAACTCCATTTCACTTAAGACTCCCATCTCAGTTCTTCAACTAAACCCTTGACCCACTTCAGCCCCAATGCTAGGAATTAGGACAGCAAGCCTTGCACACACAATTCTCTGAACCACAGATGGTGTTTTCTCAAGAGAGTAAGTTAAGGTATCTGAAATTCTAGAACTGCCCCTCCTGGGGTCTGGTGACCATTATCTAAACCAGACACCCTGCAGTTTAGCACCTATCCTCTTGAGACTCCCTGTGGTACAAGCCAACCAGTTTAAAGTACATCAGCCCCCTTGATCTAACCAACAACTTGTTTCTGGTCCTTTCCTGCTTTGTAGTGTACCAATCATACTATAGAGTTGTTTTATGATTTTCCTGCGGTTTGTAGTCATTTGTTACAAGAAGTTATGCTGTATGCAAAGCCCCTGCCTTCCCTAAAAAATGTATAAAAAGTGCTGTAACCCTGGGCTCGGGGCCTCTCAGCATCATGGGCTGCTGCCATGTACGCGGGGGGACCAAGCTCGAGCTTGCAATAAAGACTCCTTTGCTCTTACATTGGTTACGGTCTCTGGTGGTCTTTTGGGTAAGGATTTCCGAATTTGGCTTTACATTTGGTGCGTTGGCCAGGAATCCCCCACAAGCCCACCCAGATGCCTTAAGCAAGGAGTCGTGAGAAACCTGGCCGATAAGTCTGAGGCATTGCCATTCTGTCTTTGTCTGAATCTGAAAACCTAAGTGTCTGTCTGGTCAGCAAAGGGTCTTGGTGGACGCACTATAAGGCCGCCGACAGGAGTCTGTGGGAGACATCCCCCATCTGAGTGGATTGTTGTCTGCTGGAGATTTTCTCTGGCACCTGTTTGACTTTCCACACCTGAGTGGCCACATCTGAGTGGACTGTTGTCTGTGGGAGATTTTCTCCGGCACCTGCTTGACTTTCCACACTGTGCATCCTCGTGTCTTTCTTGTCTGTTGTAATTATGTTTCTCTCCTTATCCTGGGACTATTGAAATCTAATCTTGGTTTTCCACAGGAAGCTGATCAGACCTGTTGCCTCCCGGAAAATCTGTGTTTTTGTTTATAAGTTGCTTATTCCTGCTCGTCTGCTAGATTTGTGCTGGACATTTTAGTTGGCCTGACTACATGTGCTGGGGAGACTTGGTGAAATTTTTCTAATACCCTGCTGGTTCTGCTTTTGTAACTTGCTTCTTTGTCAATTATGAAACTGTCACTCACCACCTGCAAGTGGCCCCAGCAAGATTTTAGCCTCAGGCGTTGGCCCAGGGGGTCTGAGCATGGGGTTGAACCTGTCAGTCTGAGGGGACGGCAGCTAGGGACTTCTTTCTCTTGCCCCAAGATGACTGGGAATTCTCCTCTGCCTTGGAAGGCCCCTGGGTCAATGTTTGCAGGAATCTAAAAGAAAAATCCTCTGGAATGAAAGTTCCAGCCTCCAGCTGGGCTCGATCACAGACCTGCTATACCCACCCTCCCTGTGGGGCATGGAAGGTTGCTGGACTAGTTTGGTTCCCTTCAAGCCTCAGACTGCATTTTCTCCTTGTGGAGGCTGCCAGCAGTGAGGGTGTAGAAGGCTGTGTGCCTGGTTTGGACTTTTCAGCTAGCCCTGACAATTTAACAATTTGAAAAGTGCTCTTGTCTAAAATTGGATAAAAAAAATCAGGTCAGTTTAGTTTCAGGTGACCCCCTCCCCCAGCCCTCTTCCAACAGAAGGGATTAAAAAGACTCATTGGTGAATTGCCTTGCTAAATAAGCAAGCTCTGGGAAAATGAAGCTCAACAAAGGTACTTAGTTTAAAAGAAATACTGTCTTAAATTTTTGTTTAAAAACTTTAGAAAATGTATGTACAACTTGTAAGGTCCATTCCTGGATGGTGAACAGACCTCACCCAGTACCTGCGTTACCTAGGCAACTGGGATACCTGGAAGAGGTCACATCCGCATCCACTGAGGTCACATCTTAACCTGATGTGGCCACACCTTTCTCCCACCTGATCCCACTTCCCTTTACCTGGACACACCCTTCCCCACCCCCTACCCTATATAAGGCCTAAACTGCGGCCAGACCGCCCTTTTTCCTTTTGCCAGCCGCGTGGAGTGCCAACCTTGCCTGGTCCCAGCAGGTCCACTGAATAAACCTACCCCTTACCTGAATACCACGTGCGTGCTGGTGCAGTTCTTACTCGGCCACCTCCTTTTAAAAACCTAACATAAATGGTGCCGTGACTCGGATAAAGGCTTAAAGTCAGAATAGCTGGGATTCCTCTCTGTTTTTTTCCTCTTTTTTCTTTTTTTGTTCTTCCCTTTTTGCTCTGAGGAATACCCACAGTTCTGACGGCCTTTTGCGAACCAGTCTGTCTGCGGCGGAATCAGCGCATCGATACCATTGCTGCCTTCACATCCACGTCCACACCACTTCTCTACTCTGCCCCTCAATGCTCATGAGACTTCTCCATACTTCACCTAAGGACTCACGCCACCAAGGGACAGCTGCTGCCCACTGCCTTCTCTGGGAGGGGACCAAATTCCAGCCTTTTACCCCTATTGTCGACGCCCCTTGTCAGCAGGAAGTAGCCAGAGAGAATCCGTGCCCTATTTCATGATTATTAAAAGGCTGGAATGTAAGGTCCGCTCCTGGATGGCTAGCAGACTCCACCCTCCTCGCAGCAAAGTCTCCACCCATTACCTGCATTACCTAGGCAACTGGGACACCTGGAAGAGGTCACATCTGCACCCGCTGAGGTCACATCTGAATTTGATGTGGCCACACCTTTCTCCGCCCATACCCTACATAAGGCCTAGCCCAGGCCCAGACTCTCTTTTTTTCTCTCTCTCTTCTTTTCTAGCTCTTGCTCTTCTTTTCTAGCTCTCTCTGCTCTGTCTGCTCTAGCTCTTTCCTCTCTCTTTCCCAGCCACGTGGAGTGCCAACCTTGCCTGGTCCCAGCAGGTCTACTGAATAAACCTACCCCTTACCTGAATACCACGTGAGTGCTACTGTTCTTACCCCTCTCTCTGCTCTTTTCTAGCTCTTTCCTCTCTTTCTCAGCTCTCTCTCCTTTCCAGGCCTTTCCTAGCCACGTGGAGTGCCAACCTTGCCTGGTCCCAGCAGGTCTACTGAATAAACCTACCCCTTACCTGAATACCACGTGCGTGGTGCAGTTCTTACTCGGCCACCTCTTTTTAAAAACCTAACATAAATGGTGCCGTGACTCGGATAAAGGCTTAAAGTCAGGAAAGCTGGGATTTCTCTGTTTTTTTCCTCTTTTTTCTTTTTTTGTTCTTCCCTTTTTGCTCTGAGGAATACCCACAGTTCTGACGGCCTTTTGCGAACCAGTCTGTCTGCGGCGGAATCAGCTCATCGATACCATTGCTGCCTTCACATCCATGTCCACACCACTTCTCTACTCTGGTGAGTGAAACTACTCTACGGCTCTCTGTTACTCAGTCTCTGTCCAGACGTGGTGCCACGCCAGAGAGCTCCTACGGCCTTTAGCTGAAAGGCCGGTCACCTCTGAAGCCGAGGACGCTTGGCTTTGGGGGCTTGGCCATTTCTCTTTAGAGGGCTCTGGGGGAAGTCGGGACGCCGCTTCTGCCTGGTAAGCTCTCCTTCACTCACCAGACTGACTCTACAACTTTTTGGCTTGTGCCCTGAAGAGTGCGACGCAGGCTGGGTCCCGGGGACCCCCCTCTAGGTTCCCTCTCAAAGGCTAGCCATTCTAGGTTTAAAAAAAAAAATTGTCAGAGTTCCTATTTGTTCAGGTTTCCGTCAATGCCTCATAAAACTTCTCCAGACTTCGTCCAAGAGACTTGCCTCCTCCAGACTTCATCGAAGGACTCAACACCCAAGTGACAGCTGCAGCCTGCTGCCTTCTCCCAGCGTGGACCACATCCCAGCCTTTTACCACTATTGTCGACGCCCCTTGTCAGCAGGAAGTAGCCAGAGAGAGTCTTCGCCCTTTTTCATAATTATCAAAAGGCTGGAATGTAAGGTCCATTCCTGGACGGCGAACAGACCTCACCCAGTACCTGCGTTACCTAGGCAACTGGGATACCTGGAAGAGGTCACATCCGCATCCGCTGAGGTCACATCTTAACCTGATGTGGCCACACCTTTCTCCCACCTGATCTCACTTCCCTTTACCTGGACACACCCTTCCCCACCCCCTACCCTATATAAGGCCTAAACTGCGGCCAGACCGCCCTTTTTCCTTTTGCCAGCCGCGTGGAGTGCCAACCTTGCCTGGTCCCAGCAGGTCCACTGAATAAACCTACCCCTTACCTGAATACCACGTGCGTGCTGGTGCAGTTCTTACTCGGCCACCTCCTTTTAAAAACCTAACACAACTGATTTTGATTTTTGCGTGCTTTAAATCTGTACGAGTGTTTTGTATGTGTTTGTGAACATGTTCGAGATAAGAATTGTCAGCATGTGGTAAAAATGGGGTGAGTTTAAGTGTCAAATTTAAAAGGTTCTGAGGTTTGGACATGACCAAAAACTTTTAAAGAATTTTCACATTGTTTTAAAAGGCTTTTAAAAGATTCTTTAACTTAAAAATTAGAAAATCTGGTATTTTAAATTTTAATATTTTAAAATGCATAACGCTGTTTATACTGTAATCAGGTTATCTGGCTTAACAGTAATGCATTGGCTGTTTGGGATTTAGTTCCCTTGGCTAAAATTTGGGGATAAGTATTAAAAATTTAAGTGTAAAGGTTAGTTTAACACTGTCAAAGATGTTACTGTTCTGTTTGTCTAAAACTGTGTATTTCACTCGAGAACCAAGAAAAAAAGAAAGGAAAAAAAACTTAGAAGCCAACAGAAGACCTATCTTTAGGGGTGAAGGGTGAGCAGGCAGAAGTGCAGTTCAGCTGGCCATGCATGGTGGGACAGGCCCTGGGAGGAGTCCACGCATGGTGAAAGAGGGCAAGCTGGCACAAACGCAGTTCATCTAACCCTAAAGAGTCAGATTGGGTGCGTGCCCATTCCATAAGAGGGGCCGAGTGGCCCATCTTTGTTCTGTCCCTTTTCCCTGCAGATATACACTGAAAACATGATGGTTAAAATTAGTGATGTGGTGATCTGAGAAGTATTGCTAAAACTGCCCCTTGGATGTGTTAAAATTAAGAGTGAAGAGGCCTTGGAAGGAGGGTTAAAAAGCTTGTTGTATAATGTGACTTGCTTTCAATGCTGTTCTACAAGTAGGCCATGTTTTTAAAAGTATAAAGGTGTTAAGTCTAGCTTCTTGGTACAGTGTTGGTGATTGTAATTCTTGCATTAAGAAAAAATTGTCATTTGCGTTTAAAAGTTTTAATGTGTATCTGTTTTAAAAACAAGCAGCCAAGAGACAATGAGTGGCACTTGGCCTCAAGGGATCTTTTCAAAACACAAATGAAAACTAAAGTATTAAAGGAGATTAAAAAATTAGAAATGGATTTTTGGATATGAAGCTTAAAACTAAAATTGTTCTTAGCATTTGCCTCAAAGTGCACAAAGAAAAAATTAGGATTACCAAAATAATTGCTATTCCAGTTTGCTCTTATAGGTTTTTTAACAGTTTCCAGCAAGCCCACAGCAAACCACAGAGGATTCTTACAAGTATGTCAGATGTAACTTTGGCTCTTAATAAGTTTCAGGTAAGAGCATGCTTAAAAGCTACTTCTATGTTGACTACCTTGTTGTTTTAATTGAAGTAAAGTGGCTTTTATAAGACTCATTGATCTGCAAACTGGTTCAAAGCCAGCCCAGGCAGAAAAAGGTCCCTGTGAGACTGTCACCTCTACTCAGCCAGCAGAGTGCTGAAAGAGCAAGCAGAGTTGCTTTGGGACTCAAAGTGGCAGAGTGCTAGCCTTGAGCTGTAGAGCTGAGGGACAGCACTCGGGCCCCAAGTTCAAGTCCAGTGACCAGCTAAGGGAAATGCAAATGAGGCATTTATCCCAGTGTAGAGAAGACACTCCTGGGACAAGAGCAATGGAGGAGCATCCAGAGGCAGTAAAGCCACTGCTTGAATGGCAGAAATGTCAGATCCTAGAGTCATTTGTGCGTGGCCCTTCAAGAATTGGTCAGAGCCAGGTCATGGGAAGATAGTTTGTAAGCATGCCTAATGTCCATGACTATCTACCTTATAAGGGACAGGAACTTGCCATCCTCTGTGATAGTAGTAAAAAACTAAAGTTATAAAATGTGGGGGATAGGGACATGATTGGTCCCTGATGTTCTAGAAGAGCAGAGAATGAGGAACCTAAGTAACTCCATTTCACTTAAGACCCCTGTCTCAGTTCTGCAACTTAACCCTTGATCCACTTCAGCCCCAATGCTAGGAATTAGGACAGCAAGCCTTGCACAAACAATTCTCAGAACCACAGATGGGTGTTTTCTCAAGACAGTATGTCAAGGTATCTGAAATTCCAGAACTGCCCCTCCTGGGGTCTGGCGACCATTATCTAAACCCGACACCCTGCAGTTTAGCACCTATCCTCTTGAGACTCCCCTGTGGTGCAAGCAACCAGTTTAAAGTATATCAGCCCCCTTGATCTAACCAACAACTTGTTTCTGGTCCTTTCCCACTTTGTAGTGCGCCAATCTTACTATAGAGTTGTTTTATGATTTTCCCCGCAGTTGTAGTTATTTGTTACAAGAAGTTATGCTGTATGCAAAGCCCCTGCCTTCCCTAAAAAATGTATAAAAAGTGCTGTAACCCTGGGCTCGGGGCCTCTCAGCATCATGGGCTGCTGCCATGTACGTGGGGGGACCAAACTCGAGCTTGCAATAAAGACTCCTTTGCTCTTACATTGGTGACAGTCTCTGGTGGTCTTCTGGGTAAGGATTTTTTAATTCGGCTTTACAGGTGATATGCAAGTATATTAACTGAAGTACAGTATATACAAGGGAGAACTCAAATAGTGTAATTCCTTAAAAGGCAAAGTCAAAATTCAGCACAATAAAGCACCTGGAAGTGGGTACTAAAAAGCAGGAAGAGTGGGGTCAAGGGAAAGGGTTAAACAAATGAAGAGAAGAGAAGGAGGATGCAGTCAAGTATCCAATGTATAGATGGGTGCTGGTGGCTCATGCCTGTAATCTTAGCTACTCAGGAAACTGAGATCTGAGGATCGCGGTTCAAAGCCAGCCTGGGCAGGAAAGTCCGTGAGACTCTTATCTCCAATAAACCACTAGAAAACCAGAAGTGGCACTGTGGCTCAAGCAGTAGAGCACTTGCCTTGAGCTGAAGAGCGCAGGGACAGCGCCCAAGCCCAGAGTTCAAGCCCCACGACCAAAAAAAAAAAAAAAAGAATCCAATGTATATCTTACAAAATTAAGAAGAGTGAAGGAAGGAGTTGGACAGAATAGAGATGGGTAAAAGATATACTGTATTCATAAACTGCTTCGTTAAATGCCAAACTCCTTTTTACAACTACTTAAAGATAATTTTTTGAAAATTAAAGAATCTCATTGACTTTCCTGCCTGGGCAGATTTCAAACCACAGATCTTCACTTCTTAGTCTCTTGAGTAGCTAGGATTACCGTCACGAGTTTCCAGCACCCAGACTAAAATTACAGTCTTCAAAGCTCTTTCAAGCAATTAAAACATTCATCTACATTTTCTATGCCCTGTGGAGGTGTGGGCAGGTAAGTAGAACATGCTTCAGTGTTTCTGAAGACCTCCCTGCAGACCTGCCACTGTTCCTACTCCCCGTCCTGTGCTTTCTCTATGTAATGCAGTATGGTTCCTCACAGTTCTTTCATTGCATGTGTTTCCAGAATAAAACTCTTTCCCACTTCGATGCACCTTCAGAAGTCAGTCCTCTTCCACACTACAAACTTGACCTGCTTTAAGCCTTTTACTCCCATCATCTTTCATTCATTCATTCAGCATAAATGATTCAAAGTTTAAAGTCTTTAAGGAAAGTCAGACACAGAACTATACCACCTCCAACTCTTCAGCTTTATCTCCAAACCTTGCCTGTTTACTCTGCACCTATACCAACTGCTCCTTCAGACTGGCATGCTTTTCTGCTCTTGGATCCCTGACACTCACACTGGCCTTTAAATCTCAGCTCCAGCATCTACACAAAGGCCTAGAAGACCCACCATAATACCCTTGACACTGGGATTCTTGGCAGTCCAGTGGAAATTCTGCCCATGTACCTATATCACACAGTCAAATCCATTAACATCTCTCTGAGGTTGTTCACTCCTGTTGGCCCTGGGAACACCTGTGATGAGAATAACTCATGCTCGAGCAAAAGGCTTCTTACATCAGGAAAAAAATTTTAAGTGTTTCATTAACACACGAATATATATTAAGCATTCATGCCACAGCACTCTCTGCCAGGCCTAAGGAGAGAAGATTAAATCACCTCATTGCTAATAATTTCCATCACTATCCCATCTGTATTTGATTTCTTTCTGTGAAGACTTGATGCCCATAACTCAAGTTCCCTGAGACCTGTCTATGCTGGTTCACCAAGCCATCCTCTGGAGCTACCTCTTCAACTTCTAAATACTCATTTCCTGGTGTTGATTTTATTGGGCTTTGACATATTTTTTTCAAAAAAAAATTATACTACTTGGGCTCTCATAGAGTCTACTATAATTCAGTTAATTTATTTGTAATCACTTGTGTACCACCCAACGTGTTTACTTACAGATTTATAGGTACATTCTAGCTACCACAAATGAGGGAAACCATACAACCTTTGTTTCTCTGGGTCTGGCTTATTGCACTTAATATAATTTTTTCCAAGTTTTCCCATTTACGTAGGAATGGTTCTTAGCCTCCTGAGTAGCTAGGATTATAGGTGTAAGCCACAAGTGCTCAGCTTCTTCTGAAGTTTTTCTGCTTTACTTCCAACCCATTACTTTGCCTTATAACCCAATTTGTCTATGCTCTCTGATCCCTAGTCTACTCTCCACCATAGACTCATAGAGAGTAGGGAGGGTACTATCATCTGAAGCTTGACTAGCTTCTCTCACATCTGACTTAGGGCTATCCTTTGACCCAGTTTAAGGCTCTCTAAACTCAGAAGCCTGGTTAAACACTTGAATCTCCTTGGATACAGCTTCTTAGAAGAAAACAGTAAAGAACAGAACCTATTTCTACTGACTACATAGTGAAAGCTAGTCAGAGGCCCTCAGCCCATCTCTTTGATGATATTAGGTAAGAGCTTACTGACAGCTCATTGTCATTTTCTAAGCATCTGTTCCCCCAAAATGCAAAAGAACAAGAGAGTTATCCTGATGTTCAAATTAAGCAGTGTGTGAATCACTACAGAACCCAGGCTGAGCCTGTTGGAATGTAAGTTATTACTGCCCTTTGTAAAAATTTAATTACACTGTTTGAACATTATCTCATTTTAAATATCTGGTTGCCAAAGCTCAATTAAAATTCCAAAGTGTCAGAGTAAGAAAAAGCCTCAAGTGGAGATCTAACTTTATCCTGGATTTTAAGTGTAGGGAAACAGTTGGACATTTTACAGTCATAACAAGTCCTTTTGGAGATGGACGTTATTACTCTACAATCAATTCAAGATGTTCTACAATCCCTCTGTCAGCCTGAGAAACCCCTGTGTACTTCATATAAGGAGCCAGTTGTGAGCTGATAATACTCATTGCAGGAGAATGAATACATTTCCCCTTCCCCAATCTCATTATAATCATACTTAAGCTCAATCAGGCACTTGATGTATCATATTGCAGTGTGGGGGCTGAAGAACTAGACAGTCAGTGGTATATTTTACTCAAATGATGCTGGCTAATAGTTTGTATTCCAGAGAAAGATGGGGGAGGGAGAAGGAAGGAAGAAGGAAGGAAGGAAGGAAGAAACAATGCACCATGCTCTTGCTTTTCTTGTCATGCGCAGAAATACTCCTCATCCTTCCTTCCCTTCTCCTCTCTCTCCAATTCACCCATTCTACATACAGAACAAACTCTTCTTCATGCTTCAAGATCCAGTTTAAATTACATCTTCTCAGGCTGGGTGCCAGTGGTTCACGCCTATAATCCTAGCTACTCAGATCCTAGCTACTGAGATCTGAGAATTGCAGTTCAAAGCCAGCCTGGACAGGAAAGTCTGTGAGACTCTTTTCAACTTTTTTTGGGGGGGGTTCCAGTTGTGGGGCCTGAACTCAGGGCCTGGGTGCTGTCCCTCAGCTCTTCAGCTCAAAGCTAGCACTCTACCACTTGAGCCACAGCGCCATTTCTGGCTTTTTGCTTATGTGGTACTGAGGAATCGAACCCAGGGCCTCATGCATGCAAGGCAAGCACTTTACCACTGAGCCACCTTCCCAGCCCTCTGTGAGACTCTTATCTCCAATAAGCCACCAGATAACTAGAAGTGGCGCTGTGGCTCAAGTGGTAGAGCACAAGCCTTGAGCTGAAGAGCTGAGTTCAAGCCCCACAACCAACAAAAAAATAATAAATTACACATCTTCTCTATAAAGCCTCTCTTGGCTTTCCCTAAAATGGTTAGTGGCTGCCTTTTCTGTGTTTCAACAAGACCCCACCCCCACCCGCCTTCATTTAATTATTCAATAAAAATACTAGGTAACTATAAAGTGCCAGGCATGATTTAAAGTGCTTGGGATACAGCAGTTACAAAACAAATTAATTTTCTACACATAACTTGTTTATCTAATGGAAGAGAGGGGATAAAAATTAAATATGTACTGCATTAGATAAAGATAAATAAAGCACAATGCAAGCATACACAATGAGGATAGAGCATGGCAGAGTAGCTGAGGGCCTGTGAGAGAGAGGGCTGTCAGAGGAGGCTTCTCTATTGAGGTGTAAATACGTAAGGCTGAATGCTGCAAAGGAAAAGGAATTCTTGGATAAGGGAAATGAATGCAAAGCCTCTGAAGCAGAGGCAAGAGGGAGCAAGTTTGCGAAACAGCAGAGAAGCCACTATGGCTGAGGGGAGAGGCAGAAGCACAGGTCAGGGAGAGATGGGAGAGGCCAGGGCCAGACCACAAGGAGACTCATAGCCAAGATGAAGACCCTGGATTAGTGGAGAAGCAAGTGAGGGGTGTTCATCAAATCAACACCATGAAATTACTCACTCCTTTCATAAAACATGCCGTGGTATACTGTCATAATTGACCGCTGTATCCCTCAAGGAAAGTGCCCCCCCGCCCCCCGACTCCTAGTAAATCTAACTTATCAATGGTATTTATTAACTTTTCAGAGATGGGAAGGTGAGAGCAAAACAAATTGAAGGCCCTAATCAGTCCAAAGCCATACATGGCATATAGAATTGTCCCTTTCACTAATCTTTCTAGAGAAAGAATTGGCTTCATAAACACTATCTATGCTTATACTTGCCTTACATCAGAATTTACTTAGACACAGCTGTTGTTCAAGCACAAGAATAGATAGCTATACTGATCTCCCCAAAGCAGTGAAGTACCAAGAATCACCATATAAATACTTCCTCTTAATTCCTGTAGCCAGAAATCCTGGGCCATCCAAATAGGCTTCAAAATTGATATAGGGTAGAAATTCCATTGCTCTTATAGTGTGGACTGAGAACCTCATCTCACTCTCCAGTAACAGGTATTAAAGATCTTCCTAAATAGTTTGCCTGAGAAGAGCTCAGGGGAGCAGGTAAATTACCTCTTTATCCCTTAGGCACCATACAGCCATAGTAAATAACTCTAAGTGTCCCTAAGGCACTCTGAGAGATGACAAATGAAGCCATTTGGAAACCCTGAAGTTGTTACACTTACCATATTTCAGATCCTTGGCAAAAAAGAAAATGATTCCTATGAGTCCTTGTGGATTCCTTCAAGTTTGAATTGTCTGAATTTTAACCTGCCAAACTCACCCATTTCTGGGATCCACACTGGTTTAAAAAAGATACACTTAACATTAAAAAAAAACCTGTAAGTTATATTGAGTAGCCTGCTCAGGAGTGATTTATTTTACTCTCACCTGAAACTTAGGTCACTTGTCTTACCTAACAATTGATAGATAAGACGATAGTGTAGTTGTTCAGCCTTTCTCAGTAACTGTGAACCCAAACAAGTAAAAAAGACCCAGGGATTCCTCTCAGTATACCACGAAGTCTGGCTGGGCACCTGATATCTTTGCAGTAAATAGGTCTTTTTAGTAAATATTTCATCACTGATCTCAAAAAGGCATCAGACAAGCACCGATCAGCAAGAAGAGATTCAACCCCACCAACCCTCTCATTCTCCAACAACCTTACGTATTTAATGTATCTAAGGTTCCAAGAATTTCCAAGTCTGTTTTTTTCTTTCTGGACTGGAAGACTCATGTGTCCTTAAATTGATGTTATATTTATAGCACTTCTGTGTATTTTATTGTCATGCAGTTAAACTAAAAATATTAAATAATTCCACAAAGCATTCTCTGACAAAAGACAAGCTTCAGAAATCGTGAATGAACTAACACAATTTACCAGTATGCTCGCCAGGTATAGTGGCTCAAATATACCACCCTAGCTACTTCAGAGGTGTAAATAGGAAGATCATATTCCAAGTCAGCCTGGGAAAAAAAATTTGAGCCTTGTTCAAAAAGTTACTAAAGCAAAAAAAAAATTATGAAAACTGAAAGTGTGGTTTAAGTGGTAGAATGATTGACTGGCAAGTGTAATGCTCTGAGTTCAAATCCCACTACTGTCCCCACTCCTCAAAAAATATACCTGAATCAAAAAAAAAAAAAAATCTGGAAGGGGTGACACAAATGTTAGAGTGCCCTGCCTAGTAAGCATGAAGCTCTGAGTTCAAAGCCTAGTATCACCAAAACCAAAATGTAGGCAAATAAAAATCAAGATAACATTGGTCAAAATTACTAGGTGTACCACACTATCTTATGTCAAATTCTTCAGACTTGGAATGGAATTTTGTCTCTGCCATTTTCTATCTACATAACTCTGAGTAAATTATTCATTTTCTCTGAACAATATCTTTCTGATCTCAAAGACAGAAAAATAATGCTTAACATACCTTAGATGTGGTAAGGAAAAAAAATGAAATATTTTAGGTGGACAACTCTTACGCTTTAGATATCAATCATATTTAAGTCTCTTTTCACTATGACTTAACGAGAAAAGCAACATCACTGCTTAGGGCAGCCAAACCCACAGCCCGTTTCTACCTAAAGATTGTTCTGTGCCCCATACTGTCAAAAAGCATCAAATGAATTCATCTTTTTAAAAACTATATAATCAGGCTGGGAGCCAGTAGGTCCTGCCTCTAATCCTAGCTACTCAGGAGGCTGAGATCTGAGGACTGTAGTTGAAAAAGTCTGTGAGACATTTATCTGCATTAAACTACCAAAAAAGCAGGAAGTGGAGCTGTGGCTCAAATGGTAGAGCTCTAGCCTTGCACAAAAAAGAAGATCAGGGACAATGTCCAGGACCTGAGTTCAAGCCCCAAAACCAGCAAAAAAAAAAAAAAAAAGTATATAATCATGATTGAGAACCTAGAAAGAACTATAGAATCAGAATACATTCAAGACATTGCATAAATAATACTCAGAATGAGATAAATTATTCCATATCAAGTACCCTTAATCAAGTAAGGACAGAACTAACTAGTATGACAAGTGGGCTACTTATGGTTGTTTTCATATCTCCTTCCGAATTACCACACACATCTAACTATATCTATAGGTGACTACAATGACTAAAGCCCAGATAATTCATGGTAGTTATTCTGGGCCAGTCTATTGTCCTATATTCTAATTAGTCATCAGTGCTTCCCAAGCAGTGTATATTCTAGGACTAAATACTACCTTCCAGACTAAGAATTATGCCTAAAGTCAGCCTAAAATCCCACATCTGACTCCAAACTCTGACCTGAGAAATCAGAGCCACCATCCCAACAAGAGAAATGAAATAAATGTCCTTGGGGTGATTTATAGAAATCTTTAAAACAAATAAATAAATAAACCCTGTTTTGAAGATATGATGTATGGGATCTATTTAAACTAGTTCCATTTCTCTGCTCATATATTCCTCTCATCCTATCTCAGTTTGAAGACCACCTGTCCCAAACTGTAATTCCTAAACTGCTCTATCAAAAAAAGCCAGCATGGCAAACACATCCTCCACATAACCACCTAAGAGTGCGCCCTAAAAACAGTCTCTCAGTATGTCACTCTCCTGCTTCTAAAACAGCTAAGGAACACTCAGACCCCTACAGAGAAGAGTTTTGAACTCCAGGGGACATAGACCAAGAAGGGTGCTTAACATGACTCAAGTGGTCTGAGAGTCTGAAGCACATTTCTTGAAATAAGCAACCCTTTATGTCTCTTTCATTTTCATCTTTTATTGGAGATGGGTGATATGAGAATATCCCTTTTCTCCTAAGGACACCAATTAAAAAGCAAAATGGCAATAGACATGTGGCCTCACAGTGGTAGAAGAGCCATAGACAGTGCCATAAGAATGCATGTCTGTTTTTCATGAGAAATGGAAAGCTAGATGGTTGATAGGCCACATACATAGATTTTAAATATTAGAACTAATTCATGATTTTAAAAAAACATAGTGGCAAACCAACAATAACCTGTAGTTTCCACCTTTATCATGTTCTCTAAAGTCTCTGCTTCTTACAAATGCCTCAAGGCTGCCTTCCAGTGGGGGTGAGGGACTCTCCAGCCTCCTCTATTCCCAGTTCCCTGCTTGGCAGGTTGACATGCAGCCACAAGAACCTCTACACAGAGCCTTGCTCCAAAACACTGGATAATAGCCACTTTGAACTCCTGTCTACCTTCCTAGGGGTGAAACCTTCTACCTCTCAAGAGAGAGATGTTATTGGCTAGATGCACCTAGTTCTAACTAACCTTGTTGAACTGACCATGTTTCAGATCATGAACTTCCAAGTCCTTCTTACCAATTATTATAATTAATTTGCTACAAACTCAATCAATTACAAGAAGAGCTTAAAAAAATTCTAAAAAATAGAATGCATTGATTGAGCTGGTCATGGTGGTGCACAGCTGTGAAACCCAGCCCGGACTCCTTAGCGATACTTTGTCTTTGAAAAGAGGAAGGAAAGAAGGGAGAGGAGGAGGAAAAGAGAAAGGAAAAGATAAAACCCAAATGCTCTAATTGAGTTCATTTTTTCCAGAAAAAAATAATTGAATAACTGTAAATTCATAAAGTATGAAATTATTCTTTATTCCCTTGGAATCCTCTTCATGGAGAATAAATTTTTCATTGCACATAGCTAGTGCTTGGTAAGTGGTTTCTGACCTAAAATAACTTACGTAAACATTATACTTTGTCAAGTCTGAAGCTTTCTCTCTCACACTGCAAAATCACAAAGGCACTTCTTACTATGAAAATCTTCCCATCCAGAACCACTCCCTCTCCTCACCTTCAATTTACAAAGCTCTGTATACACTTGCTCTTCAGCCTGTTCCCTGAGTAAAACAAACTGGATTCTGCCACAGCGCCTTTGTATTTCCTGTCATCTCTATTGGGGATGCTCACCTTTCTTATTTTCTCATAGCTCTGTCTCTTTAATTCAGTGCATATGCCTCACCCTCATTAAATCCATCTAGAGTCCCTCCTCTATTAGCCTATCACTCACCCTTCTAATTTTATATATTTCTATGGTATTTACCATAATGTTTACTTTTGTCCTGCTTTATTATGCCTCCCTCCACCAGAATATAAGCTTCCTGAGGACAAATCCTTTGTACATCCACTTCACCAATTAAAAAGTCTGTCAACATTCTTAGCTCATACATAAACATCTGAAATAGGTGATTGACTGATAACTGAATTCTAATTGGACAGATAAGTCCATTGAAAATGAGCTAGTCTTGTCCCTGGAGTATCCAATTCATTGGCAGAGCAGAGCCTTTGAGCTCAGGTCTTCTGCCTCTGCCTCCTGGCTCAGCACCAGTTCTACTGTACTACTCTCATCGCTGCTGTAAGAGTCAATGAGGCTCCATACCGAGCAGCTATTGAGGGATTTAATCTTTCATCAGTGACAAGCTCATCTGTCCTCATTTCTCTCCACAGAACCAATCGAGTGAATGAATATCACACAGAAATGCAAGTGTTTCATGACTACTAATTCCAAAAGACATCAAAGAGAGTTTTTTCTATTCTCTAGGAGAATTCCATTGAATTTAAATGATTTTGTGCATAAATATTAATGGAATTGTGACTTTTATAGTTTAAAAAAAGTAAAGGTTAATGGCTACATCTGCTATTTTTCCATTTCTCAAACACTAGGCAATCCAAAACCTAATATGCATATATACAAGCATGAGCAATTTGCCTAAAACATTATACTCTATTGCTATGATACTCTTGTCTTCAATTAAGGTCAAAAGTCAGCTGAACAGCTTTATTTCCTCCAACAAAGATTTAAATTTTACTTAATTAGTGTGTTCCTGAAACCTCATTTTCTTACCAGAAGATCCATGTGTTCGTTTTCATTTCCGCCTGAATGTTGTTACTTTCCAATTCATGCCACAGCCTAACTACCCATCCTCTTGCTTTTCAGATAGACACATTTAACACCACACTTTGCTGTGCATGAAGGTAAAAATGACAGGGACTTAGAAATCCTAGAGTCTTATCACCTAGCAGAAGAATTTTCAGCTTTTAACTGCCTCTTTCAGAAAGCAGGTGGTCCCACTTACTGCATGAAAATATATGCCACTCATTCTGACTCCCCACTTCTTTATACATCTTGATAACTTACTCAACTAAAAACTTAAAGTGTTTTTTCAAAAAGAAGAAAAAGAAAAAAAAGTCTGCTATGTACCAATACAATAAGTTTTTTAAAGAAAAGATAGATATTCACCACCCCATTTTACCTGCTCAAGACAGAAGCTCAAGGAAAAACCTTCATTCCTCCTTCCTCCCCATGCCCCAACACTGCACACAGAACTACATACAGCAATTCCTGAATTACTCTCTTCTCTCCATCAGTACCACCGCTACCTAACCTAGCCCAGAACCTCACTCCGTCATGGGATGTAGATTCCACACAGCTGCAGCAACCTCCCAACTCTATCTCTGCCTCCATGTCTGACTGTTCGTTGTTCTAAGCAACCAATGTAATCTTTCTAAAACACAATTAAAATTAGGTTGCACCTGTCTCTAAATCTCTTTCATAGGCCTTGGCATAAAGATTACACTTCTGGGCATGCTTATGGAATCTTTCACAATCTGGCATCTTGATTACCTCTCCAGATTCATTATTTCTACTTTGCCCTGTCTTCCAACTCTTCTCTAACATTGGATTTCTCTTCTATTCTTTTTTAGTTAATTAGCTTTAAGTAGTTGTACAAAGGGGTTTCAATTCAACCCATCTGTTTATGAACATGACACATCTTGATCAATGGCACCACCATTCTCCCCCATCTCTCAAGTTCTCACATCTCTCACCCTTTTACTCAAGTTTCATGAAGCAAACTCTTCCATTCATGTTCTCCTTGGCTTTCTCAAACTATTATGCATAACTCTCAGTGGGAAAGGTTCTCAACTCCTTTTGGGTGAGGTAGAGGGCCCTGCTAGCTGTATTTCCTCTGTCAGAGTACTACCAATAGCCTGTCCCCACACATGTTGACATCACAAGTGTAGCTCACAATCTAAGGAATGCTGGTGATGGAATTCACATTTTGTTAGGACTGGAGTTCTAATCTAAATCCCCTCTGATCCCAGGAGCACTTTATTTTCTGGAATGTGTAGATGTGTTTGAATATTTCAAAAGCAACATAGATAGATCTGTGTTGAGGCAAAATTCCAATCCTCCCTCCCTTCACAAATAAAAGTATTTTCACAATTTTTTTAAAAAACTACTTTTTATAAAATAAGTCTTATGTTGAATCTCATTGTGAAGGAAGTTAGACTTTCAAATTTATATAACAAGTTTGGTTTATGTTATTGGACTGGTAATTTCCCAAGAGAAAATGATTTCCTTGGGATGGCTTCACGAACCATGTAGTATTCTTCCAGAATCCCCCTTTCCTCAGATTCTCCATGCAATGTTGTTTAATAAATTGTCTGCAAGTAAAAACGTCACCACTTATCTATTTTCTTACTTCATTCATAACTAGGAAATCTTCTCTTTAGAGATTACAGAATGCACTCCACATAAACAATGCAATCTTTTTGTGTTATCCATAATAATTCCTTGATGAGAAAAATCTAGAAACTACTTCAAATGGTGGGAATGTACTTTTATCTATCATTTTCCCATCTGAAGAATTTGGAGGGATTGGGAAATTTCTACAGAGAAATACTTTCAGCCATGAGAAAAGAAAAGAAAAGGGAGGGGAAGAGAGGAAAAAAACAAGGGAAGGGAAGAGAAGTGAATGGAAAGGAAGGGACGGCATGCCTTAAAATGTGAGAGATGTAAGTTGGTGTTCATACAAGTCATCCCATCTGCTCCAGGACAGAATAAACAATACCCATTAGCTTCATATTACCCCGACAGTGAAGTTAAAGTAAATTAAACAATTTAAAAAACAAAAACCCTACTCATCTAGAGCCAGATACTGAACCCAGAAATATTTCATCTCACAGTGGAAAATCCTTCCTGCCACAAGAACTTAGAAAACTGAAGAGATTCTTTTGAAATACAACACTTTGTTTTTTAAAAAATTGTCTCCTTAGGAAGACAAGTGTCCTCTTCAACTCCTCACAGTAACGAGGGAAGTTTTTTCCCTTACATCTTGACTTTCAGTTTCCTATCTAATTACAACTGAATTGTAATTTGATCTATAATTTAGGAATAAAAATGAAAAAAAAAACAGAAAATTTACCATTATGTCTTATAGAGTTTCATATACTGGCAGACAGTTCAATTAGATTTAATCTGTGTTAATTAAGCTTTCTATTTTAACAAAGCTCTATATTAACAAATTTGAATCTGGAAAAAAAATAAACACTAAATCAGCAGTGCCACTAAGAGAGTTTAACAAGACAAATTCATCTTTGTTGCTCTTCCAATGTGCTCAATTGGTACTGTAAAAGAAAATCCATCACATTTGACACATAGGTTAGAATTAATAACAGAGCACCGATTCCATTACATAAAAGAGACTTTTTTTCAATTACTACCTCCAGGTATTTTTTCAATGGTCTTTATATGTAAGTTTTCTATTTCACTTTATCTACCCACTTAAGCTATCCCTGGGAACTGACTTGGCTCTGTTACCTAGGGCATTTCCAGATATTTTGCCAAGAAGCTCACTTCTAGTTGAAAGGAATCACAATCACCCATAATCCACCTTGGGCTGCTAAGTGCCTACCAGGTGAGCAATGCCTGTCTTTGGCTAGAAGGAACTCCATCACTGAATGAACTTTTCTGCCATTATTTCAATAATGACCTTGCCTGAGAGTAGCTGGAAACTGAGCAGAAATTGGAAACAGTGATTCCCAAAACAGTCAAAGAAGTTTCTCTGGCTCCCAGCTTTGGAAAAATGTAGTTAGAGGAATACATGATGTGGCATGCAGAATGGCTGCAGAGACTGTTCCAATGTGCAATATTGTTCCACCATTATGCATCATCAGTGAAGGTAACTTTGGACTGGAACCTCAACTGCACCAGAAGGCTCTGGTGAATAGGCATCATTTTCTTTTAACCACCCAATCAAGAGGAAAATGACTGTTGTCTCATCCAGTCCAGCTAATCCTTTATGCCTTATCACCTCTTAATACCAAATTTCTACCTCAACAATGTCATCATCACCATTAGCATCATCATCATCATCACCATTGTTTTACATCAACTTTCTATTAAGTATCGAGCCCTGTGTCAGTTGTATTACAACCGCCTCTAATCTTCTGGAAAGATATGTGGTGGTGTTTATTTCAGTCTGAAAATTCCAAAACCCTTTCCAACTATCACTATCCTCTATGGCTTCCCCAGTATGATACATACAGGGTAACACTGTCCCTATGGGAAGGTCAATATATTCCATGATAATTAGTGGAAATGAGCCATAATAATTCTGAGTAGCCCTAACCAGAGCTGGAGAAGGAAACAAAAACAAACTTTTGTTCATTTAATATGCATTATTAAGTGAGTGCTTCAATGTGATACAAACCTTTGCTATTTTCATGTGTTTGGGTAGAGACTACACAGGAAACATCACAATCAGTCAAAACAAATACTATCTAGTTGTTCCAATGTCCATATTCTCTCTTCCCTGGCACAATGCTAGCCCTAATTTTCCAGTACTAGTCAATGCCATATGGTGCCCGTGATTTAAGACATTTCTAGACCTTGCCCTTGCAGCCTCTATGTCAAAACTGTAATTACAGCAGAAGTGATTAATTTGCCTTTCTCAAAATGCAGGTAGTAAATAAGTTAATTAGTAAACAAATACAAGTGAAATAACATAACTGAAAGGCACATGTGATGTTGTGTTTGTATATGTTACTTATCCACACACACAAAAACTCCCTACTGGTTTAAAATGTGTCCCTACAAATTAAAAATATTCAGCCTGCAAAAGAGGATCAGAAAAACTTCAGTAAATAAAAAAATCTAAAGATCTAAATCTTATCCTTGATTAACAATAAAACTAGAAATTGTCCATTCAGTAATCTTTTTTTTTTTTTTTTTTGGTCCGGTCATGGGGCCTGAACTCTGGGTCTGGGCACTGTCCCTCAGCTCTTCAGCTCAAGGCTAGCGCTCTACCACTTGAGCCACAACACCACTTCTGGCTTTTTTTCTTTTTGCTTATATGGTGCTGAGGAATCGAACCCAGGGCCTCGTGCTTGCAAGGCAAGCACTCTACCACTGAGCCACCTTCCCAGCCCTCAGTAATCTTTTTAATTTAATCATTATGCAACTTTTAATTCCTCTGGCTAGTGTCAAAGAAGAAGTAAAACTGAAACTAAGAACTACCAAAAGAAACTGAAAATGGAAATACTATGTAGCTGTAACAATGGCTGTAATCAAATGAGAGTTATAAGGCAATATAAAATCAGTGGTTCTACTTGAACAATAAATGGAGAACAGTGAAAACAAATGAACTAAACATTTTTAAGAAACTGGTAATAATGCCAACAAAAAAATCCAAAACAAAGTAAGATGAAGAAATCAATGATCCTGAAATGAAAAATAGTAGACTGGTCAATGAAACTAAGAGCTGTTTCATTAAAAAGATCAATAGATTACACAATCTCATGAGGAGTTAGAAGAAAATACACATTTATTTCACATTAGAAATGAAAGAGAACTAACCTCAAATATAAAATTTTTATTGAGAATGTAATGCTACTTGCCAAAAAATCCCCCACAAATCTCAGTAAAACTGTAGTTTTCTAAAATATATAAACCAATCTAAATAAGAGTCTCAAATTATACAGAAATTATGCTATAAAAATAGAAAATATTCAATAACAAAAATTTCCTCAGCATCTACAAAAAGATATTAGCAACCCAAATGATGGCTGTATTTTTCAGAATGAATATTTTCTGTACTAAGTATTTTCTATAGTTTCCCAATTACATTTAAATATCATTTTAAAATTGAATTATTTTCAGGCTAATTCTATTAAGAATATTTACAGGAGAGGTATGGCCTATAATTTTAACCCAGTCCAAAGCATACAGCAATTTCCAAATACAGACCATATATTTCAGGCTTACACCTAAAGTCCTACTCAATGAGGGAAAGTTAAAATCTTCTCCTCCAAGATTCAGAACAAGACAAGAATCCCCACTTACCTTATTCTATTCAATATAGTTAGTCATTAGGAATGAGAGAAGAAAAATGAGAGAGAGAGACAGAGAGCCAGAGAGCCAGAGAGACAGAGAGAAATTTGAAAGGAAAAAGTTAACTTATCCCTGATTGCAGAAGACATGATTTAAAACAAACTGTTAGAATTAGTTCATTAAAGTTTCAGGATACCTCAGCAACTCCAAAAATTAATAGTGTAGGTAAGCAGTCACAGCAAACTAACCAAAGAAATCAAGGAAACAATTACATTTATGATAATTACCAAAGAACAAATTCTTAGTACTAAATTTAAACAATAAAGTGAAAAATATCTACTCTGCAAACCATAATACATTGATAAAAAGAAATTGATACAATGGGGAAATATCTCATACTCAATACTATTAAAAAGTCCGTAATGGTACTGGTAGGAAAGCATATGCACATACAAATAGAACAGAAATGAGAACTCAGAAATAAATCCATGTATTCACAGGCAACTGATATCTACCAGCAATACCAGGAACACACAATGAAGAAAGGACAATGTTTTCAATAAGTGAAGTTGAGAAAAGTGTATATTCACATGTAGAAAAATTAAATTAGACCCTTATCTCACACCATAGGTGAAAATCAACTCAAAATGGGCTAAAGACAAATGTTAGGACTGAAACTATGAAAATCCTGGGGGATATGATGGAAAAGACCATGCGGCATTGATCTGGGCAGTGCCTCTTTTTAAAATGACCTCAAAAGCACAGGAAACAGCCACAAAAATAGGCAGTTGGTGCCACAAGTAACTAAAATCCTCTGCACAGCAAATCAAACCATCAAAAGTGATGAGGCTGCACCCTAATGAAAATGTTTCCAAATTATTAACCTAATAAGAGGTTAATATTCAAAAATATATAGATATCAAAGCAAGAAAATAAATAACCCAATAAAAATCAAGCAACTTATCTAAGAGATATTTTCCAAAAGGAGTTACACAAATGGACAAAAAGGCCAATAGGTGAATGTTTTAAATGTCTAATAAATAGTGATATTATTAATCAACAGGGCAATACAAATTAAACCACATTGAGATTATACATCTTATCTGTTTCATGGCTATTGTCAAAAAGATAGAGATGAGTGTTGGCAGGAATGTGACCCTCACATAGTATTGATAGGAATTAGAATCGATGAATACATTATGAACAAAGTATGAAAGTTCTTCAAAGAAGTAAATATGTAACTACCATATGATCTGGCAATCCCAAAGGAAGGAAAATGCACTCTTATGTCTTACTCAATATTATTCAAAGATACAAATCAGACTATTGATCATGAATGAACAGTAATACATACACATATATAATGTATATACATATATACATATATATCGATATGTATACACACAAATGTATACACACACACACACACACACACACACACACATGGAATACTATTCAGCTATATTGATGAATGATATACTGTCATTTCAACAGCCTAGGTGAATCTGGAAGAAATAATGCTGGTGAAATAAGCCAGGTGTGTGTGTGTGTGTGTATGTGTGTGTGTGTGTGTGTGTGTGTGTGTGTGTGTGTGTGTGTGTGTGTACATATAAATATATGTATTTATGTATATACATTATATATGTGTGTGTATACACACACACACACACATCCTGAGTAGCTAGGATTATAGACATAAGCCACTGGCACTAGGTTCTTGATAATATATTTTTGTAAAGTTTTTGTAAAGCTTTGTAAAGTTTTAGCAAGGATTTATTGTCGTATTAGAGGGCTAAAACACAGAGAAATAAAGAAAAGAAAAGAAAAGAGACATTTCCTTCTTCCTGTGTACAGAATCAAGACTTTTAGATATTATACTAATTAGATAAAAAGACCATAGTAAAAATCATGAGGACTGCCAGCTGTCTTCCTTCGTCCTTTAATCAAGACCTTTCATATATTTATCATCCATTAGTGCACTAATGAAATAACACAAACATTGCTAGTATAATTTTTGAATTTCAGAGAAAAGATCTTCAAAATTTTCAAATTATAAACTTTACAAGTAACCAACCAAAGCAGGTTAAAAAATTAAAATTCAAGGCACATGGTATAAAATCAGCAAATATTTTCTTTAAACAATCCACATAAAAAAATCAGCTAAATTTATTACCAAAACTAGAACAAAAACATATAAGAGACAACTACAAACCAGTGTCACTTATATAAGTATAGACTTTAACAATACAGTTTCATTACAAATCCAGTAATTCAGAAAGTATTTTACACAGCATAGCCATGCAGTATTTATCCCAGAAATACAAGCTTGGTTTTACATTCAAAAATTAATTTGTGGGCTGGGAATGTGGCTTAATGGTAGAGTGTTTGCCTAGCATGCATGAATCCCTGGGTTTGTTTCCTCAATACCACATAAACAGAAAAGGCTGGACGTGGTGACTCAAGTGGTACAGTGCTAACCTTGAGCAAAAGAAGCTGAGTTGAAGCCCTAGGACTGAGAAAAAAATTAATTTGTTTAATATGATACATTAATAAAATATAGAGTAAAAACAACATGATCATCCTACTAGATAGAGAAATAGGGGGAAAAAAAAAAAGGAGTTGAGCGCTGGTGGCTCACACTTGTAATCCTAGCTACTCAGGAGGCTGAGATCTGAGGATCGCGGTACAAAGCCAGCCTGGGCAGGAAAGTCCGTGAGACTCATCTCCAACAAGCTACCAGAAAACTGCTGTGGCTCAAGTAGTAGAACACTAGCCTTGAGCTGAAGAGCTGAGGGACAGCACCCAGGCCCAGAGTTCAAGCCCTAGGACTGACCAAAAAAAAAAAAAAAAAGTAATGTTCCTTTACAATAAAACACTGAATAATAAGGAATAGAAAGGAACACATTCACCCTAACAAAGACTATCCACCAAAAAAAACTCCTTCAACCACATTGAGTCTCTATGAGCCCACAGCTAATACATATGCTTACTGGTAAAAACTGAAAGCCTTCTCCTTATGATCAATAATGTTGCCTTTCACTATTTCTATTCAAAAGCCTACTTAGACAAGGTAATTAGGCAAGAAATTTAAATAAAGGCATCCAGGTAAGAAGGAAGACATGATCTCTATTTGAAAACAAGGTCATCTCATGAAAAACCCTAAGAAATCCAAAAGGGTGGAAGTGGTAGGCAGAGAATCTATCATAACAAGTAAATAAGCTTAGCCTAGATGCTAAAATGTAAAATCAATACGCAAAAATGCAATTGCTTTTCTATGCAATAGTTATGAGTAACCACAAAATAAAATTAAGACAATAATGCCATATACAATAGCATCAAAAATACCTAGGAATACATTAAAAGCCATGAAAATTAATATCATGAAAACTAAAAGCTGTTGAAATAAATTAATGAAGACCTAAATAAATAGAAGTATACTTCATATTTATAAATTGAAGAGGAGGTCTTTAGGGGAAACAGAAATTTTCTAAAATTGATTGTGGTAATAAACATATAACTTTGTGAATAACCTAAAGCTATGGATCCATAGAACTAATAAAATCAAGAATTTTATAATACTTATCATATTTCTGGAAGTGGCGTTGTAGCTCAAGTGGTAGAGCGCTTGCCTTGAGCTGAAGAGCTGAGGGACAGTGGCCAGGCCCAGAGTTCAAGCCCCACGACCAACCAAAAAAAAAAAAAAAAAAACAAATACTTATCATATTTCTTTTTTTTTTTTTTTTTTTTTTGGGTATGGTCGTGGGGCCTGAACTCTGGGCCTGGGCACTGTCCCTCAGCTCTTCAGCTCAAGGCTAGCACTCTACCACTTGAGCCACAGCGCCACTTCCGGCTTTTTTCTTTTTGCTTATGTGGTGCTGAGGAATCGAACCCAGGGCCTCAGGCTTGCAAGGCAAGTGCTCTACCACTGAGCCACCTTCCCAGCCCCTACTTATCATATTTCTAATATGGCAAACATATTTAATTCATCCTGATTATAAGTTATAAAATCAGGTTCACACAAGAAAGAACCTCAAAAGGAACCAAGGTGGCTGACAATCTACCCATCAGATGCCTAAATTCTCTGCCACTGAATAAAGAAGAGTCCCAAATCCTTGGTCATCTTATTGTACACCTGGCCATATGACCATGCCAAGTGTCTGTAGGACATTTTTATCTATTAGATCCTGGTATCCTTGTAAAAGAACCTGGATGATGGAGGATTTTTCTTTTCTCAGATGGCTGAGATCTGAGATTTGTTGTTCAAAGCAAGCAGAAAAGTCCATGAGACTTTTTATGTCCAACTAACTAGCAAAAGTTGGAAGTGGAGCTATGGCTCAGATGATAGAACCCTAGCCTTGAACAAAAATAAAAAAAGGTGAGAGGCAAGGCCTATTACCTAGCACAAAAGAAGGGGGGCAAAGGGGTGACTCAATTGGTAAATCATCTGCTAGCAGCTTCATCAGAAATACCATCGACATACCAGCATAGATAAAACTGTTAGCAAAAGTTTTAAATTGCTTTTTAGGCTACCTAATAATCATTACTTTGAACTCCATTGGTAGGTTGATCTTTCTCAAACTTAAAATCCATTCCTTGAAGAATGGAAAGGGTAACATTGATCAAGATGCATCGTACTCATAAATATACATGTTGAATTGAAACACCTTTGTACAACTATTTCAAGATAATAAAAATTAAGGAAAAGATCATTACCAAGAGGATCCTCCATACACCGTTGGTTTAGAATATAAATTAGTAAAATCACTGTAAAACTATGCATAGATATGCCTCAAAAAAGAACACTACTCTTGGGTAGACATCCAGAGGAACAGAAACTAGTATATAATAAAGATAGATACTGCCACCCACGGGTGTTTATTGAAGCACTAGTCACAATGGCCAAGCTTTGAAATCAACCTAGCTGCCCAACACCAGATAAATGGGTAAAGACAATGTGGTATAATCACACCATGGAATATTACTTGATCCCAAGGAAGAATGTAATGATGAGTGGAAATGGAGAAATCATCTTAAATGAAAGCCATACTGTGATTAAAAAAAAAAAAACCAAATGTGATACGTTTTCTCAGATTTCTTTTCATGGAAAGCATAAAAATAAAAATAAAAGGGAGACTACTTGGTAGGGGGTAACTAGTGGGCTAAGAGAAGTTGAGGGGTGAGAAGACAATTGAACTATATGTCATGTATGAAAAGGTCATAATGCAACCCTATTTTAAAAATTGTAAGCAAGATAGGAAAGAGATGGGAGATTAGGGATAATTGAGATTGACAGACAGGTAAACATGATAAAGTGTATTAAATGCATGTATGGAAATATCACAATGAAACTCTTCAAACTGCAAAAATAATATGTGCATAAAATAAATAAGAAAATGAATCCATTATGTATGGGGACTTGAGTACAAATTTTTCAACATGGCACTGAGGATTTGCAATCATACTGGCTTCTATTTACCTCCATAACCTCACCCCTCACTGCCCAACTCAAACTCTAATGCTTCGCAGACGACACACTCGTATTTCCCAACCACTTACACACAGACATGATCCTTCTTAAAAATCCCAGCATCCTGTTTCTGCAATGTTGTCCCATCTCTCACATCCCCTCCACCATTCAAATATCACCATCATTCTTTTGAGGCCTCTCCTGGATGATCCATCCCTAAATACAAGTGACTCTGCCTATCTTTATTTCCTAAAAATAACTCCCAGTATTGCATCTACAATGCGTTATGGTATTTATTCATTTATGGTATTTATTCATCCATATCACCTTCTAGCTTAGGTGATTCTTGGAGGAAAAATTCAGAAATATTCACCTTAATATAAGCAGTTTCCACTGAAAGGTGGTTAAATAAAACTAATTAACTTGCTTAATCGCCTAAGTGTAATAGATAGTGTGAGTTTTATAGGAACAAAGCCAACCCAAGGACAGGTGAAAATACATTCATGAGCTGACCTTGGGGAACAAACATAATGCCATCTTCCACAAAGTAAATTCATCCTCTCTCTCCCTCTCTCTCTCTCTCTCTCTCTCTCTCTCTTTCTCTCTCTCTCTCTCTCTCTCTCTCTCTCTCTCAAGTTTGTACTCAACCACATGTTTACTAGAAAGGGGCTTGTTCTACACTTGAGCCATGTTCCAGGTTTTGGGGTTTTGGTTGTTTTTTTTTTTGCTTTAGCTATTTTTCAGATAGATTCTCATGTTTTTGCCCAGGGCTAGCCTCAGACAACAATCCTCCTAAACCTTTCTCCATAGATGGATTCAGAAATGTAATGGATTGTTTTTAAGATGTAGTCTCACTAACCTTTTGGCCTACACTGGCCTCAAACAACAATTCTTCCGATCTGAGCCACTGGAGTAGCTGGGTTGCAGGCATATACCACCATATTTGTCCACCCCTCCAAAAAAATGTAATTTCTTAATACAATGTAAATTCATTCATATATTTATGAACATTCCAGCTAGCTAAAAGCTTCCATTGAGCTCTACCTCTAAACCCAGGGCATGTTACACAGTCTAAGAAGATTTTCAAAAATAGAAAGTCTTCTCTTACCTGTGTTCCAATTCTCGAATGGACAGTATCACTCCTGATGTCGATGGCTTCTGCTGTACAGTGGCCAAAAACGTGAAGTCACTCTTATTCCGGAACAACTGAATTAATTTCTCACTCACATGAGGGGCAGCATGGACTTCTCTGTCTATATCTAAGAATAAAAAAAGGAGGTCAATGGAAAGACATAGGAGGAGAGAAGATCAAGAGAAGGAGAAAGAGAGTTAAGAAATACAGGAGGAGAAAGAAAGGAAACAGGAGAAGAGAGGGAGAAAGAACCGCTGTTACAAATGCATGCTCAAGGATCCAGATTGCATTTTTTTTTTCATTTTCCCCTTATCATGAACTTTGATTTTCAGGTGCCATACAGTCCATACAGTCACGGCCCTTCAGTTAAATAAAACCAGAAATGCTAGCTCTGTTACATTGTCTCCTTGTCATTTTGACAGGTTCATAATTGGTCAGTGATTTTCTGACATGAATTGGAATGGGACACTGAGCAATTTAACCTGCTGCAAGCCATTTAAGCCACTGTAAATAAGATGAGATAAACAGAGTCCTAAAATTCAGAGAATCTTGGTCCTAACAGAACTCATATTCACTCAGCAATCATCAATTTTGATTTCCCATGGACTCAATTTTCGTCTCCGCACTGTGCACCTAAAAGGTCTATCTTTGCCTTGTACCTGGCAGAGATTACTAGACTCATAAGGCCAGACAACTCTGCCTTTGCTTAAAGAATAAATATAAGACATACTCATGATCTGTAAGCATGCCTGGAATTTCTCTGTAAACATACAATGGATTACTTTCCTCATGAAATATTTATTAAAGTTGAAGCCAATTCAGCAGGTCCAGAAGTATGTGAGTCTAGCTAGAGCTGCTCCTGGTTAGAAGTTGCTCTCTCTAAAATCAGCATGATAAGAGACATCCATTACTTCATACCCAGACTTGCCCTTCTTCATGGTCAGCAGAGTGATATCGTAGTATTTCACCCTGCATTTACTGGCATCATAAAAGAGAACCAAGAGGACAAAGTTAGAGAAGGCTATTGAAAGGATGCTGAAGGACCATCAGAGGTATATGGCAGCATCCTCTTGCATGCTGACCATGCCTTCTGACTGCCTTAAAACTACTTGATTATTCCTCTAGGTCTAAGTGGAGAGTCTGTGGAAAACATAGGCTGTCAAAGGCTGCATTGCCCAAGCAACATTGCACACTTCATATAACAACTTTAAAGAATCTCGGCTTAAACTGATGTTTGGAAAAGATGCTTGAATTCTTGGGGTCAGTCTCTTCTGTGAATAGCAGCAATGACTTTATGATGTCTCAGAGCTCCTAGCTTAGCCCATTGTTCTATGAATGCTGCTTCACCTATGTAACACAGGCAGGAGAAAAAAAAGCAGCAAGTCTTTTCCAGCTGAGAAAGTCAGAGATATGGATGGCAGAAGCCAAGCAAACCTATACACAAAGTCACCTAGCCAAGCAGAGCCTTCTTTTAGAACACAACCTACTTTCACATACTTGCTTTTCTGTCCAAAGAGAGGCCTGGGCTGCATTACTGCTAAGGGGCATAGAGTCAGCATTGTAAAAGAATGCAGTCATTATAGAGAATGTATATATATGAAGATGGAACTAGGTCAGTTGAGGGAATGGGTGGAGATTGGAGAGATGGGAGAGAATGGTGAAAGGGAGTAACATTGGCCAAGATTCACTGTACTCACAAGCTGACATGTTGAATTGAACCTCTTGTACAGGCTCTTAAAGATAATTTTTAAAAAATAAATTTTTTTAAAAGACTGAAATGAGTCACACTGAGTTAGACATGGTAGTTTACACTTGTAATAGCAGCTACTCAGGAGGCAGAGGCTGGATAGCCTCAGGCAAAAGTTTGGGAGATATTCCCAAAACAAATACAAACGAAAGGGTTGTGTGACATAAGTGGTAGGAGTGTTTAATTCCATCCTTAGAAGGGAGTAAGAGGAGGAGGAAGGAGGGGAAGAAGAGAAGGAGGAGGAGGAGGAGGAGGAGGAGGAGGAGGAGGAGGAGGAGGAGGAGGAGGAGGAGGAGGAGGAGGAGGAAATGATGCCTCCATGAGCTGCCTGTAATCCCAGCACTAGAGAAGCTGAAATAGAAGCATCATGACTTCCAAGCCAGTCTGGAATATACAGGAAGAACTTGATTCAGAAATTTAAAAATAATTTTTAAAAAATAAATAGTCTTTCCTTCTCTTTCCCAGCTCCCTTCTCTTTTCTAGCTCTCTCTCTCTGTTCTTTTCTAGCTCTTTTCTCTCTTTCTCAGCTCTCTCTCTCTGTTCTTTTCTAGCTCTTTTCTCTCTCTTTCTCAGCTCTCTCTCTTTCCCAGCTCCTCCAGCTCTCTTTCCCAGACCTTTCCCCACTGCATGGAGGACCAAGATGGCCTGGTGCCAGCCGGAATGATGAATAAACCTACTCCTTACCTGAATACCACGTGTGTAGTGTTGTTCTTAACTCGGCTATCTCTTTTTAAAAACCTAACATTATAAAAATAAAAATAAACCAAATAAACATTATAAAAATAAAAATAAAATACTGGTGGCTTATACCTGTAATCCTAGCTACTCAGGAAGCTGAGATCTGAGAATCATGGTTCAAAGCCAGCTTCAGGCAGCAAAGTCCACGAGACTCTTATCTCCAATAAACTACTTTTAAAAATCTGGAAATGTTGCTGTGGCTCAAGTGGTAGAGCACTAGTATTAAGCATAGAGAGGCTCAAGGACTGTGCCCAGACCCTGAGTTCAAGCCCCAGGACCAGCAAAATTAGAAATAAATAATAAAACATAATACTGTGCTTTCTACAGAATTATGCCTCAAGACTTTCTAGAACGATATTCCAAATTTATTGACTGCATCGACAAATTATTTTGCAAACTAGGAAATATCAACAAATTTTATTAACTGATTTTTATTGGATTACTGTTGCTCAAAGAAAAAAAACTCTTAATAAAAGTCACCTAGAATTTAGTGTCAGAAAAAAATATTCTTTTAATTTATCTGCCTACTTTTTCCGTTCTTTACTCATCAATTAGGACTCCACTTACTAGTAGTAGCTGCCTGGAGCACTCCTTACCAGACTTTAAGGTTTAGGCCCACAGCTAGAGGGCCAGGATCAATCAGTAATGCCTACAACAGGGAAAGGGTGTGAATATTATATTAAGTGTGGGAGTCCTCATCTTTCACTTAATTCTCATAGTGAAATATCCAACCCTTTGGTCAATGACCTTCAAATTTAAATCTGCAACCCTAAACTCTCCCTTAAGCAACAGATTCACATATTCAATTTCCTGGTTAAGATCTCAATGTGAATATCTAATAAACATTTCCAACCCTGTTCCCATAGAGAGCTCCTGTTCTCTCTCCAACCTGCATCTTCTCTCCTCTAGTCCTAGTCAATAAATGATAACATGCAGATCCTGAAGAAAAACAAGTCGAAATCGCCCTTGATTCTTCCCACATTGCAATCCAAGGCTACCTCACGAGGTTCCCTCATCTGGAATCTGTCTGCTGCTGCCTCACTTTCATTCTTCCAACTCTTCATTCTCTCAGTCACTGTCATCATCCTTGACACACTTGTAATCGTGTCCTGACTGGCTCCTTGCCTCTGTATGGCCTTCTTTTTCTTGGTTTCCCACAGCAGCAAAAATGCCTTTATTACAGTACATGTCTGAATCACCTCAGCCTCCTGCTCAGAATTCTCCAGTGGGTTTTCCACTGCTCTCAGAGTCAAACACAGACTCATGAACACGACCTGCAAACATCACAGATCCTGACCTGCCCCTGACTCTGATCTCACACCCTCCACTCTGCTGACAAAGCCCAGCCCTGCCTCCCGGAGATCTCACAACTCCTCTGCCCACTTCTGACTCCTCCAGCTCTTGCAGCCAGTGCCATCTCCTAGCCACTCACTCCAAAGCAGATTCTCCAGGGTTGTCTAACATGCTGCTCTAGTTATTTTCTCCATGTAACGCATCCTAATACATGGATTGTGATCAATCACATTTCCTGACATTTTGTTCCATATTTCTTGTTTAGTGTCATTTTCTTTCCCCACTAGAATCCAAGCTCCACGAAGGCAGGTGTTCTTATTAAATTACTTGGGGATCCACTGTTTTTAGCGTATTCATTTTAGGTATTCATTAATGTCTTTTCCATTTACTTGTCTCATTTATATTATTACTTTAAATGACCATATATGTGACAGTCAAAAAAATAATATGGTTCCTTTTGGAAAATCAGGAGATAAACAAGTCCTTCTCAAATGCCAACAGCCATCATTTAAAGGAAATATTTTGGCTGGGCATTGTTGGCTCATGTGTATAATCCTGATTAGTCAGGAGGCTGAGATCTAAGGATCAAAGTTCAAAGCCAAACTGGACAGGAAAGTCCATGAAACTCTTATCTCTAATTAACCACCAGAAAGCTGGAAGTGACACTGTGACCCAACTGGTAGAGCACTAGCCTTGAGCTGAAGAGTTCAGGGACAGCACCCAGGCCTAGAATTCAAGCCTCACGACCGACAAAAAAAAAAAATTCAAAGCCAGCCCAGACAGGAAATTTTGTGAAACTCTTATCTACAATTAACAAGAAAAAAAAATCAGAAATGGAGCTGTGGCTCAAGTGGTAAAGCACTACTCTTGAGTAAAAAGCTGACCAGGCTCAGGCCCTAAGTTCATGTCCCAGTACCAGCACAAAAAAGAAAATTGGTACTCATTCTTTTCTCCCTCCTTACAGCTCATCCCCAACAATGGGAGCCAGGCTTCTCCTCACAAAACCATCCTTCATAGAGGAACATTCTTTCGTTGGATTTTCTGGTTTCTCTTTATAAACAATTGGCACACTGAAGTAAAGAAACCCCATTAACACTCACTAGAATGATATGAAAGGAACATTTATTTTGATACATGGTGCTTTGTTGCATTCTCATTTTTAGAAAAGCCTGTTCAAGTAAACATTTATTATAACTTGGCCAATAAAAGAAGACACTTCTTAAAATACAGATTCAAGAATATCGGACCACACTTTAGGAAAGGGAGAGAACTCTGAGCTGGTGGCCTTGGATAAGGTACTTTACCTTTTTGTACTCCATACCCAACACAGAAAACTGACAAGACTGAAATCCATGATCTCCAAGTTCTTTCCTGCTAGTCACTTTCTCCTAGAACTAGCCGCCTAGTGAAGGAGAATTGCAACGGTTTCAAACACCCATAAACCACATAGATTCCACAGCTTTTCTCCTTTGCTCATTTTCCCAATTAACATCAAATATAAAACTTTCAATTACTGAAAATAGTGGCATGCCACCTACTTTGGAGAAGCCTGTTTTTCTTCCCCATGGAGTTAAAAAAAATCAATAAATTGAAATAAAGTAATAAACCCTACAGTGAATGTTGTACTTCTGTAGTCACCAGGATGGTGTGTGTGTGTGTGTGTGTGTGTGTGTGTGTGTGTGTGTGTGTGTGTTGGCTGAATGACTTGAGAATATTTAATCTACTCAAAGCAACAAGAAAAACAAGTAGGGTGGATACAACACTTAAGAAGTGTTAAATGTAGATATCAAGTTAGAAATCTGTGAAATGTGTTAAATATAGACCAAACAAACAAAACCTAAGTGTGCTGAATATAGATTCAAAGGGTTTGATAAGAGTATAGCTTCCAAATAGAAGGGAGTGCAAAAAAAAAAAAACAAAAAACAAGCCATATGCACAAACCACGCCATCTTCAGAACAGCAACTATGTCATCACTAAAGATGCCCTTCACAGACATGCATTCCTCTCCTGTGCGTGGTCCCACATGCACTCTCTCCAAGAAAATGCGTTGCTGTTCACCAGTCTAACTGGTGAGCCACAGCTGCAGGCAAGATGCTGGCTCCAAAGCACTACCCTTCCTCCTGATTCTAGCCTAAACTCAGTCCTCATGACCCTAATCATCATCAGGGATGCTGATGCAGCAAAGAGAAAGAGAAAAACTGAATACATAGAGCATGTCTCAATAGAAATAGCTCAGGGTGTCTTTCTGCCCTGCTTGAACCCCACCCTATGTGTGCTGACCTCCTGGATACTGCAAATTCATTAATTAAACCACACGATGTAAGCATCTGAATTTGGTCTGTCTTCTGACTTCTGGGATGCACTTAGAGGTGACATTGCTCTGTGCATCAACCAACCAAAAATGAACATTTTTCCCGTCTGTTTTTAAAGAGGAAAAAAAAAGAAAAAAGAATGCTGTTCCAAATACCCAAGAGATTTGGCATGATCTAGTTAAGAAATGCTAACTCAGCAGCAAGGGTTAAGTGCTTTACTTTTCCATGGATGACAATAGCATTAGTCATTTTTAAAGAAAGACTAAAAATGCTAATGTGAGATTAAACATGAGCCAAGAAAAGGGGTGTTAGGTGAAGGAAGGAGACTGAGGAGTGAGAGTAGGAAGGAGATTAAATGATATGCACATAGTCCTCTCTGCAGAAAGTAGAAGACTTTGTTTCCTTCTTCTCAGATGCAGGGTGAAGATGGTAGTGAATTTCACTGCCAACAAATATGTGACTATGTGTCCTCTGTGCCAGACACTGTGATGGGCACTGAAAAATTAAAGTCAAATTCCCATTTCTACCCTGAATGACAGATGAATACACAAGACAGGTTCCTGGTAATAATGACTTCACAACAGGGCTGGACACAAAGGACAAGGGAGGTCTCTGGGGGTTAGGAATGATACCATAGACCCTGGCTCTAAAAATAAATAAGCTATTAATGGGCCGGAGTAAAAGGAAGGAGAGAGTATTCATTGATGGATCACTGTGTGGATCTGAAAGCCCACGTCTTACATTATCTGCCATTTTTCTTTCTCTGCAAGCATATCTCTCCCTAATAGTTGAACAGGGAAAGTATCTACTCACCCTCCAATATGGGAAGGAATTCTCAGGCATGTGACCAGACAGGGGGCACAAGATTACTACAAAGCAGAATAACAGGCAATATCCCCACTAGTGTACCAGCTAAGGATCAGTGAATCCAGGTAACAAAATCAGCAGCAGCCAGAAACATGACAAAATAAACACATGGGATGGCCCACCATAACCCTGACTGATAGAGAATGAAAGGCAATGCTTAAGTATTTACATACAGCTAAGGTATGTGCTTCTAGCCTGGGTCCCACTTAAGCTAATAAATGACAAGATGGGTCCCCAAAGGAAAAGCAGTCTTTGTTCATTTGAGATGGTTGCTGGCTTTTTATTTCTGAGTGAGGAGGCAATTCACCGATTCAAACTACCAACCACTCACATAGTAATGCCTTCCATGGGGAAGGAAGGAGTGAATCTCTTCTCCCACTGTGAGGTCTTGCGACCTGTCTTTGAGAATTATCAGCCATTATTGATCCAAGCATCTTTCAAACAAGGAGAAACCACAAGCAGAAAGTTCTGGGAATACCTGGAAAATTCCAGTTCATGTGTAAGGGGTTTTCATCTCCACGAAGAAGCATACAATGACATTCCACTAAACCTCCTTGAGAACCTCAGGCTAAAGTGAGAAAGAACAAAAGTGTTTGGTTTGTCAGAGTACCATGTGCAGGGGTAATGCTCTGCACATATCATTGCACTTATGATCACCTTAGGAGGTGCATATTATTATTATTATTATTGATAAACAAGGGAAGACTTACAGAAATTAAACACTATTCTAATGGATAATGGACTAAGAAAACAAGGTAGAGAGATTCCAACCCAGAAGGTTGGTTCCACAGGTCCCACTCTTTTTTTTAATGTTTTTTAAACCTTATTTAATTAAAACCATCTTTTTGTAAAAAAAATGTTCATTATCTTTCAGTACTTGTACAAAGGATTTGCCACTTAACAAAGCAGTTTATGAATATAATAGATCTTAATCAATGTCAGCCCTTTCAACTGTACTGTCTGCTAATGGCCAAGATATGTGATCCCAGCACTTTATATGTATAAATAAAAGATAAATCATATATATACATATATGTAAAATCAATACCTGCTGTCCCTTTATGTTCACTCAGGAAACATTTATTGCATACCTGAATGGACCATCTATTTCTATATTCCTTATAAGATATTTCTGAGATAAGTCCTCATAAGGGATATAGGAATGGATATAGATAAAGACATAGATATAGATATATGTAGATTGATATATGAGTAGATGCCTCATAAGGGAGACAGACAGACACATACATACATACACACATACATACATACATACATGTATACTTCATAAGGTTTATATTTTACAGGTGAAAGAAACTGAGACACAAAGAAGTTTCATGTCAGCCAAGGGTCATAAGGCAAATGAATACAGGGAAAGTTGATTCTTGTCCATCAGAAGCAAAAATCTTATGGCTTTTACCTAGTACCCTGCTTATTTTTAATTCTCCTCTCCCCTCCCCCCTCTTCCTCCTCCTCATCATCATTACTACTACTACTAATAATAATAATAATATTACTACTACTGCTACTACTACTACCACTACTACTATCCTTGTCTTTGTTCTCCTTCTTCTTTATCTCCACCCTCTCTCTCTCCTTTTCCTTCTCCATCACTCGCTCCCACTCCCTCCTTCCCTGCCCTCCAGTCCACCATCATGACCACCATTCATTTCCCTTCTTCCTAGATCCACATCACTACATCCTTAGCAGCAGTAACCTCCCACTTCTCTCCCACTCTTTTGAGTACCAGCTCAATAGTTACTCAGGCATCTTTCTCTGACCACTTCAAGCTAGCTAGAGTCCCTTGTATTTTTTTTCTTCATTGTACTTAGCACAATCATCTGTTTTGTGTGCATGTTTTTATGTGTGGTTATTTTATTGATGGATAGTTTGTTCAGTGTACTGTAAATCCCATGAGAAATTATTTACCACTGTGTACTTCCCACCTAGTAAGTACAGTGCCTAGCACAAGGAAAAGCCTCAACCATCGACCATCTTGCATTAAGAAAGCATAGCTGGACTCCAGACTCTGGAACATGACATAGGAAAAGAGATTTCACAGAGAGATAAAGCCAACTTGTTAGAATATAATATATTAAAATAATGAGCTGTCTAAGGAATAATAAAGTCAGCTAAGCATACCCAATCTTCCATTAGGAAACTAAGCCGAAGGAATCCTGTGACACATGGTATTAATCAATTCTTTTTTTGTAATTACTGTGTGACTCAGTCAAAAGATATTCCAGTGCCTCCATAATTTTACTAATTGGATAGATACTAGGTTCCAGCACTGTAAGGCAGCTGAGCCCTTCTTTATAAACATTTGATGATACCGCTAAGAAAAATTCAACATACCTCTTCAGTTACTAAGAAATTAACAAAGCTGCAGCCACTCCTTCTTGGGTTATACCTCTACTGTCACTGCAACTCATCAGCAATCAAATCCCCCTTTTCTCTCCTTCCCCTTATCCCTCTACCTTCATCTCCCCCATTCCTCTACTCCATCTCAGTTGTAAGAGAATAAAGAAAGTGGTGAAGTATGAATACCAGTCCTATTTGAATGACAAGACAAGGTAACAAAAAGGAAAAGATTTATGAAAGGCTTTTATAATATAATTAAGAATGTAGTGAATAGGGGAAAAAAAGCTATCCAACAGTAAAGAAAGATAAAGATATCAAACTACATCTAATAACATAATGATACCAAAGTCATAAAAATAAACATAGGAAGTGCCTAAGCGATGCTGTCAAATAACTACACAATTATAGGTCCAGCATTATATCAAATATACATGGAATTAATTTTGTGATTCGTGTAGCCTTCAATCAAAATGTTAGTGATTGGGAGCTAACATGGTGATTTTTTTTCTTCTCTAGACATCTGAATTTCCCAATCTCCTCTGAGAATTATTCTAAGGAAAACAAATATTCTTTTAAAATATAAAAGTACACAAAAAGAAAAACAGAAGCATCGGTTGCTTTGCTTTGCAGTCCTGTAAGTTATGCATTCTATGCAATGAGGACAACCGAGGCTCCATCCAGCCAACCTTACCTAGGTCTTACTTGTGAATATCACAACTCTCCTTAAGAATTAGCTCCCAGGGGGCTGGGAAGGTGGCTCAGTGGTAGAGCGCTTGCCTTGCATGCATGAGGCCTTGGGTTCGATTCCTCAGCACCACATAAGCAAAAAGAAAAAAAAAGCGGGAAGTGGCACTGTGGCTCAAGTGGTAGAGTGCTAGCCTTGAGCTGAAGAGCTGAGGGACAGCGCCCAGGCCCAGAGTTCAGGCCCCACGACCGGACCCAAAAGAAAAAGAATTAGCTCCCAAATGGCCCACTGAGGTATTTGAATAAAACCACGTTTGAGCTCTTTGGCCAAACCCTAGGTTTTACTCAGGAAGACAGAAATGAAGGTGTATTTTTGTCAGTAACTGACCATGAAAGCTTCTTCAAATGTGACTTTAATCCACTCTGTCAATTCTGAATGCCAAACAGGTATGTTTAGTACAAGAAGATACTGGGGGCCAGAAAAACCTCACTTCCAGTAAGCTAGGCCCTCTGGCTTCCGAGGAATGATAGGAAGGCAAGTCTTGTCCCTGCCTTTGTGAACTACCATCCATTCGTTCATTACTCAGTTACTCATTCTTTACCTTTAAAGCCTTTATTGAGCACTCCTCAGAAGGAGGCACCAGGAACACAAAATAGATGAATATGTATCTTCAATTCACAAGAGCTAAGAGTCTAGCCACGTGCACATAACCAGGCACTGATGGCTGATGCCTGTAATCCCATGTGGATCATGGTTTGAAGCCAGCTAAGGCAGGAAAGCCTATGAAAATCTTTTTTTCTAAGTAACCCACAAAAAGCCAGACGTTGAGCTGTGGCTCAAGTAATAGAGCGCCAGCCTTGAACAGAAAAAGCAAAGGGACAATGCCCAAGCCCTGAGTTCCAGCCCCAGTCCTGAGACAAATATAAATGTATCCATGTGCACCCACACACAAACATAGTGAATAGAAGCTGCTCATGAATTTGGCTCATAAATGAGCATAAACAAAAAGCAAAAAGCACTAAAAGTATAGAATGAATGACCTGTAACAGAATGAGGCAGTATCTCATAAGGAACTTGATCTTTTTATTAGAAAAACACACACACACACACACACATATATATACATATATATGTGTGTATATATATATATATATATATATATATACAGAGAGAGAGAGAGAGAGAGAGAGAGCAGTGGTTACAAGCTCAAGCTCTAAACCCTAACTACTTCAAGTTCTAGTTTACCAGATATGTGGCCTTGGGCAAATTCAACTCCCATCTGTAAAATAGGAATAAAATTGTATGTCCCTTATTGATCATAAGAAAGTTAAATCAACTTGTGAATATAAGCTCCTAAAACCATGTCTGCCACATTGAAAATACATGGTAATTATTCATTTATTGGGAACACAGCAGGGGAGGGCTTGGGTCTTCTAGAATGGGTTGGAATATCAAGCTATCTGAACAACTACCATGCCACCAAAGGAGCCTAGGTGCTGCAGCAGAGGTAGGAGGGAAAAAACGCTTCACTTACAGATTTTTATAACTTGGCCCAGCAGGAGGGCCACAGGCAAGTAAACAGATGTTGCCAGCCATGGTTGGAGACACAGTTAATGACCAATTGTAATTCTCTTCTGTTTAAAAATGAGATGGGCACTATCTTTGACCTTCCAGTCTAGGTCCAGCCATCCAACAATCAAACATTTTGAATTTTTGCTGTTTGCTAGATATCCACCTGAGGATTTAAGGACATTAATTCCCATAGTAGCCTGATAATGTCAGTATCACTGTCTGTGTTTTAGAGATGAAGTACAAAGAGGCAAGAAGCTTTCTATGGAATAGTAGTTGGACCTCCAAGTCAGATTTTACCCTAAGGCCAACTACAAGGTGCTCATTCCTTTTAGTGTCACCTGTTTTCCCAGTCAGCAGGATTTCAATCCCAGCTCCATCATGCCACCATGTATATTTTTGTGAGAGTCGGACAACTCTGTTCCCTCTCTTCATCCTTGAGTTGCCATATCTGTGATATGATGTTGATATTACCTAACTGTAATAAAGGACCACTAATGTGACACACACACATTAAATAACTAGTATGCTCCTAAGAATGCTTCTGAGCCCCTTAAAAAGAAGGCCCAGAAAGTTACAGTCTGAAGCCTGAGATTTAAAACATTCTTTTAGCATGCATGATCACATTCCATGACATAACAACCCATTGAGAAAAGCATTGGAAGGAGGGATCTCTGGCTTGGAGCACGTAGTAATTTGCCCACTTCTAGAGACTAATGAAGATATGTCTACAGACTCTGAACTTGGAGCTCTTTCCGTATCATTCTGCATGGCTTCTCTAATCATACACAAGAGAGAATCAATCAAATCATTAAGTTTCTCTACTCCACTCCAGTGCCAGGTGTTCCCTGCCAATGTACCCTCCTCTTACAAGAGCCTAAATTACTCCAGGCATGAAAAGCACAATCTTTTGCCTGTCTTAAATGTTTGGAGTGGGCACTGAGACATGGCTCAAGTGGTAGCGTCCCTGTCAAGCAAGCATGAGGCCCTGAGTTTAAAATTTTGGAGTAGTGGGCTGACTTCATTATAATTATTTCCCTTTTGTGCACAGTCCTAATTCTCAGGCATGAAAGAGACATTTTAAATGCTGTATTGGCCTTGACCTTGACGTACCTACTCAGATTCATAGTAAATAGTAGCAAATCATGTTCAACCGCCAAGCTTTCCCATTTATGATTATTCATTATAGACCATTTTTACATGTTGCTTCAAATGCTGTTTTTCAAGACTAAAAATCTGCCTGCATTGAAATGCACAGTAATTTTAATATGCAAACCTCCTACAGAGATGATGTCTCATTTTAATTATTGTTTCGGTTTTATGGGTTTTCATTAAATTAGAGGATGGAGCAATTACTAGGTTGAACAGCTAATGTTTCAAAGGTAAGCTCCCATGACTCTGTGGGCAAAAGGATGGTCGTGGCATAGCAATACAGAAAGCTGGTATAACCTGCATTCAGCCTGATAGAAAACAGTGCTGGCTATTTCTTTTCCTAGCTTCAAAACACAACAGGCTTCCCCTTCTTGTGATTTGCAAACAGATCTAAGCATCTGTTTATCTTGGGCTATCTCAATCTCATAACTTTTCTATCAGGATTCCAAGCAGTTCTGTCATCAGACTAGAAAGCACTTTGAAAAGTTCACAGCCTGCAAAGCAAGATGCCAAACCACAGGAAAATATTCCTAGTGAAGTTGTCTTTCACACACACAAGTAATTTACTTGGTTTACTGGATTAATGTCTGACTTTCCACCCCTGGGAAATTGGTCCAACTTCAAAATATAGGATATGATGACCAGAATCATATTAATTAGCAAACTGTCAGAGGCACAAGGAGAAATGACCTGGATGATTTTAGCAATAGTTCACCCTAGAACTGTGTAAGTTTGTCATTTGGAGACCTACGGGACAACATTGCCGCAGACAGATGGGAAGGAATGAATGAGACATAAGAAATGAGCAAGGAGCTTCACTAGGGTCCAAGTGGCCAGAAGTGAATAGGATCGAGTCAATAGTAGGAGACAGAATTTTGCATTGCACAAGCCCAGGACTGAGGCTTTACGAACTTCAAAAAGCAATTTCTGGCCAGGTGCCAGTGACTTACACCTGTTATCTAGCTACTCAGGAGGCTGAGATCTGAGAACCACAGTTCGAATGCAGCCTGGACAGGAAAGTTCCTGAGACTCTAATTAACCACCAAAAAGCTAGAAGTGGAACTGTGGTTCAAGTAGTAGGACACCGTCCCAGGCCCTGAATTCAAGACCCAAGACCAGCACGTGTGTGTGTGTGTGCGCGCGTGCACACACACACACACACACACACAATTTGTTTCTCTCCAAATGAACTAAAAGAGAAAGGAAAGCTAGAGCAGATCCTTCCAGAAAGAAGTAGCTTATTAGGTTAAGGCAAGTCTGGATACTATGTATATCAAGTAAATAACACAGATGCTTCTTTCCTTGCTACAGTATAAAAAGAGACTAAAAGAAATTTTTTTCTACAACAAACTAGAATCATAAAACAACACTAGTCCTAAGCAAACCAGCAGGAATTAAGTAATTCACTTCAGTGCTCACCACCACCCCATTCATAGCCTGGTATTTTTTAATTACTACTTTAATTATACATATTTGTGAGATACATTATGATTATTTATAATATGTAATGATCAAATTGGGGAACAGCACTTCCATCTCCATTTTTTAAAATTTTTGATTAACACATCATTGTATGTGTTTATGGAATGCAGGGTGATATTTTAACACATATAAACAATGCACTGCTCAAATCAGACTGATAAATGCTCCATCTCTTAATCATGATTCTTATGTTTGGCATCTTCATGCTCCTCTCATCTAGTTATTCATAAAATATTGAATAGGTATATTTCTGACAGGGATAGTCATTGGAACTCGTCAATGCAATGCTTTCGTTTCAACTCTTTTATTTCCATTGGCCTAAAAAGCACATCATCAACTCTTGGATCACATGCATTAATCTAATTACACACCTTGTTAGCTAATTAGTTCCAGTGTCACTGCTGGAAAGGTCTCACTCACTATTTATCTATCTGTCTTGGCCACAGAGTATCTGTACTTTCTGGTTCCTGTGGAAACCACGCAATTATTAGCCTTTCCCCTCCATGCAGGGAGGGATGGGGAAGCTTTTTGGACAAGGCATAAGTCATCTGAAACTCCAGGCTTTGAAATGAAGCTCCAGAAACATGAGCATCTAACCAGACAGGTGCTGTCCAGAAATATGGCTTTGTGCGGTTTTACTTTTCTTTGAAATCTGGCTTCCTTTGTAGAAATGCTATACTACATTAAACATTAATATCATCCTTAAAATGACTCATTAGAAGCCAAGAACAGTGGCTCATGCCCATAATCCTAGTTTCTCAGGAAGCTGAGTCCAAGAACATTCCAGTTCAAGGCCAGCCCATGCAAAGTTAAAAAAAAAAAAAAAAAAAAAAAAGCAAGACTCCCATCTCAACCAATAGCTGGACACAGTGGCATGGACCTGTGATCTGTTATGTGAGAAGCATAAATAAAATGACTGAGGTCCATACTTACTTCACCAAAATGTGTGGCCCTATTTGAAAAATAATGAAAGCAAAAAGGGCTAGAGGTGTGGCTCACGTGGCAGCCTACCTGCCTATCAAGTGAGAAACTAACTGATTTCGAAACTCAGTACTGCCAGCTTCTTCTCCGCCATCTTCCTCCAGTTTTATCTTTGTTGCTGTTGTTTTTAATGTACTTATAATGTACTATAATGTATGTGATTTTTTTGTTTCTTTTGTATGTTCTTCCCCCACAGTATAGCCCCTGTTTTCACTGTATTTGATTCCGGTGCCCTGCATCTTGTATATACATTTTTCTAATTTGGGGAGAGGAAAGGAAATAGCAAAAAGCTGAAATAAGGATACAGGTTGTCCCATTGAAATGAGATGTGCAAGACCCTATGTTGAAAATGAACTTTACAACTTTGGGGGGAGAAGGGAGGGAGAAGGAAGGGAAGGGAGGTTGGGAGGGAAGGGATGGAGGAGAAAAACAAAAGAGAGGGTAACAATGCTCGATAGGAAATGTACTCATTACCTTACTCTGGTAACCCCTCTGTACAGTATCTTTACAATAAAAATATATTATTAAAAAAACCTCAGTACTGCCAACAAGAAAAATCATTGCAAATGCTATTTGCTTCTTGAGCTCAGGGCCAATTGCTATCTGACTGCAAGATTTTGCTTGACCAATTTCCCACCCCACACTTACAAACATGCACAATAACCATAGGCTATAATTTCGCATTTACTAAATCTTTTTTTTTAATGCAAAGGTTGATTGGGGAGAAAATTTGTCTTTGATCATTCTTGCAAATAATTTGTTTCTTGCATGTCCTACAGTAACAACACTGAGTCAGTTTTGAATGAATTGCTCCTTTGGTGCATTAAATAGTAACGTCATGGTATTTCATTTCAAAGGGTGCCTGACAGTTTCTCAAGGAATCTTTTCTATTTGTGTATGGTTAGACTACAGACATTTTCTGAACTCGCTGAAGCTGCTCCTCCACACTGAGTGGAGTTGTAGGGTTTATCATTACACATCTCCAGTTGGGCCACAAGAGAGTTCCCAGAACAAAGAAATTATCTTTTCTCCCTCTTGAGTTCTAACCATTTTCTCTATACCTATCCAAATTCTACCAATCCTTGAGGTCTAGCCCAGTTCCTCTAATGCCACTAAGCTGAGTGTGATTTTCCTTCTTGGTTCCTAAATTCAATCATATAATGATTTAAACATGTATTTATATAGTGTGTCCTTTGTGTGAGGATCTGTAGCATGGTGAGTAAGACAGATCCAGCCTGGAGAGACATTTTTTCCCGTTTTATCCAGACTGACTTCAGTACTGTGGCACACGGACCATGCAACATCTTGCCAAACCCAAAAGCCAGAGGGCAACTCGACTTCTATGTGCCTCTCACAATGGCCAAAAGTTGTCCTCTTCTATTGTTTGAGGGACTGGGTCCTCTTGGCACTGTCTTCTGCTTTGCTTCTTACCTCTTGGTCCATCTTGAGTTTCCTTCATTGTGACATCTTCTGTTAACTTGCCAATTGTCAGGAACTCTCAGAAAAGCTCCATCTGTCCCTGGGTGCTGCTTCTACACCACTGCCACCATGACCCTCTGTCTTCTTTAACTGTGACATTCCAACAGCCATCAACTGACATCTTCCACTTGCATCTTCCTTTGTCCTTTCTTCTCTTCTATCCTCTTTCTCCTCACCCCTTCTCTCCTCTTTCTTATTTTCTCTCTCCATCTCATGTAGCAAAACATCAGAGAAGTCTTTTCAAAACTTAAATCACATCATATCAATCCCCTTGATCCCATACTTTTGACCCTCAAATATCTGACTGTATTAGTTTCACATGGCTGTTGTAACAAATTACTGCCATCGGTGGTATAAGATAATACATTTTATTATCTCCCAGTTCTGGAGGGCAGGAAGCTGAGATGAGTTCCACTGGACCAAAACCAAATTATAAGTCAGATCATAATCCCTCTAGATGTTCAGGGTGGAAGTCTGTTTCCTTGCATTTTCTACTTTCCTTGGGCTCCTGTCCTTTTTTGTTGTCTTGGACACTAGCAGCACAGCATCTCACAATCTCTGTCTCTAACTTCATCTCACTTCTTTATCTTCTATTTCCCTTACATAAGGACCTACCTAGATTAGTAGGCCAACCCAAGATTTTTTTTCTTCCACTTTTCTTCTTTGTGGGATATTGCTATGGGCTGTATGACATAATACAGAGAAGGATGGCATCACATAGAGCTGAAGAACATCATGGAGGCCAGATAAAATTGCACAAGATATGATGACGTCATGCAAGGCTGAGCAACAGCATGCAGGGTAGGCATACAGAATAACATGAGAAGGCTTGATCTCAGCAGCCTTCTCAAGCAGCTTACAATGAAGCAGTGTGAACAGGTGGCTAGGTGCCCAGATGAGGAAAATGAACATTGAATCAATCCATGACTCAAGTTAGATCCACAAATAATTTGGACCAGAGATGGGGGAGGCCAAGTGAGTAAGGATGGTGTGGGTTGGTAAATGTCTCCAGATAAGTCTGATAATAAATGAGAATCTAAGTCCTGTGTCAGAGTGGAAATCATGGAACAGTTGGCTTCTTAAAAACAGATTCATGTATTTTTTGAAACTGTTTTGGCTTCCTTGTTCAAATGTATGATGTAAGTCAGTAGGATGAGCTTCTTTCTTAAAAGCTGTGTTACTATTCCACAACAACAGTGGGGTATACATTTACTTGTTAAGTAAGTTCTCCTGGCCCACTATTTTCTCCAGACCAGCAATACTAGATTATCCATACCCCATCTTCCATAAAACACAAAAAATCAGAAACAAAAACAGAAGGCAAAACTTTGATCAACCACAGAATAATAATGCAAGCATGATCAATGCAAAAATGGCTGTCAATATTTCTATTTGTGTATAACTACTGCTGGAAGTCCCTTCCTTCATCATGCTCTTATTTCCTGTGTGTACAGAGTCTGTCACTGAGGGTCTGGATCCTCCAACCAGCACGAATACCAGTCTCACACCCAGTTGTTTTGTGGCAAATCTTCTTTCAAATGAATTATTAGGGAGACTTAAAATTTCTTCAAAAATGTCAGAATAATAACTATTTTATCTTTTCTATGCCATAATTATGATTTGGAGCCTTGCTTTTCTTATTTCATCCAGGCACACCACAACTCATGAATAAAATATGACAAGTTTGATAGCAGCCATTGGAGAAGGTTCATCCGTAACAGTAGACGTGCTCTGTGTACAAAGAGCCTTTGTGTTTCCACCCTTTGTTTCTGGGATGGGTTTTTATCTAAAAGAAACACTGCATGTAGTTACACATCTCCCTCTTCTCCTCCCAGCAACCCCATAAGTCCTGCCTTCTGCACAACATACATGAGACCATGTTTATTTTGCCATTGATTGAGGATGTTTCTAAACAATTAAGGGACAAATTTTAAAAAAAAAAATCAAAGGGCATAGTGCTCAATACAAAACTGGATTGAAACAAACAAATCAAGCAGTTGACTCAAAGAGGCACAGAAACAAGTCACAAAGGAACCCACAAAAGTAGCTGACATCTGAAAAATCCAATCACATGTTTGCATCCACCTGGCAAGATATTTAAGGTACCCATAAAAATTCTCTTGCAAGAAATTTCTTTCCCCAGCCAAGGCTATCAGGTCCCTTCTAAGTTTAGGATCTGGTAAGTCTTTCAAAGAAATAAATGTGAAAAGGAAAAAATAGCTGTGTGTGGCTGCAAAACGATCACTATTTATCAACTAACCCCAGGGATGACAGACTTCAGGTTTTGAGGTCTCATTTTTTTAAGTGAATCTATAAGCATCTTGTTCTATCACACATACGAAAACGAGCTGGCTTCCAAGTTTCCTTCGAAATGCATTTTTTCCCCAGAGCTTGTTTCAAAACATGTAAGAGGGCAAAAAGAAGATGTTTTTAAAGTCATCCCTTACCTAGAATCTGGAGGACAGAGAGATGAGATTTAGGTCTCCTGGACTGAAGCAATTTGCTGAACTTCCCAAGTTGTAGGTTTGTTTGTGGAGCTTTACAAACAAATCTCAGATGAAGCTGAGACCACAAAATACTTCTGACAGGCCTCAAAAGAACGAACCCTGTTTTCATCAGGAAAACCAAGCATATAAAAGCTTAAACATATGCTGTAGCTTCCTTGTGCTTACTGTGCAGATACATCTTGATTTTTCAAGGGGCCAAATGAGGCTAGGGAATTCAGCAATAGCATTTTTTTTATTTTGGCTTTTTGAAACCATCTTTCTATGTAGCCCAGAATAGATAGAGGAACGACAGGTAAGAATGTTGAAAGAGGTGACATGTAAGATGCACTGTATTCATAAACATCTTTGTTACATGGAAAATCCTTTGTAAAACCTACTTAAACATAATAAAAGTATATTTTTCATAAACTGATGATTCTCCTGCCTTACCCTCACCAGCAGCATACAGGAATAATGGGTATGTACCAATAGAACCAGCTAGTCGAATGGGCTTTACCAAGCTTCATATCTTGTGTAAAACGAACCAAAAGAGAAAAGCATAAAGATTCTCAAAGCAGCCACATGTGTGTCTCTAATCAATGATACATAAGATTTTGATATTTGGGGAATTTTTCCATTGTTGGCTTCATTTTCATTTGTTTTAATGGTATATATTTATTGGGTAGAATATTATATTTCAAGGTACACACATAAGGAGCAATTATTTGATGAGGATAATGAGCATAGCCACCACTTCCACATTTTCTATCTCTTTAGGTTGGAAAAACCTAAAGGAAACATTCAAATCCTATTAGCTATTTTGAAATAGAGAGTTTTCCATCAGTTATTCTGCAGCCCAACTATACCCTTGCATCCATTAACCACCTGGGATCTTGCTTTAAATAAAAATTTTAAAAATTGCAAAGGTTAAATCTCAAGGACTTGTGTGATAATTTCAGGAGCTGACTTCTATCACCATATGCCCTAAGAGACCACTCCCCCCTCTGTCCTCTGGCTGGCATTATTTTCCACATTCTATTTTCCTGCTCCCACCCACACTTTTGGGGGCAGAAAAATGACAACATTTGATGAGTCTATATGGATTTATAATCTAGGACATGAAAGTAATCTTCCTGTGCCAGCACCAGTATGTTCCCAAATGCTTCTGAGGCTCTAGCTAGATTTGACAGATGACTAGCTTCCTACACACTGAGCAGCAGAAAACCAAACCAGCCAAGCTACTCAGATCAACCAAGGGATGAATCAAACATATTTGAGAACAGCATTACAGCAGCATGCACTACAGCCTAAGCGTTTTGTTTGATGGCCCAGAAAATGGTAGCATTTCCCAAAACAAGTGTTTGACTCCACTTGTGTAAGAGAACGTGGTGGCTGTCTGAGTTGAGGCTGAACTGCTACTGGTAGTATCAACCTCTCTCTCTGCCCCACACTATAAAAAACACACACACACACACTATATATATTCTAGGATTTTTGTTTAGTACCTAGGGATGGAGAAGATCATGTTTCTCTTTTTTGATAGGATACCTGTAGGTAGAGAATGATATCTGCTTCTTCCTCCCCCAGCTCTCAGGCAGCCCAGGGGCTTCTATGTTTAGAAGGACAAGAATACATAGAAGGGGGCGTGGATTTCTCTCAAGGTAATTTACAGCTTCTGAGGGAAAGCAGGATAATTAGGGGCCAGGAAGCAAAGAGGTCATTGGAATAAGGATGGTTTTTATACTTGGACTTAGAAACACTTTGCTCCCACAAAGAACTAAAGCAGGGAGGATAAATAGGTCCCTAAAGACCTGCATCTTTGAGTGTCCATCAGGCACAGCATCCTAGACAAAAGTGGTGATCCAGAGGGGGTTTTCTATGAGCCCCAGCAATGACCATCTTATTTCTAAAAGCTTCCAATGTAGAGTAGAAAGAACCATTTCTCTGGTGGTGGTAAATAGAGATCTCAGACTAGAAAGCATTCAGAAAGAAAGAACTGGGTTCCTGAGATGTTGCACACAAAGTTAGAGGTTCCATTAATGATGAATGGAATAGGTAGGTGTTTTGTGATTATTCATAATAACGTGCTTCCATATGGTATTCATGGGCTATTAAAGGCTAGTGATGCTGTGGATCTCTCTTAAAATAAGTCATTATCAGTATCAAATAAAAACAACCAAATGTCATGGATACTCTGAGTATCTCAAAGGCAAGGTCTGCCCTGTAAGAAGAAATTGAGCCAAGCTATCCAGAAAATACCAAAACACTCTCAATTTTTGTATGTGAGGCTCATAGAAAGGGAGAGGAGTTGAAAGGCAACAAGCAGCACGTCTTGGTTAGAGGAAGAGAAAGGATGGTGTAAAAGGAAAGGGTTGATCATGTGGATCTACATTTAGGACCTGGCTGTGCCATTTACCAGCTGCATAACTTTTCTGAGCTGCAGCTCTTCACCTGTAAAGCCCAACTCCCTATCTCACAGATTTCCATGCATATGGTAAACTCAAGAAAAAAAATCAATTTCTTGAGTCAGGCCTGGTAAATGCATGCCTATATCCCAGTTTGTCAGGAGGAGGAGATAGGAGAATTGTACTTCAAAACCAGCCCTGGGCAAAAGCATATGACCCTATCTGGGAAATAAAAACTGAAGCAAAGAGGATTGGAGCTATGGACAAATGACAGAGCACTCTTCTGGCAAATGTAAGGCCCGGCGTATAAATTACAGTTCTGCCTAAAAGATATCAGCTTCTTCTCATCCTTTCCTTTTATCCTTCCTACCTACAGATTTTCCAGATTTTTGAAGTACATGTTACTTCAAAAACAGAGCAAAATAGTATACATTTTTCCTCTGATTGAAGGTCCTAAAGCAAGCATCTTCAACTGAAGTGACTTTGTCCCTAGGAAACAAATGCCAAAGTCTGGAGAAAAGTTTGATGGCTACAATTTAGAGATTCTGCTGACATCTAGGGAGTAGAGGCCAAGGATGCTGCTAAACATGCTACAATATGCAGAACAGTCCCCTACCACCACAACCAAAAATTATCCAGCCCCTCAACATGCAAAACACTGAAACTAGAAACTTTCACCCTGCACAAGAATCAATTCCAGATGAATCAAAGAGCTTAATGTATTATCAGAGCAATCTTATCTTTCCTTATAACCAGATATCACAACTTCTTCCCTGCCTATTCTGCAGAGAAAGCAGAAATGTCAAAGAGTGTATATGGCTTGCAGGGGGTAGAGTGGAGGATCCCATACTTGATAAAATGGAAAATACTTGGATTAGCAGTAAGAATATTGTTCTTCTGTTTTTATCAGCAGAGTTATAGGATTCTGAAGTTTCCACTAAGTCTAAAAGCAATCAGGTTCACAGGCTGACATTAAACTTCCATGCTATGATAAACTGTCAAGTTCAAATTCCAAAAATGACACATCTTTCAAAAGAAAATTACTATTAGATTTGTAATTGTGCAAACTGATTTTTAAATTATAATCATTTGTGTTATATATATTAAATTACTTTATTTTAATGTCAGTAGAAGGCAGCCAACCATGCCTTCTTGAGATTGCATTTTCACATGACATCATGTCCTTCATCCTCTTTTTTAACATAAAACTCTTGTCTTAGCAAAATGTTGCTTAAATGATGAGGTGGCAGTTAACATATCCTTACTTGGCAGAAATAGAAAGTCAGAAGCCCAGAATCATTTCTACATTTTTTACAACTTATTCAGACGGCAAAGCATACAATTCTCAGAGCAGTTTACCAAAAGATTTGACAAATGCATCTGTGATGTCTTCATCCAAGTCACTGATGAGAAATGACAACCCAGAAAGGCTTATGTACAAAATCAGACAGCATGACCCTAGGGAAAATCCTTCAGGTCAACATCAATCCAGGAGTCAATACTCCTACAGAATGTTTGTTCAGCCCTCTAGAAATCCAAATAACTATATTACCAACAAGCTCACATTTTGCCATCTTTCCCAAACAACATCCTCAGAGACCTTTAGAGCACTACTGAAATCGCAGTGTATTTGTCTGCTAGATAGCAATGGACAAACACATCCTATGTGGATGGGTGTTTTTTGGCTCTCTGTTTTGTTTTGTTTCCCTGCTTACCTTGTACTCTATCCACTGATAATATCTACACCATGGTTTTCAACACCATATGGTGCAAGAATGATTGTACCTCAGGTAGGTAGGAATGTGACTTCGATCTGTCTCATCAGCATCACCATAGGTCAGTATTGGCTTAGGGGTCAGTAAATGCCCCCAATACAAGCCAGTGAGATACAACTGCAGAACTTCTGTCTGACTTCTTAATGAAAAGGATGCACCTTTCAGTTGGAGTTCCTGACAGAATACCACATAAGTGTGAGAACCCCAGGGATCACTTTGCTCTGAGCACAACAGCCTACCTAAATGTAGTCATACCCAAGAAGAATGAAGAGACGAATTAAAAGAGAATAGTCATCAGATGTAAAGCCAAGTATGATTCATGGAGGAATAAGAAGACCAAAGTGAATGATTCCTAGACTCTAAGGTCCAAAAAGTCATGAGAGAAGATGACATTTGAGTGTATTCTTGAGTCCGATCCAGCAAGGTAAATACTTTCTGTCTTAATTCTCCCATCTATTGAATTATAAAATCCAAACTTTTGCAAAGAAGTTTTAAAAATAATCACGAGGCTATGCTGTGTGTTTTGGAATACACAATTTTTCCACAGAAGCTAATAATGACATGTATCTGACCCTCAGCACTTCTTCCATTCTCCATGATTTACAGGACAGAAGTTCTGATGACCAAAATTAATTATGTTCTGTTCTCTGGGTGATATCCACTTATGCTCAAGACTAGAAGTCCTCTGCTTCAATGTGATAGTCAACTGAGACTTTAATTTTTCTCTTCCTCCTGTTTGTTTCAAACAATCCTATATTAAAATAACTCTTCTAGAATAAAAATCGAATCAAATGTTGCAGGTGTTAACCTGATCCTTCTATCCAAAGCACAAGGCCCACTCTTTTTTTTCCCTTCTACTTCCACAAGGCACAGTTAGCGGCAAGATCTTAGAGTCATGGTAATTTTGGTACATGGGACAGATTTCTCTGACATTTTCTGCTTAAAGGACAGTGATCTGAATAGAGAATAATTTTGTCAACCCTCAGTTATATCTTCAGCAGAAAAAAAAAAATAAAAAAAGCAGTTTTTCTTCACCATTTTCACATGAGGAATTTATAAAATTTGCCTTCACACAATTCTTACAATTGAATTGGCTACTCACAAAGCACAAAAGGCCAAAGTTCACCATTGTAAGCTAGGAGCTGGTGGCTCATACCTGTAATCCTAGCTACTCAAGAGGCTGAGATCCTCAGGAATCATGGCTTAAAGCCAGTCCAAGGAGGAAAGTCCATGAGATTCTTATCTCCAATTAACCACCAGAAAACTGGAAATGGTACTATGTCTCAAAGTGGTAGAGCAGTAGCCTTGAGCACAAAAGCTCAGGGACAATGTGATTTGAAGAGAGGAAGGGGAAGCACAGAAATAGAACAAAGGGTGAACCAATTCAGAACTGATACTATGTTGGACACTAGTAGATACTATGTTGGAAACAAACTATACTACTTGGGGATCTCAAGAGGGGAAAAACTGGGAGAGAATGAGGAAGGGGTAATACTGAATGTTAAGTAATTTGCATCCTAGCTGCATTTATCAAGTGCTCTTTACCTGTGTTCTCTTCAACTAACCAAAAATTTCTATTTATTTCTTTATTCTTATTATCTTTAAGTATACTTATCACCTGACTTATGTAACTGTAACCCTCTGCATCTTTACAATAAACTTTAAAATTAAAATTAATAAACACTCAGAGGTCAAACCCCATTACCACCACCAACAGAAAAAAATGGTTAATAAAGAATTGTTATTACCTGACTTATGTAACTGTAACCCCTCTGTACAGCACCTTTACAATAACAATTTAGAAATTCATTGTAATGATATTTCAAAAACAATGCTCTGCAACTAGGAATACATAGTAACTTTTCCTTCTAATTCAGGGTATCTCAAAAAGCAAAGGACAAGTTGCTGGGAAGGTGACTCAGTGGTAGAGTGCTTGCCTTGAGTGCATGAGGCCCTGGGTTCGATTCATCAGCACCACATAAGCAGAAAAAGCTAGAAGTGGCACTGTGACTCAAGTGGTAAAGGTCTAGCCTTGAGCTGAAGAGCTGAGGGACAGCGCTCAGGCCCAGAGTTCAGACCAAACAACAAAACAAAAACAAAAAGGGCTAGGAATATGGCTTCATGGTGGAGTGCTTGCCTAGCATGCATGAAGCCCTGGGTTTGATTCCTCAAGTACCACATAAACAGAAAAGGCCAGAAGTGGCGCTGTGGCTCAAGTGGTAGAGCACACAGAGAGGCTCAAGGACAGTGCCCCGGCTCTGAGTTCAAGCCCCAGGACTGGCAAAAAACTAATTAAAAATAAAAATTTAAAAATCCCTACAAGTTGTATCGTATGTCATCCTAATGAAATACTGAATGTTTTCCCACTAAGATTGGAACAAAAAAGTTTATTATTACTGCTATCCAGCATTGTGCTTGAAGTTATAATCAGGATGATAAATCAAGAAAAATAGTAAAAGACAAAAAATTGAAAAGAAAAAATAATACTGGCCAGGTGCTGGTGAATCATGCCTGTAATCCTAGCTATTCTGGAATCTAAGATCTGAGAAGAGCAGTTCAAAGCCAGTCCAGGCAAGAAAGTCCATGAAATTCTTATCTGCAGTTGCCCACCAAAAAGCCAAAAATGGAACTATGACTCAAGAGGTAGAATCACTCAGGAACAGTGCCCAAGCTCTGGGCTTAAGCCCCAGGATTGGCACACACACACACATACAAGTAAAACTGTCATTATTCAGAGAGGATATAATTGCAAATAAAGAAAGTCCAATAGAGACTGACAAAAATTTTAAAAACCATCAGAGCTAATAAACAATGTTAGAGGGTTTCAAACTTTTTATGTAAATGTTAATCATAATTCTACAATAACAAAATTATAATTCAATATAGTGTCATATAAATTAGCATCAAAGCAAAGAAGAAGCACATGGATTTGACTATGTCTCAGAGATAGAACACAAAAAGAAGAGATGTGCAATGCTTCTTTATTATCAGCTACAATTCTAGGAGATCCTTTTACAAACCTCAGTTCATAAAAACACACACATTGCTCCTGAAAACTCAATAGTTTTTTTTCAGATGTTCATTACCCACAAAATGATGCACAGATTCCACGTATCGAAATCAAAATCCTAGTGGAATTTTTTAAAGAAATTTACAACAGATCATGTATTTTTTAAATGAAAAGGATCTAACAGCTAAGCAATCAAGAGGAACAAGAACAAAGTAGAAATTTCTACACAGCCTGATTTCAAGACTCGCTGTAAAACTGTAGTAATGCAGAGTGTGGCATTAACACAGGACTAGCTACACATGACTGAAAGGAAATGGAGAGAACAGGAACAGACTCGTAACACACTCAGATGATTTTTCACCAAGTCACTACAACAGGGAAAGCCTATTAGTGAGCCAGGACAAGACACTGGGAGGTTTATATTCTTCAAATTCAACATCCACTTTAATCTCACAACACACGCACCTAAAAATAAAGTAATTCAAAAGTGGAGCTGATTTTAGTCTAAACCAACAGAGAAAACTGTTCTCAATTCTCTACGTGTTTTTTCAACTGCAAAGATTTTACTTGAATGTTAAGTAATTTGCATCCTAGCTGCATTTATCAAGTGCTCTTTACCTGTGTTCTCTTCAACTAACCAAAAATTTCTATTTATTTCTTTATTCTTATTATTTTTAAGTAGTTCTACAAAGCAGTTGGCCACTTAACAAAGCAGTTTATGAATACAATGCAGCTTGATCAATGTCACCTCTTTCAACATTCAGGCTTTATTTTTACATTTTTACTAGCATATATTAATTGAAGAAGGGTTAATTGTGATATTTCCATACATGCATACAAATATACCTTGATCAGGTTCACCCATTTATCATTCTCAGTCATCTCCTTCTTCTCTTCTGAGCAGAGTTTTAAAGGGTTTGGTTGTTCCATTCTCATACATGTATACAACCAACTTCAACCATATTCACTCTCCTTAATTCTCTCCACCTACCCCAGCATAACCTGCTTTACATTCCTGCCATTCATTTTATAAGTGGCTGTTAATTGTGCAAAAGGGAGGGATCATTGTGGTATTTTACACATGCATATGCATTTGGCTCTTGCTTGCCAAGTCCCCACACTCCAATTATTCAACAGTTTTCAGTGAGTTTCCTTACACGCTTCTTGAGTCATAGATAAACACAGTGCATTTCAATATTATTTATCCTTCGTCATTGCCTCATGTCACCAAATAAGCCCACAATTACAATCATTTTTTATGTATATGTGAACACCTGTGTGTGTGTCTATGGATATGTGTATCATTCAAAAATCTCTATGAATGTGTGCGCACCTGAAAGCAGATCTAGATTCTGCATATGAGAGAAAACATCCAACCATTGTCTTTCTAACCTTGGTTTGTTTCACTTATTTTAATCTCTAGTTCCATCTATTTTCCTGAAAATGTCAGGTGTGTGTGTGTGTGTGTGTGTGTGTGTGTGTGTGTGTGCGCGCGCGCGTTGATTGTCATGGGGCTTGAACTCAGTGCTTGGGCACTGTCTCTGAGCTTCTTTGGCTCAAGACTAGTGCTCTACCACTTGAGCCACAGCGCCACTTCAGGCTTTTTTTTTCTGTTTGTGTGGTACTGAGGAATCAAACCTGGGGGGCTTCATGCATGCTGGGCAAGCATTTTACCAATGAGCCACATTCCTAGCCCAATTTCTTTCTTCATTATGGCTCAATAATACTCAATTGTGTACATATGTCACATTTTCTTTATCCCATTCTTTTTCTGTAAGTTGAAAATTAGTCATTAAAGCCTCATAGCATTTGGCTTTGAGAACCAACCAATCTGAAGTGGATGTGGCCAGAATAATGTGCTGCATTGTTAGTGGGAGTGTAAACTTGTTCAACCACTTTGGAAAGTACTATGGAGGTTCCTCAAAAGACTACACATAGAGCTCCCCTATGACCCAGCAATCCCACTTTTAGGCATTTACCCAAATGATCACAAACAAGACCATACTAAAGCTACCAGCACAACTATGTTTATTGCAGCATTATTTACCATATTATTTACCATGTATACCATATTATTTACCATAATATACCATATTATTTACCATTATTTACCATAGCTAAGATATGGAACCAACCCAGTGGATGAGTGGGTCAAGAAAATGTGATAGATAGATAGATAGATAGATAGATAGATAGATAGATAGATAGATAGATAGATAGATACACACACACACATACACACACACACACAAAATACAAAATGGAATTCTATTCCTCCATCAGAAAGAATAACATCGCCCCATTTGTTAGAAAATGGAAAGACTTGGAAAAAATTGTATTAAGTGAAGTAAGCCAGCCCCAAAGAAACATAAGTCCCATGGTTTCCCTTATTTGTAATAACTACTATATGTCTGGGACAAGCAGAAAAGGTCAAAAGCTATGTACATATGACCAGATAAGATGATGTTAAGTGAAATGAACCCCAAGATAGGGACACAAGTGGTTTTTTCTTTCTTTATTTCTTTCTTTCTTTTTTTTTTTTTTTTTTTTGGTCGGTCATAGGGCTTGAACTCTGGGCTTGGGCGCTGTCAGCTCAAGGCGAAAGCTCTACCACTTGAGCCACAGTGCCATTTCCAGTTTTCTAGTGGTTTATTGGAGATAAGAGGCTCACAGACTTTCCTGTCGGGGCTGGCTTTGAACTGAGATCCTCAGATCTCAGCTTCCTGAATAGCTAGAATTACAGGCATGAGCCACCAGCACCCGGCTGGTTTTTTTCTTTCTTGCTATTGTTTCTAACATATTTATAATGTACCATGTGAGTTTTTTGTTTCTTTGTATGTTCCTCCCCCACAGTATAACCCTTGTTTTCACTGTATTTGATTCTGGTGCCCTGCATCTTGTATATACACTTCTCTAGCTTGGGAAAGGGAAGGGAAAAAACAAAATGCTTAAATAGGGATACAGGTTGATCCGTTTTAATAATGAGATGTACGAGACACTATGTTGAAAAAAGAACTTTGCAATTTAGGCAGGGAGAGGATAGAAGGGGAAGGAGGAAAGGGAGGGGGAGGGGGAAGTTGTAGTTGTGAAAAACAAAGGAGGAGGTAACAATGCCTGATAGGAAATGTACTCATTACCTTGCTCATGTAACTGTAACACCTCTGTATAGTATTTTTACAATAAAAAACTTATTAAAAAAAAAGAAAAAGCATAAGGGGAGGAAATGTTATTAGCTAGATGTTGGACAAGGCAACCTATAAATGGTAAATGCTAACCATTTATAAACTTTAATGGTAAAGATCTTAGCTTGCACAGGAATAAACTTTTCTGTTAAATAAAAAAAAGCAATAACCTCTTCCAAAGATTACACACTTACCTACCATATGACTCATTTACTTAGATGGTCATAAGCTAAATCTAGCTTCCATAGAAAGGGCAAGTATGTATCCCTTGTATCTCTGGGCTTGACTTACATCACTTAACATAATTTTTTCAGGTCTTTCTATTTCTCTACAAATGGTACAATAACATGTTTTCAAATGGATGAGTACAAATACCACTGTGTTCTCTTTCTTTTGAATAAAAGAACATCAAACTGAGCCGTCCTTCCTTTTCACCATGCCTAGACTACCTACGAGCTTGCTGACCAAGATACTAAGTTTTTCTGCTGAGGAAATTGTATTTGCATTCTTACTTTGAATGACTCAACACATTCTGTTTCTACTAATGAAACATGCTTCAATATAGTCCCAAGCACGCACAACCACATAATGATAGTATTTTTATACAGAGACTCTCAGAGCAGGTACCTTATCCACGCAGACAACTTAACATTTTCTCACTATTTAAATACATTCAATGGCCCTTCCTGGCCAGAACTACCCATCACTCTGAGGAAATGTGTAATTGTTCCACAAAATTTTTATTATATGTGGCAGGTGTTTTATAAGAAGGAAGTCAGGCATGTAATTGTGAACAAGACACATCTCTGAGCCAAAGGGGAGCAGACCAACATTCAACTCATTGCAGAGTCACCACTGGGGACTTCTCCTTGAGAGGGCAAAGAAAATGAGATTTCTTTTCAGCCTGGTATGGTGTTGGTAAGGAGTTCACTTCAGCCAGGGGGGCAGGCTGAAAGTCTTTTAAAGGTTCTTTCCAGCCTTGAGTAAAATGTGTAGATTCAATAGACAGCATCCCACTAGCTGTACACCGTAACCATCCTGGATTTCCACTGAGCCACCAAAGAGACAGAAATAATGGAAACACGAGGGAGTGGATAAAGAAAATGAGTCTAAAAATTATCTGAACTGTATCATGTAAATAAAATTTCACATTCAATGTCCTTTACCTCATTGTCCCAATTAGCCAACATTGAAAGGATCAGGAAAGACCACTGGAAATAATAATAAACACTGTTTATCTTGATTCTTCACTCTATGCCTAAAGGGGAAACAATCCTAACACCCTCACCCAACAACAGACTAGGAGTTTCTGGTTAAAGTGATGTGATAGTGAATTTGAAGCATCAACCAGACTGGATTAAAGGTCACCAGGAGAACAGGTAAAGGATTCTGTGACAGTGTGACTGCAGGGTGTTTTTAAAGGTTGATATGAGAATCCATGGAATGAGGAAGATGGGCCCTCGTGTAGGCAGACACTACCTAATGGGCTGGACACCAGGATAGAACAAAAGGTGATTTCCTCTCTCTCTCTCCTGAAGCAAGGCTGCATTGTTCTGTTCTCTGACATGAGATCAATGGACTCCATCACCTACACTAGCATCCTCCTGGGTTCTCAGGTCTTTGCCATCAGACTAGGAGTCACACCACTGGTGTAACTGATCCTGAAGACTCTGGATTTGGACTTGGCCTTCAACCTGCATCCCAGAATCTCCAGCTTGCAAATATATTCCAAATTACTATATGTATTGTATATATGACAACTTACAGTTTTTTTTATAAAACTTGGATCTATGTCTAATGATCTCCAGTGATCTGCAGATTATTGTAAAGAGTAATATGCACCTAAGAAGATACTCCCCATGTGTAATTATAGTGAAAATGATCAGAATAGTCTTCCTCAGGACAAGTGACATGGATTTTAATGAAATTCTACCACTGACTGGCTCCTTGATGTCTTGATTTCCTTTCCTATTAAATAGGGTGATATCTGCTCTTTCTCACCTCACAGCCTCATTGAGAGTTAAAACACCAGAGCTGGCAGATGCCCAGAATAAAAGTTCCTGACACAGCATTATTTTCCATGTTTCCTTTGACAACTCACTTCCTCTTCTGAGCCTCTAGTGAAGCCATTGTACCAGAAAAATAATTTGGCATGTCCTATCACTTCACATGAGCTAAAAACTTAAGATACATTTTTATTAATGCATGAACAAATAGCATACCACTGTAAGCTGTTGTCTTTGTGCACAACTAAGGGTTGTTTACTAGTAACCTACTCAGTAGACTACCATCATCAGGTAACCATCAACTGAAACCAGTATGCTTCAGGTTAATTCAGGATGCACATACTGGGCAAAGTCAGATGCTCCTAAGGTGCAAGGTCATGTGCAGATGGCTGTAAGGCCCACAGTTCACAAGAAGAATGCACGTGTATTGATATCATTGCTGCCTTCATTTGATGGTGCCATTCAATTGCTATTATGATTGCTTATAAATTAATGTTAATGAGCACCATAATCATCCATTTAGACTGCTCTGGGTCATTTGATTAGCTCTACCTTGTGTTGTGATGCCTGTTTGGATGCACAGTGCTTGAGCTACTATCATTTTCAAGAGTTAGGTTTTAATGCATATTAGACAGCTGGTAAAATACTTATCGAGCACCTATTACATGACGGCTCTACGCCAAGCTTCTATTCTGTCACTGGAATGCTTTTATGAATGAGACAGGTTTGTGTCCTCTAAAACTGTGTATATGGGGAATTTCAAGAACAAAACAAGTACAGTAGTTAATGTCAATTATCAAACAGTGAAATGAGCTACTTGGGAGATGAAGATCATGGGATTGAAGTTTGAGGCTAACCTGGCTGTAAAAGTTCATGCAACTATCTCAACCAATGGCTTGGAAAGATAGGGTGGTGCATGTGTATTATCCCAGATACAAAGGCAGTACAATGGCTAGACACAGTGGTGTTTGCCTGTCATCCCCAGTGGCATGAAGAAGCACAGCTAGGAGAATCATAGCCACACCTAGCGTGGATAAAAAGTGAGATCCTATCTCAAAAATAGCCAATGCCAAAGGTACTGGAGGCATGGCTCAAGTGAAAGAGGACCTGCCCTGCAAACATGAGGCCTTGCATTTAATTCTAAGTGCCACCAAAAGCAGGAAGGAGGTTATGGAAAAGATAAAATATATGATAATATGGGTAAGAATGAATAGTCCTTCAGCCAAGACAAACAATCTTCAAAAACTTCTCCAATGAGGTAATATGTAAATCAAAACTAAGTATCAATAGATGGGTTTGTGAAATTCCAAGTGAGTTGCATTCTAACAGGAAGGAAAAAGTTTCTGAGTAAGAACAAACTTGGCATGTACAATGATCTGGTTACTCATTCAGCAAATGTCTTCTCCTCTTCCCCTGGTGGACAGAATGTACTCGCCAACCCTGTCCCTCATGAACATCATTGAAGTTGGCCATAAGCCTTTGCATCAGCCAATAGAGTATATAAAGATGTGATGTAAGCAAAGGTTTGCACCTGCTTGTGCAATAGTCTTGCTCTGTGGGGCTTCTGTCTTGCTAAGAGATGGCACCACCCTGAAATGACCAATGCATGTGGCAGATTTTAGCTTAAATTACTATGCCTTGCCAGCGCAAGTATGTTTTCATGTTGAAGCAGAATCTCTCAGTCAAACATGCCTCCATTAGCTGATTGAGTCAACTCTAAGTTAGTTTTAGTCCTATTAGAGAAAAAAATAAATGCCTGTGATTGTATGCTCCTGAGTATTAGAGTCGTTTATCCTAAAGCAATAGCTGGCTGATACTTTTAGACAGAGAGAAGATTGGTCTTGTTGCAGTGAAAAAGAAACACAAGTCATACTACAGATGAAATAGAAAGGCTCAGGAGAAAGCCGGGCACCAGTGGCTCATGCCTATACTCCTAGCTACTCAAGAGTCTGAGATTTGAGGATCATGGTTCAAAGCCAGCCTGGGCAGGAAAGTCCATGAGACTCTTATCTCCAATAAACCACTAGAAAATTGGAAGTGGTGCTGTGGCTCAAGTGGTAGAGCGCTTGCCTTGAGCCCAAGAGCGCAGGGAGAGTGCCCAGGCCCAGAGTTCAAGACCCACAACCGACAAAAAAAGAAAATGAAAGAAAGAAAGAAAGGCTCAGGAGAGCATAAGCCAGGCATGGTGCTTAATGCCTTTGACCCCCCAGCACTAGGGGAAGCTGAGGCAAAAGAATCAGAAATTCAAGAGCAAGATTCAGAGCAAGATTACTGTCTCAAACAACAACAAAAAAGACTTTATTCTTGCTATATTGGTAAGTCATTGGAGAGTTTTAAGTAAACAAGTACACCACAGGACTGTCCTGTGTAGTACACTTCTTTGATGACTCCTTCCCTGTTCGAAAGAAAGAAAGAAAGAGAGAGAGACAGAAGGAGGGAAGGAAGGAAGGAAGGAAGGAAGAAAGAAAGAAAGAAAGAGAGAGAGAGAGAGAGACAGAAGCAGGGAAGGAAGGAGGAAGGAAGGAAGGAAGGAAGGAAGGAAGGAAGGAGAGAAAGAAAGAGAAAAGAAAGAAACAAACAAACAAAGACACAAAGACACAAAGAAACAAAGTTCAAGTTCCTTTCTGAGCATATTCACCAGTACACATAACAGTATAATATTTGTTAAATAAACATAAAATATAATACAGAATATTGCAAGGTCATGGCAGGATATTTCTGCTGTAGGTTGAAAGTAAAGAGGTTCTGAAAAAAGAATATTCCTGAGATGCTTGAAACAGAATATTCCTTAAGCTTGCAGAGATCAGACTGAGAGGAAAGGCTGTGTTAGGCAGCAATCTAGGGAAGCAGGAATCTGTGAAGGGAGATTCTCTGTGAGAGTTGCGGAATTCCAGCAACAGAGGAAGCCAGGGCATCACAAGGCTAAGAAAGCTTCAGTGTCTGCAGCTTTTGAAAATGGTGAGAAAGACAAGACCACTCATAGAGATACTTAGAATAAATGAGGTGCTTCTGTCCCAGAGACAGCAGAGTAGGCTCAGTCTTCGATTTTCCCCATGTGTAGACCAGCTGTAAAGCTCAGAATAAGAGGAAGGATGTTAGACAGGAAAGCTAGACAGTCACCATCAGTTCTGCCACTCCCAATCAAGGAGACCTTGAATATATTACCTAACTTCTGAAAAGCAGGAACTACAATGTGCATCTCATAGGGTTGCTAGTAGAATTGAGTACAGTAGCAAAACACACCTGGCATGTAGTTTACACTAAGTGTTTCTGATCTTCCTTCAAGACGATGTAAACCCACAGGACTGGGATTACTTCTCTTACTGCTGTATTGTGGTCTAAGCACCTAGAACAGTATGTAGGCAAACAGAACTTGCTCAATCAATTTTACTGACTGAATAGTTCCCTCCCTGAATCTTCCTCCCAGTACAATGGGCATTTGATGAAATGCATCTGGAATACTGTCTCTTCATTGTTCATCTCTGTCTGTATTAATTTTGTTTGATTCTTTAAAATCCAGACAACTAGATTTATCCACCGTATCTCACAACTTCCTTTCTCCTCCGATCAACCACTTCCTCTCGGTAGCCCTGCAAACAGTCGGGAGAGATTACTTCCTATCTCTGTGCCCAGGGAACAGTGGTTACATGATGGGCATCCATTAGCAGGACAGGCAAATACTCAACTGAATTACACCTCATTCTCACTGCTCTTAGTTGAGCGGGGGTCCCCTGGCACTTTCACATTCCAAGTATCCTGAGAAAGGCACTGTCAAGAGAATGGTAAAAATAATAAAGCATTTTTACCATGCCTAGACAAAAAATGTAAATGCCGGCAAAGAAGTAGCTGGGTTTTTTGTTTGGTTGTTGTTGGGATTTTTTTTTTGTCTGCTGGGAACATTTAAAGAGCTACAATGTGCAGCAGGAAGCCAAGAGACGGTATTCATTTATGTTGAGCACTTGGTTCCCAAGAAGCAATCTGACCATGTGGGATATGTCCATTCTATCCCCAAATACAAGGAGGACATGGTAACATTGACAATCTAGGCTCTCTTCCCTGATAGTCTCACTAAGCAAAGTCAGCAGGCCCAGGAAGTTCTGCTAAGACCCTACCATGCTATCTGGGTTCTCTGCTCATCCACCAGCCCTTGCTCTCTGCGACCTGTCTGTCAGCAGCTGCTCCAATAAATCTTTCTACATTGACAACCATGCTACTCAATATAGTAGCCAATATCATGTGACCACTGAGCACTTAAAAGCCTAATGTAACCGAGGAACTGGATGTTTTATTTTCACAGTAATCAAACTCAGCATACATGGCTTGTGGCTACATGTATTGGATATCACAGCTCTAAAGTGATAAAAGTCCTGCTTGCTCACTTTGCCTTCACTTCTATTCCTCAGTGACTTGCTCCTACAGTAGAAGCAAGCTTTTAGTGAACACACTAATTTAAGATGAGTGCATCCATTTTCTTCATTTTTTGTCAGTGTGGGGTTTGAACTTGGGGCCTGGGTGCTGTCCCAAGAGCTCTTTGGCTCAAGGCTAACACTCTACCACTTTGAGCCATAGCACCACTTCCAGTTTTCTGGTGGTTAATTGGAGATAAGAGTCTCACAGACTTTCCTGCCTGGTCTATCTATGAACCACAATGTTCAGATCTCAGCCTTCTGAGGAGCTAGGATTACAGATGAGAGCCACTAGACCCTAGACTTTCTAAGCCTGCACTTTCTAAGGCTAAAAGCCAAAGGCCGTGCCAGCTCCAAACAACATACAGATAAGGCTTTTACCACTATAGCACTAACTAGCTGACAAAGTCTTCCCCAGACATTACTCCACTGGTGATTCACAGTACTCTAGGACATGAATCTTATTTCCCCTACTTTTACAGTGGGAACATGGTCCAAGGTCATGAGGCTACTCATGGCCAAGTTGGAACTCAAATCTAGATCCAAATGTAGAACTGTGGATACTAGTCCATTTTACCAGAGAAGAATGAAGGAAAAAAGGAAAAGGCACCAAGAAAACTCCAAATGTTCCTAGACAAATGCAAGCAGAAAGTGACCCAGATTTTGCTTACACGGGAGCTAAGATCTGTCTCCCCCAGGACTTCATGTCTAAGCTGATGTGCTCCTGCTTAACAGCCATCAGTGATGCCCTGTCATCTCTACTTCTTCTACCCAGAAAATCCAGTGACCCAAGTACCTTGGATACTTGCTCATTCACTCATTCATTCATTCATTCAGCTAACAAGCACTGAACATATCTGTATGCCAGGATCTTCTCAGCCTCCTGCCTGCTTCTCATCCTAATGTAAAGCCCTAATGCCCTACTAAAGCTTGGAGCATTCTCTTCTGGAATGTTTTCTTAGAAAATATATACAGAAATAAACAGCAGAAATAATGGCTGTGGTCCTGTGATCTTACATTCGCTCACATTGCATCAGAGATGACTCTATCCAGTCTTTTCTCTGTTGCTCAACCAGGTGCTCTTTATTATTACATTTATTTAGCAAATACTATGCCAGTTGCTAGGATGCCATGGTGAGAAGCTATGGTACCTGGCCCTGCCTGGCCCTGCCCACTGAATGCCCAGAGAGTACAAGTGCAACAGCATGCTACAGCACTCTGCCCATTTCCTTTTCTCACCTTCCTCTCTCACCACCAGCTCCCACCCCTCTTGCTGACAGCTCATGACTTCATGTTTTATTTTACTGAGAAAAGAAAAAGAACTAGCTCATCTTGGCAACTTAATCTCCTAACTTCATGAACCTGTGTGCATTATCCTCAGCCTTCCTCCTGTTTCTGAGAACCAGCTGGTCCATACTTCTAACCCCAGGGGCAATTCTTTATTTTTTTTTCCTTTCTGATACAGAAGCTTGAACTCACTCTATTATTTGAATAACACCTCCAGTTCACCTCTGTGTTGGTTAATTTGGAGGTGAAGTATTCAAAGACTTTTCTACTCAGGGTGGCTTCCAACTGTAATCCTCTGATTTCAGTTCCCAAGAGACTAGGAGTAGAGGTGTGAGTCACTGGTACTCAACTCTCCTGTTCAACTCTTTATAGTTTCTAGTATCGTACTTCTGAACTATGGTATAATACCTCCTATCTTTAAAAAAATGTCCCTAGACTCCAAGGTACCTTCCAGCTCCTGCCCCATTTCACGGCTCCTCTTTCTTCAAATCTTAGAAAACAGTTGTCTATAATTTCTGTCTCTGCATGTTTACTTTTCCTCCTGTTTTAAACTTACTCTCAACAATTTATCATGCTGGCTCCTCCACTGAAATTGTTCTAGTCAAGGGTAAGGAAGGATCCTACCAAATCCTCTGAGCATTTCCCTTAACCTTCAGCAGCATTTGACTCAACTCTCCACTTTTTTCTTAAATGATTGGCATCCATTGCAAAACACTATGAGGTTCCCCTGAAATCTCAGATTGGTTCTCATTGACCTTCTCTGTTCCCCTGTCTTCAAGATTTTCAATACTGGAGATCTCTTGGATCAGTCTGGATCTCCTCTTCAACACTCGCTCCCCAACACCAGTTTGCACCAGAACTCCCTGGAGGGCATATGGAAATACACATCACTGGACCCACTCGCCAGTTACTGATACAGGTGGACCTGGTGAAAAGCCTCAGAATTTGAGTTTCCAACAAGTCACCAAGTAACACTGCTGATGTTGCTGGACCAAGAACTGCTTAGAGACCTCTTGCCCCAAATGACCTCCTCGCTCCCTTGGTTTCAAATACCACACTCATGCTGGTAGTATCCAGAAATACATCTCTACCTCTACCCCTACGTCCTCCGCCTCTTCACTCTGAACTCAAAGCCCCCCTCAGAACTTTTGCAGACATCTGATAGGCTTTTATACACATAACATGGCCAAATGTAACCGAATGATAGTAGTGTTAACAATGGCAAGATGAAGGAAGCAGTCTTGACAAGATCTCTTGAAACTTGTAGGCACAGGATGCATCACAAATCCTGTATCTCTATTTAAACACACACACACACACACACACACACACACACACACACACACACACACACACATACACACACACACATACACTTAAATGCCTCCCATGACCTCCCATGACCTTTCTCATGGCAATCTTTGTCAAAGCATCATCTCACCTTGACTCTTACACGTATCCTGCTATCTCTTCTCTCTAGTTACTTTTTAGGCTTTCTATATTCTACTATGAAGCAGTCATATTTCAAAGATGCAAATCATGTATCCCTGTACTGCTTAAAACCCTCCATCTGCTTTACACTCATGGAGAACAAAATCCAAATACCTTGCCACATACTCCAAGGTTCAGCTCACCACTCTGACCAGAACTCCTTCTACTCCTTTTAATTTGTTGTTAAACATGATGTACTAAGGGTTTATATTACAAAGGGGGCCGGTGACTCACGCCTGTAATCCTAGCTACTCAGGAGGCTGAGATTTGAGGATTGAAGTTCAAAGCCAGCTGAGGCAGAAAACTACCTTTCAGACTCTCATCTTCAATAAACTATACTACCTTTCAGACTCTTATCCTCAATAAACTATTTAAAAAAGGTGGAAATGGTGCTGTGGCTCAAGTGATAGAATGCTCACCTTAAGCAAAAGAAGCTCAGGTACAGTACCTAGACCCAAAATTCAAGCCCCAGGACCAGCAAAAAAAAAAAAAATAGAATACATTTCTTTTTGAACACTGTCCCCCTATTCCCTCACTCTCTCCCTGTTTTTCCCTCCTATCTCCACCCATAAGCGGTCCATTTTCAACATAGTGTCTAGAGTGTTCACTGCTGCATTTGTTCACCCTTTGTCCTACTTTTTCTGCATTCCCCGTTGCCCTCTGGAAGACAGATTTAAAAAAAAAAAAACCACAAGACCAAAGGAAATGAAAACAAAATCAGCCACAAAGAAAAAATATCTCTTGTTTCCACCTCCTGCAGTTCATTTCTTTTTTAAAATTGTTATTGACTTATTTTTATGATAAAGGTGATATACAGTGGGGTTACAGTTACATAAATCAGGTAATGAGTACATGTCTTTTTGAACAGTGTCACCTCTTCCCTCTTTTGCTCCCAGTTTTTCCCTCTAATCCCATCTCCCCCACAAATTATATAGTTTTATTTTCAACATGGTGTTTAGTGAATGTCACTGCTGCATTTGCTCACCCTTTGTTCACTGTTTCTATGCTCCCCCTTTCCCTCCCCAAAACAGCTAAACTCACATACAAGAAAAAAGGTACAGAAATTTAAAAAGTGACAAAGGAGGGGGAAAAAAGCAAAATAACAAAAAAAAAACAACCTTTCTTGGAATGCATTTCAATAAACACCATTTTTATATGATCAGAGGCACATAGCTATTGAGCCTTTATGGTCCTCTCCTAAGAATATTCTCTTTTGGTCTCTGTGTGAATACCTAGAGACTTATATAATTTATCATGCCCCCAGTCTACTTTTTTTTTCCTTTTACCATCCAGTGTGTTTACTGGTAGATTTATAGGCACATTCTAGCTACCACAAATGAGAGAAAACATGCAACCTATGATTCTTTAGGTCTGGCTTGCCTTACTTAATATATTTTTTCAGTCTTTTCATTTCCTTACAGATGGTACAATAACATTCTTTCTGACTGATGAGTAGAATTCCATTGTGAGCCTGGTGCTGGTGGCTCACACCTGTAATCCTAGCTACTTGGGAAACTAAGATCTGAGGACTGCAGTTCAAAGCCAGTTCTGGCAAGAAAGTCCCTGAGACTCTTATCTCCAATAAACTACTCAGAAAAAGCCAGAAGTGGCACTGTGGCTCAAGTGGTAGAGTACTATCCTTGAGCACAGAGAGGCTCAGGGACAGTGCCCAGATCCTAAGTTCAAGCCCCAAGACCAGCAAAATAAATAAGCAAACAAATAAATCCTTTCTGTTTTCTCTTCTTGTCACCCATCCTCCCCTCTTCTGACTATGCTTCTACCTGTTCCCACCTCTCCTGGCCTGAGCTCTTAATCTGCTTATCTCTAGGCATGGTCCATCTTATGCTTGGACCATGCTCTGAACTTGCAGCCATTCTGGAGGACCTCCAGGCACCTACAAGTTAATTCTACTGCTGATAAGCTGCTTTGATCTATATCAATATGCAGTGACTTCCAGGGGGAAAATACACCAGGCCAAAGATACAAGGACTGCTATGTTGCAACTGTGATTGTAACATTGCAGTTACCATGGCCTTATGAAGTATAGAACAGACCCCATACTTATTGGAACCTATGAAAGAAAAGCAAGAAAAGGGAAATGCCAAGAAGTGGGTGGGGAGCTGACCAACTTCAATAGATACCAATTACACATTAGTCATTTCAATTGATATTATTTCAAGTATGACTATTCTTATTTTACATAGGAAGAAACTGGGACTTCATGCATTTAAATAAGTATTAAGTTTATCCTGTTGGCAAATAAAGAAGTTGGGGGTTCATTCCACTAGAATGCAAAATCTGGAAGAGTAAGCACTGATCTCTGTCTTCCTGGTAACAACCTCAGCACTGGAAACAGCACTTATCATTCCAATAAATATCTTATGGAAAGAACTGGTCTAAGTGTGGTAACTCACACCCATAATCCCAGCTACTCAGGAGGTAGATATCAGAGCCATCACAGTTCAAAGCCAGACCAAGCAAAAGAAAAAAAATAGTAAGACCCCTATCTCAATCAACAAGGCGGTCATGCCAACAGGCAATATCTATATTCCCAGCTATATGGGAGGTCTCAGTAGGACATTTGAGGTTTAAGGCGAAGCTAGAATCAGTAGTACCAGTAAAACTCCATCGGGCCTTTTATCTTTAAACTTACCTGTGTTTCCAAATTATATTAGCAGGCCAGGACTCTTAGTAGCCAAATCTCTCAACCAACTAATGAAAATAAAAGACATATAGTGAAAGAAGCAATTGAGGCCTACCAGCCTGAGCCTCCTCCAGAGAACCTCACCGTGTACACGCCCATTCAAAACAGCCTGCATTTGCTACATTTGCACTTGTGAGGTACCTGACACTACTGAGAAGCCATGCCCTGGCCCTAATCCAGGAGTTGCTCCCACTTTAGTTGTGGAAACAGTCCTAGAAAGAGATTATTAAAGGCTGTGAGTACTGACGGCCAGATCTAGGAAGAAATCCATACTAAGATGCACCCTTATTTTAATAAATTCTTGAGGGATAAGAAATAGAACTTTCTCTGGTTGCATGTGTACCTTGGCTTGTGACCTACATCATGCTAAAAGGTAAAATAGCCATCTCAAAATTGAGAAGATGTGGTGATACCAACATAAAAAGCTGATGTGAGCCGGGCACGGGTGGCTCACAACTGTAATCCTAGCTACTCAGGAGGTTGAGAGTTGAGGATTGCAATTTGAAGCCAGCCAAATAGAAAAGACTGTGAGACTCTTATCTCCAAAAACTACTGAAAAACAACAACAACAACAAAATAAAAGCCAGCAGTGGAGCTGTGGCTCAAGTGGTAGAGCATTAGCTTTGAGCAAAAGAAATTCAGGGACAGCACCCAGGCCCTGAGTTCAAACCCTAAGACTGGCGCACATGCACGCATTCACACACACAATCTGTTGTGAGGATTAAAGGTGTCACACAGGATGAACCCAAGTATCCTCTCCTATTTATTCAGATCCACTTAACCCAAGAACAAGAAAGGAACAGGTAGGAAGAAAGGGACAAGTTGTACCGAGGTCTCAGGTGGTAACAGATAGATCCAATGTACACAGATTCTCCAGGAGACTTCTAGCTTCCACCAAAGACACAGAGAAAGACCTGGGAAGTGATTTCCGGAATGAGGGGTGGGAGGGAGGAGGGAAGGCTCCCATTGGCAGTGTACAAATGTTAAAAATGCCTAGCAGGAAGCCAGGCGAGTCTTAAAGGCAAATCTCAAAAGGACCCCAGCAGAGGGTCCTTTTGTGAAAAGGCTTCCCTGAGAAAGCCTGATTGGAGAGTATGCTGTGATTTTACATGAGGTGAAGCCATTTAGTTACAATCCACTAAGACAGCTAGTGGTCAAAGCTAATGTGGGTACACACACCTACACCCACACCTGCTCCTACTACAAACAATAGCTGCAATTTCCTCAACACTCACTAATGCTGAGCTTGTGCTTACTCATTTTCCACACCTGGTTGTTTTAAAAACAATTGACCCTTTGAGATAATTATTATTATTACTATTATTATTATTATTATTTGACAGATGAGAAGAGGAAAGGGGGAACTGTTAGGGATTAAAAAGTGGCAGACAACAGGTGGCCCACATGGCCCTTCTTGTTCCCATGGTGCCTTGAGTTTCTGCTTAATTGCTTCTTCCTGTGCCCTGAGTGGAGCTGAGATAACATGTGCACAAGCCACCAAGCAACCAGCACCAAGCCCAGGGGAGGAGACACAGAAGGAGCCTCACACTGCAATAATTACCCTCTGAGAAGAACCCACTGGACTCCTCATGGGGCCTCTTCTCCCAGTGAAAAGCACTGCTGGCTCCTTTCCTTTCATGGATTTCCTTTCACTTTCAAATAAACTTGCTCTGTCTGTTTTAGGTACTTTCTTGCTTTTAATTCTTGAATGAGTGCAGTGATATCTAATCCATACCCCTAGAGAGTATCAGAGAAAACAAGCAAAGAGATGTGGCAAATATACACAAGAGAATTTTTCTCATCTACTAGAAAGAGTAATAGTATGCCATTTGTAAAGAAATGAAAAGACTTGGAACACGTACTGGGGGAAGTAAGTCAGGTCCAGAGACACAAAGGTTGCATGGTTTCCCTCGTATGTGGTAGCTAAAATTAACTTGTAAACATGTTGGATGGTAGGCAAGCAGTTACAAATGTATTCGCTGAAATAAGGTTGATTCAAGGGAAACTCAAATAGTGTAATTCCATAGAAAGGCAAAGTCAAAGCCCAACAAAATCAGCATCAGAAAATGGGTACTTGGAAGAGGTAAGTGTTAGCCCAATGAGCTGTCTTCCCATAACTTAGTACACGCTTTCCCCTCTCCACAGCTTAGCATGCGCTCTTCCTAGGCAACACTAGGTCCATGTAGTAAAGGCAGTAAGTAATCAGCCTCCAACCCCCTTGACCTTGAGATGGCACTCCTCTGAGGCAGCTACCACCAAATAAGGCAGCAAGAGACCCTTAGAGTGACCTTCAGGTCTGGGCACCTGCAGGGTCCCTTATCTACTACTTGGCAGCAGCCATGAATCCTAGTCTGACATGATGAAGCCCCCGGTCCACATGTCCACACTGGGGTCTCCACCTCCTAACCCCTTCTAGCCCCTCCTAGCCTCAGTAGGTTATATAGGTCACCTCAGACAATAGCTGGTACTTCTCACTCCTCTCTTGTGAGAAAGGGTCTTGCCAATCTCCTTACTGGCAATAAACCTTTTCTTTGTTCTTTGTACCTGGATGTCTGTGTGGTTTTCTGGCAAAGTCTAATGTACTCTAACAAGGAACATGGGGTTAAGGGAAGAGGGGTAGACAGATGAAGAGGAAAAGTTGGGAGAACACAGGCAAGATTTCAATATATAGACTACAAAGTTTTTTCAAATAAGGGACAGAGTGGGCTGGATTGTTGAAAGGGATGACAATGATCAAGATGCCTTGTGTTCATCAACTGCTTTGTTACACAGCAACTCCTTTGTGCAACTACTTAACGATAGTTAATTTAAAAATCAAATAATTTTTTGAATTAACTTACATACCTTCTAATTCATGTGTCTGGAACTCACATCCAGGCCTTAGTTACTTCATGCTTATGGTCTTAACCCCTTAACAACTCCCTTCTCACCCCCAAGTCCATCTTCACACATCCATGATGTTTACATTCACAAAGCCATCCACGCGTCCATGATGTTTACATTCATACCAATTCCCTCTATTACCTCATCTACCTCCATTTAGTATTGATACAGATTAATATTGGCCTCAAGGTCCAAAAACTCCTAAGCAGGAGTTTTCTCCCTTCTTTCATTCAGCCACAGCTATCAGCCAAGTAAACCCAACAAATAATGGTTTCCTATGTGGTCTCAGTTTGTACAAGAGAACCTCAACAGGTCATTTTCAAAGTGCTTAAAGCCTCTTAAGACCTTGCAGCTTGTGAAGGTCTGAAGGCATTCGTGGAGTACAGACTTCCTCGGGTATCTGCAGAACTGCGTTTTTCAAGGTGAACAGCAAAGTTAAGCGGTGTAGGTGTCAAAAGCTCCTGCTGGGACTACCAGACATTCCACAACTGTACATACCAGTTAACACTCCACTGGCCTGGGGACATGAGGAAAATGAAGTGCATTCAGACCCACAGAGAAAACAATCGTGACCAAAGAAAGACCCAAATAGGCTTGCCAAGGAGAGCTGATCCTCCCTCATTAGCCACTTTGAAGTCAAGAAGTTCTTCCTTAGCTATTCACTAGTTCTTGCCCCTGTGGAATCAGGGACAGCTGACCACCATCACATTCATCTCACATACTCAGGCATCCCACAGAGCATGGGTCATCTTCTGAAGCTAAGTCTTGTTGGGTTTTCTCTTGAAGCATGGCCTTTCTGTTTGAAGTAACAATTACATGACATTCCTGAAGAGTAGTCAAAACTCAAGAAATCACTAGTTTCCCCTTACTAAAACTTTGGGAGTGTATCATGATAGTTTGGAGACAGAGACAGGTTGTACTGCTTCTGCCATTTAACTTCTTAACCTTCTTAACTGAAACACAGGGATATTGTCAAGATGAAATAGAGTAGAGTACTTATTAAATCTGTGAAGGTCTACATATAACTTTGGGTATGATGCAAGAATAAACCCTTTGCCCAGGAAAATGCATGTTTTGCATATAAAATATTTATGCATCTCAGGAGATCCACAGTTCCCAAAGAGACAATAGTTTCATTTTAGCCAAGCACCACACTGTTAGCTATTAGTCTTAATGGTATAGAAGTAATTTTTTATGCAGTTACTCATTTCCAACTACACTTTCATTGCCTAAAAAACAAGCAATTCACAGTTCTATATGAGGCCTCTTTGAGGATTTATCAATGAGAAAGCTGTATCTAAAGTCCTACAGGATTCAGAGAAGCCAGGTGTCCTCCTTAGAAATCCATCTTCTTCCTGAATTTCAGGATTGTTGCCAGTACATTGGAGCTCATGCCAGAGATAGAACAGCTGCTTTCCTGCTACCTTGGCCCAAACAACCTCAGTTATTCTATCTATCAGGCATCCTAAGTGCATCCAATATCCTCCCTGTTGGCTGGGGTCTACAGACTGCTAGCCTTCCCAGTCACCACAGCAAAAGAAGTGCTTCAAAAGAGACAACTCAGAATTCCTCTACATGCCTAGCTCCAATTCTTCTGTGGTAAATCACCAGCCCAGTACAGCATCAGGTATAAGTAAAGACCTCAAGCATGGAAATGATGGATGGATGGGTGGACAGATGGATAGATGGATAGATGGATGGGTGAAACTGAATTGTCAATCTAAAGATGAAAAATCTTCAAAAAGAACTCTTATTAAAACTTGGGTTCTAATATTTATTATGCAGCTAACAAGCTCTATAACCTTAAATACATCTTGTCCCAGTGTCCTCCCTTATGAAGTGAAAAACTTGTGCTAAAAAGGCAGTTCTGTTTATATGAAACCTCACACTCATGCATCTGCTTTGCTTTCAGAAGGCCCTAGAATCATCTTGTATGAGTTCCATGGTGATGCAGCCTGATTGCTCCTGCTACTCATCTTAGGACAGACTCACCACCTGCTCACAGGCAGTTGCTAGAATCTCTCAGAGCTCATGCACGTGCTCCAACACCTCCCCTCATACTATGTTCCTTGCCTTTTTCCTATACCCTGTAGCTACTGTAGTGAGGCAGGAGATTATCTCAGGACTTACATGGCACATATGCACATGCAGAAGTAGATGCTTTGTGGAGGGAATGTGGACCAATGAGGGATGAGGGTCAACAAATACATTTTCTCTCTCCTTCCCTTACTGCCATGGATTATTGAGAGATGCAGAGATCGCCTCTATAAATACATCCTGCGATACTAAGAAATCCACTTATTAGGAAAACTATGGTCTGCTCGGTACTGAATGCTCTCATATTTATTCTCCCTCATTCTCTACTTCATTTCTTTAACTCTGGCTTCTTAGGCTTGTACTCCCACAATAAAGTGTGAGTGTAGAACGTCATCTCTCATATTTATTGCATGTTTGTTGTGTATGTGGAAAGTGCAAAAAGCTTTACATGTGTCACCTCAGGGAATTACAACAATTACCGTTTATTTCAGTTTTACCCCAAACACTGCCTTAAATGTTTTCAATCATTAAATCTCTGTGACAGCCCTATGAACTATGTACCATTATTGTGCCTTTTTGACAGATGAGGAAATTAATTCAACTTTCTGAATCTGGGCTCCATTCATGGATTAAACCAACGGCTGATCAAAAAAAAAAACATTCAAGAAAAAGTTTCATTTGTATTAAACATGTATGAATTTTTTCCAACATAATAGCTATATAGCATTTATAGTATACCAAGTATTAAAAGTAATCTAGAGATTATATAAAGTATATAGGACAATATACATAATATATACAAATGTTACACCATTTTATATAAAGGACTTGAATAGCTACAGATTTTGCTATCTGAAAAGGGTCCTGGAACCAATTCCCCACAGGGACAATTGTATAGTAGCTTGCCAAAGGCTACCCAATTATTATAGGCTCCTGTGAGGTAGATGGCCCTCTATCTTCTTTGACAGATGGGAAATGTTTCAGAGCAATCAAGTAACTTAACAAAATTTTTACAGCCTATGTGTGCCAGATCTGCAACTTGAAGTTTTAGACTATAAAGCCTATACCTGTTGTGTCCCTTCTAAGACCTCTTCCATCCCTAACCTATGAACTGTAAACCTGTTAAGCCTCTGAAAAAGAGTTTTCTCTAGTGTTAACTCAATTTGACAGAGCCACCCACTATCTACCTGATACACACTATGTGCTAGCTTGTACCTAACAACACACCTAAACATTTGCTCCCCTCCCTAGAAAGAACTGTACTTTCCTGTCTTTAAGGTTTGGCTAAATGATTTCTTTTTTGTACATTTTTAATTGTAAAAATGCTGTACAGAGGGATTACAGTTACATGAGCAAGGTAATGACTACATTTCCTATTGAGCATTGTTGCCTCCTCCTTTGTTTTCCCCTACCATCCCTTCCCTCCCCACCTCCACAACTACTCCCCCAGCCTTTCCCCTCCACCTCCCCCTGAAGTTGTAAAGTTCATTTTCAACATAGTGTTTTGTACACTTTATTGTTACAATGGGTCAACCTGTATTCTTATTTAAGCATTTTGTTTTTTCCCTTCCCCTCCCCGAATTAGAGAAGTGTATATACAAGATGCAGGGCACCGACATCAAACCATCCCTTCCCTCCCCACCTCCACAACTACTCCCCCAGCCTTTCCCCTCCACCTCCCCCTGAAGTTGTAAAGTTCATTTTCAACATAGTGTTTTGTACACTTTATTGTTACAATGGGTCAACCTGTATTCTTATTTAAGCATTTTGTTTTTTCCCTTCCCCTCCCCGAATTAGAGAAGTGTATATACAAGATGCAGGGCACCGACATCAAATACAGTGAAAATAGGGGTTATACTGTGGGGGAGGAACATACAAAGAAACAAAAAAAAATCACATGGTACATTATAAATATGTTACAAACAATAACAAAAAAGAAAAAAGATTTTTTTGTCCCTATCTTGGTGTTCATTTCACATAACATCATCTTACATGGTCATATGTACGTAGCTTTTGGCCTTTTCTGCTTGTCCTACACATATATTAGTTATTGCAAATTAGGGAAACCATGGGACCTATGTTTCTTTGGGTCTGGCTTACTTCACTTAATATAATTTTTTCCAAGTCTTTCTGTTTCCTAACAAATGGGGCAATGTCATTCTTTCTGATGGAGGCATAGAATTCCATTGTGTATATATACCATATTTTCTTGATCCATTCATCTACTGAGGGGCATCTGGGTTGGTTCCATATCTTAGCTATGGTAAATAATGTTGCAATAAACAAACTTGTGCTGTAGTTTTAGTATGGTCTTGTTTGTGATCATTTGGGTAAATGCCCAAAAGTGGGATTGCTGGGTCATAGGGGAGCTGTATGTGGAGTTTTTTGAAGAATCTCCATACTGCTTTCCAAAGTGGTTGAACAAGTTTACACTCCCACCAACAACGCAGTAAGGTTCCCTTCTGGCCACATCCCCTCCAGCATCTGTTGTTATTAGAGTTCTTGATTATAGCCATTCTAACTGGGGTGAGATGGAATCTCAACGTTGTTTTGATTTGCATTTCTTTTATGGCTAGGGAGGTTGAGCATTTCTTCATGTATCTATTGGCCATCTTTCTTTCCTCTTCAGAGAAGTTTCTCTTTAAGTCTTTAGCCCACTTATTTATTGGGCAGTTCTTTCTTTGAGGATTTGTTGTTGGAAGATTTAGGTTTTTTGAGTTCCAAGTATATTTTAGATATGAGACCTTTGTCCATTGTATGGCTAGTGAAGATATTCTCCCAATCTGTGGGTTTTCTATTGATCTTGCTAGCTATGTCCTTTGCCATGCAGAAGCTCTGCAACTTCATGCAATCCCATTTGTCCAACCTTTCTTTGATTTGTTGTTTCTGGGTCTCTGTTAAGGAGACCTAGGGTTTCTCCTATTCCATCCTGTAATGTTTTCAGGGTGTCTGCTTGACTCTAAGATCTTTGATCCATTTGGAGTTGATTCTGGTTCAGGGTGGTTCAGGTTCAAGGATCTAGCTTTAGTTTTCTATAGGTGATTAACCAATTTTGCCAGCACTGATTACTGAAGAGGCTGTCTTTCTTCCATTCTATTTTTTTAGCTCCCTTATCAAAGATTAGGTGGCTATAGGTCTGTGGGTTCATTTCTGGGTTTTCAATTCTATTCCCTTGGTCCTGAGGTCTCTTCTTGTGCCAGTACCAAGCTGTTTTGATTACTATGGCTTTATAGTAGAGTTTGAAATTAGGTACTGATATTCCTCCAGCACTGTTCTTTCTATTAAGGATCATTTTTGCTATTTGGGTTCTTTTATTGTTCCATATGAATTTTTGGATTGTTTCTTCTATTTCATTGAAGAATGGGATTGGAATATTGATAGGTATCGCACTGAATTTGTAGATAGCCTTTGGAAGTATTGCCATTTTCATGATGTTGATCCTTCCAACCCAGGAGCATGGGAGGTTTTGCCACTTCCTAAGTTCTGTTTTGATTTCCTATTTCAGGTTTTTAAAGTTTTCATCATAGAGGTCCTTCACTTCTTTAGTTAAGATAACTCCTAGGTATTTTATTTTTTGTGGGGCCATTACAAAAGGAGTTGCTTTCCTGATTTCAGCCATGCTCTTCTCATTGTTGGCACACAGTAAAGCCATTGATTTTTGAGGGTTAATTTTATACCTTGCTACTTTGCCAAAGTTTCGAATCAGCTCGAGTAATTTGGGAGTAGAGTCTGTGGGATTCTTTGAATACAAGATCATGTCATCTGCAAAGAGGTAGAATTTTACTTCAGCTTTCCCTATTTGATCCCCTTTATGTTTTCATCTTGTCTTATTGCTGTAGCTAGGCATTCTAATACTAAATTGAAGAGAAGTGGAGAGAGTGGACATCCTTGTCTCATTCCTGACTTTAGAGGAAATGGCTTTAGTTTTTCACCATTAAGTATAATGCTGGCTGTAAGTTTGTCATATACAGCCTTGGTTGTATTGGGGAATGTTCCATGGATTCCTAATTTTTACAGAGCCCTTCTTCATAAAGGGGTATTGGATCTTGACAAATGCTTTTTCTGCATCTATTGAGATAATCATGTGCTTCTTATGCTTGCTCCTGTCGATGTGATAACTTATATTAATTAATTCGTGTATATTGAACCAGCTATGCATCCCTGAAATGAATCCTGTTTGATCGTGGTGTATGATTTTTTGATGAGTTGTTGAAGTCAATTGGCCAAAATGAACATTGCATCAATGTTCATCAAAGAAATGGGTCTATAGTTCTCTTTCTTTGATGAGTCTCTGCCTGGTTTTGGGCTGAGGGTTATGATGGCTTCATAGAAGAATTCAGTAGGAGGAGGAGGCTACAATGCTTGATAAGAAATGTACTCATTATCTTGTCCATGTAATTGTAACCCTCTGTACAGTATTTTCACAATAAAAAATAAATAAAAATTAAAAAAATAAGAAGAATTCAGCAGTGAACTTTCTTCTTTCAATTTCATTGAAGAGTTGGAGGAGTATTGGTGTGAGTTCTGCTTTAAAGGCCTTGTAGAATTCTGCTGTAAATCTATCCTGTCCTTGGCTTTTCTTAGATGGGAGGTCTCTTATTGCTGTTTCTATTTCGATGCTTGATATGGGTCAAATGATTTCTTTTGCCAATAAAATTTGAGCAAAAGTGACACATGTTTCTAAGAAACCCTATTTTTTAAGCCTGGATATTTCAGGATTTTTTTGTTTTGTTTTTCTCATAATTAACTACAATAAATTTCTGTATCAATATCCTGACAAGAGTTGTACTGGTTCCCAGAAGGAAGAAAACATGAAGATTAAGTAAATTCACAATGGATATAGGTCACATGCCAGTTCAATGTTGTTTAATGTTGCGCAGTGTTGCTGTCAGCAATATGGTAAGTTCTAAGCCACGCTCTGTTACACAGCAAGACCTTCCTTCCAAAAACAGAGAGATAAGTTTAATACTATGAATCACTAACACTAAAGGGTTGATGATTGCCACAAAAATCTAGCCTTGCTGTTGATACAAAAATGGGTACAAGAAGTGGGAGGGTACTTTTGGGCATTTACCCAAACAATCCCAAACAAGGCCATACTAAAGCTACCAGCACAACTATGTTTATCACAGCATTCTTTTCCATAGCTAAGATATGGAACCAACTCAGATGCCCCTCACACACACACACACACACACACACACACACACACACACACACACATACACACACACAGAATGGAATTCTGTGCCACCATCAGGAAGAATGACATTGCCCTATTTGTTAGGAGATAGAAAGACTTGGAAAAAATTATATTAAGTGAAGTAAACCAGTCCCAAAGAAACATAGGTCCCATGGTTTCCCTTATTTGCAAGAACTAGTATACATCTAGGACAAGCAGAAAAAAGCTATGAACATATGACTATGTAAGATGATGTTAAGGGAAATGAACCCCAAGATAGGGACACAAGAGGGGTTTTTTGTTGCTGTTGTTTTTAATGTACTATGTGACTTTTTTGTTTCTTTTGTATGTTCTTCCCCCATGGTATAACACCTGTTGTCACTATATTTGATTCTGGTGCCCTGCATCTTGTATATATGTTTTTCTAATTTGGGGAGGGGAAGGGAAATATCAAAAAGCTGAAACAAGGATACAGGTTGACCCATTGTACAATGAGACGTACGAGACAATATATTGAAACAAGCTTTACAACTTTGGGGTGGGAGGGCAGCCTAGATGAGGAGTTGGGGAGGTGGGGAGGGAAGGGACAGTAGGGGAAAAAAAAGGATGGAGTAACAGTGCTTGATAGGAAATGTACTTGTTACCTTACTCATGTAACTATAACCCTTCTGTACAGTTTCTTTACAATAAAAAAAAAAAGTGAGAGAGTGTGCCATTAACAACAAACAACATATGTACAGCATTGGTTCCTGGGGCCAGGAAGTGAGGAGAAAGGAAATTGTTTTATTGGAGGGTATATTGATGTTGATTCATGTTTTACAATGGTGAAACATTTGGTAAGGCTGTCATCTGAAACAAATTGGAAAAGAAAAGCATACCTGGTGAAATTGGAAAGCCCAAGTCTAGGGAGTATGTAATAGTTATTATTGCCATATTTGACAAGGATGAAAAGAAAAAGTGTTACTTATTGAATTGTGCCTTCTCTCTCCTAATTCATATGATGAAGTTCCAGTCTTTGCAGAAGTGAGGAAACTAAAATTAGGTCATTTGGTAAGTTCTAGTCCAATGTAACAGGTGTCCTTATTAAGATACATAAGGAAAAAAATATGGAAAGAAGCACAAAAAGGAGACAGTCTTTTGAAAGCTTACAAGAGAGACCAAATGAACTTCTCTCACAGCACTCAGTGGGAACCAACCTCACGGCTACTTTGATTCTCTACTTCTAGTGTCCAGAATTGAAAAATAATAAATTCCTGTTGTTTAGCCCACCCAGTTAGCAGTGTTGTGTTGCAAACTAGCACAAGATAAACAGAAGTGGCCGCCTGGTAAATGGAAATGAAAGGGAACGAAGAAGAGCCAAATTCCAGGGCATGTAGAGTTGAAAGACTCCTTTGAGTCCTCAGTAACAAATTACAAAACTGAAAAGGATTGTAAGCAAGTCAAATAAAACGCAATAGAGGGGCCAGCAACCCCACCCACTGCTAAAACATCTAACCATGTAAAGGGAATTGCCAATGAATACTTTTATTCACCTGCAAATATAAAGAAAGGAAAGGAAGCACTTAGCTTTCATGACATCCCAGTAGGTTTGAAGCACTCAAAATTAATTGTGAGAGTAGCTCGTGGTATACAACGCAGACTGGAATTTAAAAGATGGGAAAGGAAGGGATGGTAGGGGAAAAACAAAGGAGGAGGTAACAGTGCTCAATAGGAAATGTACTCATTACCTTACTCATGTAACTGTAACGCCTCTGTACAGTATTCTTACAATAAAAAAAAATATTTAAAAAGATGTTAGAAATGACTGGGGATGAGGTTTTACCCTTCTTTTATAGGCAAAAGAACCACAATGTCTTATGTTAAAAGGGACTATGACTGCCTAGAAAACAAAATGATCACCAAGCCTCCAGCTTTCTGTGAGTAAGAACTGGATGAACCATTTTCAGTTATAACAGAGTACAATGGGAAAGGAAGGACAACCCTTCCTTAGGAAGGGAAACCAAGAGCCAGAAAAAAAAACAACGGGCTTGGAGGCCTCCTTCCGAAACTATTTTCCCTCCCTGCTAGCATGGATCTTCAATATCTCCACAAAGAACAAAGGCTCATGGGGAGCCTGTAGATCATTAGGGGAGGTCCCTTGAAGGAAATTATGGGATGCTGACCCACTTTTTTATTTTCTCTTTGCTTCCCGGTGATAAGGTAAACTGTTTTGCTCTACCATAGCTTCTGCCATGACAGGCCCGAAACAACAGAGACAATTGCTCATAGACAAACTTTATACACTATGAGCCAGAACAAACCTTTGTCTAGTTTTAAGTTAGTTATGGCAAGTATTTCTTAATAGGAACAAAAAGCTAACACATTCCTTCAAGTGATTCTGATAGAGGTGACTATTGTGTATCTTTTAGTCCACCAAAAATAATAAAATAATCACTTTTTTTTTTTTTGTCCAGTCGTGGGTCTGAACTCTGGGCCTGGGCTGTGTCCTTCAGCTCTTCAGCTCAAGGCTAGCGCTCTACCACTTGAGCCACAGCACCACTTCCGGCTTTTTTCTTTTTGCTTATGTGGTGCTGAGGAATCGAACTCAGGGCCTCATGCATGCAAGGCAAGTGCTCTACCACTGAGCCACCTTCCCAGCCCAATAATCATTCTTTTTTGTCCATGCATATCTGAATTAAGAGGAGGGAAATAAATATCTCATGTAAAGAATCATTGCAGGTTCTTATTGCATGATTAGATGGGAATTTTTGTATGGTCTCCATAGAGAGAGGAAGGAGAATATATTTTGTTCCAAAAGGTGATTGAACCAAATATATGTGATGAGAAGACTGAAGGAAACCATGTTGTCTTTCACAAACATTTGCTGCCCTGTACAGGGTGAGGCTATGTCTTTGATCATAAAACTTGCTTTAAGCAATGTTCCTCCAGACAAAGGTTTTAAAAGGCAGTTGATGCTTTTACAGGCTCTCTTTCACCTCTGTCACAGACACCAGCAGTATTCTACATTTAAAAATGTCTATTACCTTGTTCCAGACATTTCAGGTATCCCACAATGAATATTATAGAGAGAAAAATTAGTCCTTGTGGTGACCTGTACTCAATGAAATATCCATGAATTTCCTTATCCTTGAGGATCCAATTCGATATTCCTCCTCCTGCCTCATAAATGCCTGGCTCCTAATTCTTATCTAACTCAGGCTCAGTTGTAGAATCAGGTTTTGAATCTGAACTTTTTAAGACCAAAGATTTCCAAAGAGCACTGGCTCTGGTGTCTGAAATCAGTAATACATTTTGCCAAGAGATAGAGCTCATAGCTTACCTTAATGAAATGTTTGCAGGTTTCACACCATTATACAACAAATTGATACAAGTAGCTGATTTTGTGGTTCTTCAAGTTTAAGGAGTTTATCTTTGCTGTGGCAGAGGGATAATTAGGCCATCCCATTGAGGTGGAACTCTAAACGTGACTCTCTCCTTCTACTTGTGAAGAGAAAATTCTCCTTTCCTCTATACCAGACTCCCTTAGACCAAAGATTATTGGCCCTGGCTATCACTCAGTCACAGTGGGGCTTTTCCAAAGACAACAAAGTCCCAGATTACATCAGATAAATTATGCTCCCTGACATACAGCCTCAGTATCCCAGCATGGGTGTCTGTGTGTCTTGTGTATGTGGTTTTCCTAGGGATACCTGGGACCCAAAACTGTGAAACAAGGGTCTCTCTCTCTCTCTCTCTCTCTCTCTCTCTCTCTCTCTCCCTCTCTCTCTCTCTCTCTCTCTCTCATACACACACACACACACACACACTAGTTCCACTGTCATAGAAAGTTCCAGTGGACCATGTTGCTCTAAAATAACCAAATTCATGTTTAAAAGCAGCAAATGACCTTGCTGATTGAATCCAGACCTCTCTTTTTATAGTTGGTAATGAAATTTAATAGTAATGAACATAAGGACATAAATGTAGGTCCAAAAAATGCATAAGATCAAGAAGGAAGAAATAGTCAGAGCTTAGCAGAAACAATTAAAAGCAAACAAACCTCTTTGCGGGGTTTCTTTCCACATTCAGTTCATGGTGAATTAATGTGACAGAATTGCCATCAAACAAACATAGGAACCCAGACAGACAAAAGATGCATGTTTTCCCTTATATGTGGGAGCTAGATTTAGTGTATAAACCTGTGAGTAAATACTCTGGATGGTATGCAAGTATATACAAATGAATTGACCGAAATATGGTAGATTCAAGGGAGAACCCCAATTCTGTAATTCCTTAGAAAGGCAAAGGCAAAGTTCAACAAAATAAAACACCAAGAAGCAGGTACTCAAAATGGGTAGAGTGAATCAAGAGGAAAGTGATAGACAAATGAAGAGAAGAGAGGGAGACTACAGTCAGTAATACAATGTATATTCTACAAAATAAATAAGAGTGAAGGAAGAGTGGGTAGGGGAAGAATGGATGAGAATGATCAAAGGGATGGCATTGATCAAGATCTATTGTATTCATAAACTGCTTTGTTAAATGACAACTACTCTGTACAACTATTAAAAGATAATACAAAAAATTAAATAGAAACATAGGAACTTGAACAAGGAGAATCTCTGTAATGTCTTAGCCAGCGCAACTTGGCAAATACCATTAGAAATGGGACTAATGGCCAGTAACTTAAATACAAGAAAATGATGGGAGAATTCAAAACAGTGTCCAATCAGGAAACACAAAATAATCAGAAATGTTTAATCTAGCAAAAGGCAAGGAGTCCTGGAGAGCTGTAAACAAATTCTAAGGAAGCATCTCATAGAAAAAGAATTTAGACAGCCAAGCATAGGTGGTTCACACCTGTAATCCTAGCTACTCAGGAGGCTGAGACCTAAGGATCAAGATTCAAAACCAGCCTGGGAAGGAAAGTCTATGATTATATCCAATTAACCACCAGAAAACCAGAAGTGGAGCTGTAACTCAAAGTGGTAGAGCACTGATAGCTAGCTAGCCTTAAGCAAAAAGCCCTCAGGGACAGTACCCAAGCCTTGAGTTCAAGTTCCCTGACGGACAAAAAGAAAAGAAAGAATTTAGACAATTTTACCATGCTTCATCAAATCATTTCTTTATTCATTATCTAAACAAGTCTTTTTTGAATGCCAGCTATCAAAAGTACCAGGCATTTTGTTGGGTACTGATTTATGATGGGAAACAAAACAAGAAGGGCTGTGGAGTTATCCATGCTTTACTGTGGAACAACATAATTAAAAGAAATAAAGGGCTGGGAAGGTGGCTCAGTGGTAGAGTTCTTGCCTTGCATGCATGAGGCCCTGGGTTCGATTCCTCAGCACCACATAAGCAGAAAAAGCCAGAAGTGGCGCTGTGGCTCAAGTGGTAGAGTGCTAGCCTTGAGCTGAAGAGCTGAGGGACAGCGCCAGGCCCAGAGCTCAGGCCCCATGACTGGCAAAAAGAAAGAAAGAAAGAAAGAAAGAAAGAAAGAAAGAAAGAAAGAAAGAAAGAAAGAAAGAAAGAAAGAAAGAAAGAAAGAAAGAAAGAAAGAAAGAAAGAAAGAAAGAAAGAAAGAAAGAAAGAAGGAAGGAAGGAAGGAAGGAAGGAAGGAAAGAAAGAAAGAAAGAAAGAAAGAAAGAAAGAAAGAAAGAAAGAAAGAAAGAAAGAAAGAAAGAAAGGAAGGAAGGAAGGAAGGAAGAAAGGAAAGTACATTTCTATTTCTTATTTTAAAAAAAACTCGGATGGACTAAGTCATAGGAAGTAGTGACTGATAAGGAAACAATGACCTTTCAATGTCAAGACGATCATAGAATGCTTCCTTAAAGAAACAACAGTAGGGCTAAAACCAGAGGACCAGTAGGATCCTGGTACAGAAAATAGAGAGACAAGGAGGCCTTCCATACCAAAGCAAGTACGAATGATGGTATTGACCAGGAAAATCATGGAATGTTCAAGGTACCAAAAGGTAGCCAATAAAATTTGCGTGATTTAAGTGGGACCAATGGAGAGGCATTGCATTAAACCAAAGTTAGGCTTCCTCAATTATTTCTAACACAGTACTCCAAAACAATGTATTTCCTGCCTCCTGTCCCAGTGTTATTTCCCTCACTGAGGGAGATTAGGCATTATATTATATACTAGTAATCTACTTTTGGACAATTAGGGATCCCACTAAAGAATTTTCTCTATAGTCTACAAACAATCTATAGGGAAACACAATCTATAGGCAAACATAGGGACATAAACTTATATCAGTAAGGTATGTATCTTAAGAATTTAAGAACCATAAACAAGAAGGAATGTACAAAGAGATCTCACTGCTGTTTTTCAAGGCATCTAAATTCAGCAAAATAAGTGAATACCTTGTAGCATCTGCAGCAGTTCAGACTAATTCTTTTGAAGACTTGTATGTCTTCTGAGAACAACAGTAAGCTAAATAAGTTTCAGAAAGATCCATACTGTATTATACCACTGATGGGATTTTTGTAAACCACACAAGGCAACTGCTGACATTCACCAAGTGTTTACCAAACACCCAATCATGTTCTAATATATTACTCATGTAATATATCAGCTGGCTTAATCCACCGAATAATGCTATGAGAATGAATGTTTCATTTATTTATATTGAAACTAGGAAAAATAAGGCAGAGAAATTAAGGAACGCACTCAAGATTAAACAGCTAATAAAAGTCAGATCTGGGATGTGATTTTCAGCAATGTGGCTCCAAAGGCTTTACATATGGCCATTTTCCATATGCCATTTCTACTATATATCTTGTATATAGATAAATAAATTTGTAAATGTGGTAAGACACATGTATGAGTGTGATGTGTGTCACATGCACTTGCGTGTGCATACACACACACACACACACACACACACACTGAATTCTCATCAACACTGAATTCTCTTTAAGCCTCTAAAGAGCTTAAAGGAAGAAAGGAACTGAGAGGCAAACATAGGGACCTAAACTTATTTCATAATTGTACTTTAAAGGTTCTAAGCAACATGACAAAATGTTAACATTTGTTTTACTGAGGGATAGTTATAGGACTGTTATTTTGTATCAATCTTTGTGTTTGTCTGCATTTTTGCTTTGCTTTGCAATATAATTCCCTATGGAGCTAAAAATACTGTAGCTCTAAAAACTTGTGGTGGGATGAAGTGAAGTGATATATGAAAGGGATGAACAGTAAAAGCACCCAGACTAGAGCCTGGGTTCCCAGGCATGCAACCCCAGATTGCTCTGCTACCCCATGCTGCCAAGAAGTCTGTGTACCTTACTTTTAACAGGCTGTCAGCATGAGGATGGAGCCAACCAAGCTTGTCCCTAGATCTCAGCTTCACTTCATATATTGGCCGCATCCATTATAAATTGTATTTAAATAATATATTTGCATATCAAATTTTTCCACTGATTTACATTCTCATTTTAGGGATGTGTTCCCACAGAAAGAATTTAATCCCAATAATATTTTTTAAAAATCCCAATTAAGTATCACGGAATTCATCAAAGAGCACCACAGTCACTACAAATATAATTCTGACACAAAGCACTCAAGAAAACCCTGGTCAAGCCAGGTGCCAGTGGTTCACAGCTAGGAGATTGAGAGCTGAGAATCAAGGTTCAAAGCCAACACAAGCAGAAAAGTCTGTGAGATTCTTATCTCCAAGTAGCTAGGCAAAGGATGGAAGTGGCTCAAGTGGTATAGAGGCCAACCTTGAACCAAAACAGAAAATCCTGGTCAGCAGGCTCAATAGTTCACACCTGAATTCATAGCTACTCCAGTGGAAATCAGGAGGATTGAAGTTCAATGCCAGTCTACTGGCAAAAGTTAGCAAGATTCAACCAATAAAAAACTAGGTGTCATGACACATGGCACATGCCACAGGAGGGGAAGAGAAGAGAGGGAAGAAGAAGGGAGGGGAGGGAAAAAGAAAAGGAGAAAATAACAAAGAGAGAAAAGGATAAAGGAAAACTTCTGGCCACAGAAACTGCACTTTAATTTTATACTTATTTAAAAGTAGCTCCATAGGTAATTCATACATGTGCTCTTCAAGCAGCCAAACTGATCACCTCTCAGTAGTCAGTAGGCAATTCAAAGTGGAAAACCATGAAAATTCTACTAAATAGGATTTGACCACTGCTAAGAATATCATCTGTCCTGGCTGGAATAAAATACCTGTCCAGGCATTTTGGCAGAAGTCTCTCAGTATTCTCCTAAGAGAAGCTTTATCTCAATCATGTCACACTTATTCAGTTCCATTCTTATGAAGCAGGAAAAACAGTCCCAATGTAAGAGACAGACTGCAGACTCTGGCTACTGGTATAACTCCTATGTCCATTACAACAAATGTATGGTCATGGGTAAGCTACTCAAGTTCTCAGGGTATCCCTTTCCTTGTCTACATAATGAAGATGAAAATAGTTCACATACAGGAGGTGGCTTATGTGCCTTTTTTTATTTTCTTAATATGTTTTTATTGTAAAAATACTTTTCAGAGAGGGGTTACAGTTACATGAGTAAGATAATGAGTACATTTCCTTTCGAGCATTGTTACCTCCTCCTTTGTTTTTCCCCTTACCATCCCTTCCCTCCCCACCACCCCACTCTTCCCGCCTCCTCTCCCCCACAGAAGTTGTAGAGTTCATTTCAACATAGTGTCTTGAACATCTCATTGTTACAATGGGTCAACCTCTATCCTTATTTAAGCATTTTGTTATTTCTCTTCCCATCTCCAAATTAGATAAATGTATATACAAGATGTAGGAATCAAATACAGTGAAAACAGGGGTTGTACTGTGGGGGAAGAACATACCAAAGAAACAAAAAAAAAAAAAAATCACATGGTACATTATAAATACGTTAGAAACAATAGCAGGAAAGGAAAAAACCACTTATATGCCTATCTTGGGGTTCATTTCACTTAACGTTATCTTCTATGGTCATATGTACATAGCTTTTGACCTTTTCTGCCTGTCCTAGACATATACTAGCTATTGCAAATAGACTGTAAGCATGAATATGGATTAAATGTAACCATTGGGATCACTTTTTATTCAAAAAAATGCAGCCAGGTACTGGTGGCTCTGGCCTAAAATTCTAACTCAAGTGGCTGAGATCCACAGGATCTCAGTTCAAAGGAAACCTGGGCAGAAAAATGTGAAAGATTCTAGCTCCAAAACATACAGCAAAAAATCCCAACTGGAGGCATAGTTCAGGTGGTAGAGCATAGCATGAAGGCCTGAGTTTGAATATCTTCAAAAGAATCCAGTTCAGCTAGTTATCCATTCTAATTAGAACTTAAGAACAGCAGGTAACTGCAAATGTGTGTGTGTGTGTGTGTGTGTGTGTGTGTGTGTGTATTCTTTGAGACAAAACTATTTTCCTGAGTTAAAATATATGAAATTTTTAATTATCTAAATGAAGCATACTTTATACATACTTTATTGTTATGTTTTTCTTAATTCTTCATTATAATATTGTGCTTTAAAGAAAGCCTAGCTAGCCAGGTGCTGGTGGATCACACCTGTAATCCTAGCTACTCAGGAGGCTGAGATCTGAGGATCGAGATTCAAAGCCAGCCCAGGCAGGAAAGCCTGTCAGACTCTTATTTCCAATTAATCACCAGAAAACTAGTAGTGGCGCTGTGGCTCAAGTGGTAGAGTGCTAGCCTTGAGCTGAAGAGCTCAGGAACAGTGCCCAGGCCCAGAGTTCAAGACCCTTGACAGACCAAAAAAAAGAAAAAAAAAAAAAAGCTTAGAACATAATAGACACCACCTATCTATGCAATGGAAGATGCACATTTTCTAACAAATACTCTTAAAGATAATATCAACTAACATACAAACAACAAACTATGTTATCTAAGTCCATCCTTAAAAAGTGTCTTGCATGAAACATTACCAATATTACTCAATGCCAAAAGAGGAAACAAGTTCTGTTGAAGTTGAGTCATTTTCCCAAGATCAGTTTATTCATACAGAATTGACTCATGCAACCAACAGTTTCTTTTTTTTTTTAATGGTAACATTAAAATAATTTTATTGTTATTATTAAGGCATTGTATAGAGGGGTTACCATTTCATAAGTCAGGTAATGAGTACATTTGGGGTTTTTTGAACAATGACACTCCTGTTTTTGCTTTACCCATTTCCCCATCCCATCCCTGCCTATAAGTGACATAGGTCATTTTCCACATATTATATACTGACTACTATTTGTTCACCTTTCTGCCCTCCTTTCTTGCATCCTCTTTTTAACCTTCCTAAAAACACCAAAACAAACCCAAATACCACTATCAGCAACAACAGCACAGCAATAATGACAAAAACCCTCATGTTTCCATTTCTTGAATGAAATGAATTCCAACAGTTTCTAAAAGTCATCAATTCTTATCACTTTGTTTTTTCTCTCTCTGTATCTCTGCTGTACTTATTGTGCTATTTAATAGAAGGTGAAGCATGACTGAGAGATCAGGATTCAGTGTAGATGGAATGATGCAGATCTGGGGAATAAATACGGAGTTTATTTGCTCTGCTATACATTTAGTCATATCGCCATTTAACAATTTTCTCAAATAAGCCAGTGCAGGTGTTAATTTGCCCCAGAGAGGGACTTGAAACCCCACTCACAGCTTGCTTGAGGTTTTATTTGGCAAGAGCAAAAATACCTATATTTGGGAGACACTGGTATGTGAATTGAATCTCTCCACTAATTGATTAAATGCAAAGTTATACTAAATCACCCCACTCAAAGTGAGGTTGACTTGTAAATGCTCCCAGAGGCAATTAGTGACTAGGCGCATCCAATCAACAGAAAAAACAATTCAGACTTGGGCAATAGTGGGTGGCAAGAAATCTGGAAGATCGACATTAAACAAACCCTTTGGGTAACTGCATCTCACTCAGATTCTCTAAGTATTAAGGACTATAGCTTATTCCTTCAACACTGTTTTGTAAACATGATTATACATGAACAGTGCTTCTGTGAAGCACAAGCTATAGGGGGCTGGGGAGGTGGCTCAGTGGTAGAGCGCTTGCCTTGCATGCCTGAGGCCCTGGGTTCGATTCCTCAGCACCACATAAGCAAAAAGAAAAAAGCCAGAAGTGGTGCTGTGGCTCAAGTGGTAGAGCCCTAGCCTTGAGCTGAAGAGCTGAGGGACAGCGCCCAGGCCCAGAGTTCAGGCCCCATGACCGGACCCAAAAAAAAAAAAAAAAAAAAAAACCACAAGCTACATATTTAGTTCTTATCTCTGCAGGTCTGGCTAAGGTGTCACTTCTCCCGAAAGTCTCCTTCACGTCGAAGTAATTTCTCGCTTCCATTTTCTCAGGACTTTATCCACACCTGATTGCATGCTGGTTCTCTTCTCTGCACTGAAGTATCAAAAGTTGTTATGTAGTGTCTGCCCTCCTAGGCCATTAGCCTGGCTGAGACCATGATCTCTGCCTGAAACACTTTGTGTCTTCCACAAATCTAGCTCAAAGCCAAAAATGCATAGAGGTACAGATGACTGGAATCTTCCCCTCAAAGCAGCCTACTAATATTAATCATTGTTCTCCTTTGTCATACAAAACAAGATTCTTGAAAGATAGTATCTATCCTTTCTTTAGAAACTCTTCTAAAACAGAACTGCTTTTTTGGGGGGGGGAGAAGCAATTTTCCTAGCAGGAATAAAAAGCAACATGTTTGAATTCATGCATATTCCAATTCACTTTTATCAATGAAACACCAAGGGAAACCTGCTCGGATCTTCCTTTGAGTTCCACTCCACTCAGGGCCTGAGCATTGTCTCTTAAGCCCTTTTTCTTTCACTCAGAGCTAGCACTCTACCACTTAAACCATAGCTCCACTTCTGGTTTAATGGTGATTAACTGGAGATAAGCGTCTCATGGACTTTTCCTACTTAGGCTGGCTTCAAACTATGACCCTCAGATCTCAACCTCCTGAGTAGCTAAAATTACAGGCCTGAGACACTGACCCCAGTGTTTTATTGTTTGGGGCTTTGCTGTTTTTCAGCTTAGAACACACCTATGCCATTCTTACCCATTCTCCCATCCTCCCCCATCCATCATCAGGTACCTCCCTCCCTCCTCTACCCCGTACTAATTTCTTTTCAAGCAAAAGAAGGTCTTTGTAGTACCCAAAGATAAGGTGACACAGATAACTAAAAAGCTGGCTAGTCCTGAAGTAAGTCCTATGGGGCTTTGAAGGTGGTACTGTCAGAGTGCTTTGGTTTACAGGAGCTTTCTCCTTAAATTTATCAATATCAATCAGCTAGCACTGAAATGAAGGCTTGCATTCCCCAAACTTGGAGCAACTCATAGCAGGACAGGAGATGATGAAACATGGAAGAAATAGAAATAAATGAAAGAAATAATAATTAACTTATTGTTCATTCTCTACACTTTAAAAGTGCTTTCTCATCCCTTGCAATTTAATTACTAAATTTTGCATGTGCATTCCTCTTCTTCCCAGATAAGAACAGCGAGTCTAAAGGCATTGAGGAGACAGAACTGGTACTGCAATACTGTCTCAAAGTACTTATACTTACTGATAAGAAGACATAATAGTGCCTGGGCGCTTATGACCCATGTCTGTGACCCTCTGCTACTTCAGAGGCTGAGATCTCAGGATCCAGGAGCAAAGCCAGCCCAGGCAGGAAAGTTCATGAAATTCTTATCTCCAATTAATCACCAAAAAGTAGTAAAGTGCCAATCTTGAGCCAAAAAGCTAAAACTAAAGCTAAGTGTTCCAGCCCCACTACTGGCAAGCGAAGAAAAACTATGTATAGTGTATTATTAAAAATAATAATAATATAAAAATGATTCCTACTTTTATGGATAAAGTGAAGGTAGAATAGATTAATACATAAAGTACTGTGCTTTAACTTTCTGCTCCTCCATGACCTGCTTTTCTCATCATCCTTATTTACCTGGGCATGTTAAATTTGGCCATTAGTAAACTACAAAGCAAATGATAACATGTGATTTTTTTAAAAGCCAAAGCAATATCCTATTACTTCAAAATATGTTGGTTTATATTTAATGGGTGCTCACCAAATACCAAATATAGTTTGAGCACCATATTTGTATTGATTCATCCCATCTCCACTACAACTATATATAATAAGAACTATTGTATATCACATGTATATTTTATATTATATTATATATAAGTAGTTATGTATTATATTATATACTCATCTAATCTTCACCACAACCATATATAGCAAGTACTAATACATATTATATGTATATATATATATATATATATCTTGTTCTAATATATATATATCTTGTTAGTTGCTCTCACATATTAATTTTGAAAGCCAAGGTCTCTGAGCCTCTCTAGACCTGAACTATCCAGTAAGGTAAACTCCAGTCACATATAACAAATAAAGACATCAAAAAGTTACTAGTATAGCTGAAAAGATAAATTTCTAATTTTATATAACTTTAATTTAAACTTGGATTTAACATGATGGTTTGCCGTTTTCTTGCACTAGACAGCAATCAATGAAAGGAAGTGGTAATTGAGACATAATATCCAAAAGAGGTGAGTCCTAGAATTGCTATAGCTGATGGCTCTAGAGAGGAGGAGATGCAGGAAGAGTCCAGAAATCTCTCTGCTGAATGTCTAGAGAGGCTGGGGCACTTGAATTTCACAGAACAAAGTGCATCAAAGGAGATTATAAGAAAAAGGAAGAAGTTAGAATCTCCCCTAAGATCTTTACTCAACAGAACCTGTGATCAGTGCAAGTATGTGAGAAAACCACCCAACAATAGACTAGGAACACACAAAAGGAAACAGTGTTCAGTAAACCCTCAGGACCAAATGATATCCCTTTTGGTAGTCCATGGAAACCTTATGATTCATGGGACATTGAGTCCAGTATACCAAAAGGTCTTGCCTTTTAAATTTAGCTCTACTTTGTTATTGGAACTAGTTCTTTTCTGAGCCCATCCACATACCTTAAAAATAGCATCTAAAAGGACAGGATTGTTTCCTAGTGACTTAACTTGTACTACAACAAACTTCAAGAATAATGAATTTTTTTTAAACTGAAAGAGTGAGGGAAGGGATGACATTGCCCAAAAAGAAATGTACTCTTAACCTGACATGTAACTGTAACATCTTTGTATTTCACCTTTATAATAACAATATTTTTTAAAAAATAATGAATAGAAATACCAAAAGAAAAACCTAATATCAAACAAGGAAAAATTCACAATCACTAGCATTTCATCAAAAACAGTCAATCAAATCCCAGTACCACAACAACAACAACAAAAAACTTGAATCCTGATATGGTAGTTCACATCTGTAAACCCTTGGGAGATTCAAGGCCAACCTGGGTCACAAAGTGAGATCCTAGCTAAATTAATCATATTCTTGAGAATTTTATAGAAACAGAAACAATGCCCATTTGAACTGAAAAGAAGAGGAAAAGGACAAAATGAAAGAAGACTGACAACCTCTGAAATTTTTCTGGCAGAAAACAGACTGATAAAACTACTCAAGAAACACACCCTATCCTTCATGCAGAAGAAGAGATATCTCTCAGGAATGCCCCACCATCACAGAAAGCAAAGGGTTAATCCTAAACTCTGAACCTCAATAGTGTTTGCAGTACTTCAAAATTATCTGGGCTTGGTGACCCTTTCTTCTTCCCATTTCTTCCCACTTCAAACAGAAATGTCTACCAGTGGTAGTCTATACCTGTTCCTGCATATTGTATTTTGGAAGCAGAGTACTTATTTTTTGTTTGTTTTCTCACGGATCTACAAAGGAAAGGTACTTTTACCCTCATATGGGTCTTGTACATGCCTGGTTTAAAGTCTTTAGATGATGTAATTTGGAACTTATCAGCTGATAAAAAGAGATTTTGGATTTGAGTTGATAATATAATGATTAAGATTTTTCAAGTTATTGGTATTAGAGTGAATATATTTTGCAAAGTGGGACAGGCATGAATCTTTGGGGGATTGGAGTATACATTGTGATAAGCAAAATAATGGTTCCCCCAAAGATGTCCCTGGGTTTATTACTAGAACCTATAGATCTGTCACCTTCAGGGCAAAAGGAATTGTGCATACAATCAAATTTTAGATGTTAAGATAGGAGGATTTTTATCTTGGATAAAAGATAATCTTGGGCACAATTATCTTGCGTACAATATAATCATAAGAGATAAGAATACAGGGAAAGGCTGCCTCAAATTCCCAAAATGAAATTATTCTTCCCAAAAACTGAAGCCAAAAGTCCCTCCAAGTTGTTGCAGTCTGGCAGCCATAGCAGAAGCAGTTGCCAAAATATAAACTACAAAGAGTAGTGGGGAATGAATGATTGATGAGCAGAGCAGGAACAGGACTTCATATGTAAATCTCATTATACAATGTTGACCCACTCATGTTAAAATAGCCCTTCTGTTTTCTTCACAAAAGGCCTTCCTGTTGATACAGAAATGTCCAAGCCACCTTACTATCATACCTGATAAGTTCCCATCCAACTTTAATCTCTACAAAAATCCCCAACTACTTTGAGATTAAAATACAAAACCATTAATATGGCTTCCTGCATACCATAATGGACACTGGCCATAAAGCACTAGTCCAGACAAACCCAGGCATATGAGCAGAATATCACCTCTGACTACTGTGTCCCCTGTAGCCTAGTGCCTGCCTACATGTTCAGGCACTCATCAACTCTCACGCATGTTAGACCTCATTGTGTTGGTTTCTGCTTATGACCTCTATATTCTGTTGCCTCTACCTAAAATGCTCTGACTCCTTCCAACACGAAGCTTCTATTCACTCTTCAAGTCTGCTGACATACCATTTTCTCAAGGTGGCCTTTCTCTGCCTACCACCATCTCCTACTCCAATTGAATCAGACCTGCCTGTATTGTTCTTGTTTGACAGCCTATACATCCCCTTCAATGCGATTATCGACATTTTAATTTAATAATGACTTGTGTAATTTGCTGTGCCCTTCATTAGATTTTAGAGCAGGGACTGAATCTGTCTTATATACTCTTACTGATAACCCTACTATTCACACACTGTGCAGTACATAGAAGGAATTCCAACACAATAGCTAGTACTCAGTGAGCACTTGCTACAAATAGATAGTGCTGTATATCCCCATGAGGTAGCTGTTATAATGATCTATCATTTTATTTATTTATTTATTTATTTATTGGAGTCTAAATATTTGGTTTTTTATTTTAGGAATGAGTAAAAAATATGGCTAAAAATTTTTTTTTTTTTTTTTGTCAGTTGTGAGCCTTGAACTCAGGGCCTGGGTGCTGCCCTTGTTCTCTTTTGCTCAAGATTTGTGTTCTACCACTTTGAACCACAGTGCCACTTGCAGTTTTCTGGGGGTTAAATTGGAAGTAAGAGTCCCACAGACTTTGCTGCCAAGGCTGGCTTCAAACAGCAATCCTCAGATCTCAACCTCCCTGAGTAGCTAGGATTATAGGCATGAGCCTACTGGCACCTGACCTGAAAATTTTTTAAATATGTCCAAAGGAATATAATTTACCCCATCTTTTCTCTCCACTTGTGTCTTCCTTCTTTCTGTACAGATAGTCATTGTTATGTATTTCTTTTTTATTAATTTTTATTTGTATACATTAGCAGTATGGGGACTTTTACTGTGACATATCCATATATGTCTATAACATATCCCAGTGTCAATCTCACACAATCAATCTCTCCCTTAGCTCCTCCTTTCCCAACACAACTTCAGCCAGCCTTATCATTCTGTTTTCATACATGCAAACAAAACAGGGGTCTACTATTTTATATGAGAAGACAAGCTAATTCCTGCCCAAAGTCTAAAGCCAGTAGCACGACTAGCATTTGGACCCATGCTTTAATAACCATCCTGTGCTGCCTTTATAAAGTGTCTCTTGGATGCTTAACTGAACTGTAGTCAAGTTTCCAAAGAGAATGCAGCCATAGACATCTCTGTACACATGGTCTCTTCATTAGGTAAGAGACAGAGAAGGTAGAGGGGTAAAAATAGAGATGACAGTAAGGGATATATCCTGTAAAAAATATGACTAGCCAATGGTTTTCAAGAGTTTTGTTAATACATTCCACTATGGGTGCTCCACCAAAATCCTCAGGAGAACATTTCACTGCCAAACCAAATATTTTACTACCACGCCCCCTAGTGCCTCCTCCTACCTTCAGAACACTCCTTGCATATGTAAATACTCTTCAGGCAATAAGAAAAAATAGCAATCCTGATCCCCACATACAGACCAGATAAACATTCCCCAGGCAAACCCTCCTCTTAGCCTCATGCAAAGGGGAAGTGTCTTTACCTTGAAATAAAAATGCTTTGCTGGCATTGTGCAATCCAGACACCTGAGTGACTCCGAAGGTGGTGTTCACAAGGTCAAGCTCACTAATGATGTCCATCTGAAGGTCAGGGTCCATCCCAAAGCCCACCACTGGAAAGAAACAAAGAGCATGTTGCCTTAAATAGCAGATTTCAAGCTGCAATACAAACATAGATTACTCAGGCAGGGAGTACAAGGGGTACAGGAAAGCCAGTGATGAGTATTTGGGAGACTTTCTCCCACAAGAGAAAAGGAAAGCAACTCTGTTTAATCACCCTATTGAGAATGAACTTTCTTTGCACTTTCTCCAGCCCCTTTCCCCATTACGGATGAATAATTCCTCATCCAAACTCCCTTGTGTGAGACAGGCAAATTCCAAGGGTGCCTCTTATCCAGAGAGTGTTTTTCAGAATGATTCACTCATGATTCCCAATTGTGTGTGTGTGTGTGTGTGTGTGTGTGTGTGTATTAATAAAGCTACAGATCATCCAAGGGACTGTGTTTAAGCCCTTCATAAAGGCTCTATCTCCCTCGACTCAGCATCTCAATAGTGCAATTCTGATTGCGCAGTTGGAGCTGTTTTAATCAGCAACAGCTGTCAACTTTCACGTGATGGTAATGCAGTCTCTGAGGCAGGATTCGGAGAGTTTGCACCCAATTTGTCCCGCATAGACTAAGTGAATATTCATCAGGACATCATGAGGTACCATAAACCTCTCCTGTCCTCCTAGCCTCTCCTCCCCACCCCACCCCCAAGCTCTACAGATGAGGGGAGGGAAATCTACCCCATCCTTCCTCTTTTCCTGGTAGGAAACCAAAGCTGCTGCCACAATTGAGGGTCCTGTCCGCACAAGGTTGATCAGGTAGATTGGTCAGCTGAAACCTGTCATTGCCAAGGCCAAAAAGAGGTTAAAATGAAGGCACCATGCCTGCAGCTGCCTTCTTTGTTTTTGTCAAGCTTCTTCTTATTTCTTGAACTGAAGTGTAAGTATATGGCCAATTATGCAATCTATTTACCTAGAGCCATCTTGTGACCCAGTGTAAGGAGCTTGGATATTATTCTATTTCTAATCTTTGCAAGATTTTAAGTATTATGTTTAAGAGGAAGGGACAAGGGAGATACTGTTTTCCTGATTAAATATAATCTAACTTTGCCTTCCAACTGACTGCCATTGCTATCCTGCATACAGAGTGAAAAGGAGGACTGAGCTGGGCAGTCTTCTGCCATCCCAAGTATAGACATAGGAACCTGTTGTTTAGACTTGTGATGCTTTTCTCCACATGAGCTCAGATGCCAGCAGCTCTGTGATCACCTTGAAAAGACAGGAAAGGAACTAATATTTCAATTTGATCTATAGTGTTCTGTACCTATATGGCAGAAATTAAATCAAGGATGATCTCCAAAGACCTTCATTCTAGGAATTTTGAAAGTGGCTGGACACAAAAAGGAAGCATGCATTCCTATAGCCCCAGTGCACTGCATAGATCCTGACATAGTATAGGCTTTTAATTTAGGACTTGATTAATTACATGATTAGTGGGTGAATGATTGTCAATTTGGGAACAATAACCTCAGAGCAATATGCATATTTGGGGATGCCATGAAAAGGCCAGATGGCATAAAGGCCAAGGAAATTTTCATAGGGACTATAGTCAGCTGAATTATTGGCCTCAAATCTTTGCCCCTCCCTTATCCAGTTCCTGTGCTTTGCAGTTCCTTTCACTAGAATTAGAAGATTCCTTTCCATCCCTTGGCTTTGAGCTTAGCCATGTACCTGTCTGGACCACTGGGATGTTAGTGACATTACACAAGCTGAGGCTTGACTATTCTTGAGAGGTAGGACTGATTGTCTTGTTCTTCTGTACCTTGCAGGACATGGTCCTGCAAGCCTACTAATCCAAAAGGCCACTGGAGTAGAACCCTATTTAACTGAGAACAGAGCTCAGCCAAACCTGACCAGGTAAGTCAACACCAGACCAACTTACAGCCATGTATACCACAATAAATAATTTTTGTTTCCAGTCAGAATTTTCTGTCTGGCTATGCCACACTGTTGCAGTAAAAGTCCATGCAAAGTCTCACCATGATTCTCATTCCAAAAATATCCAAATTTTCCCAGCAATGAAACAAGCCTCAAAGACAACCAAGCAGACTCTAAAGAACTGAGAGAACAAGAAATGGTGTATTGAATCCCTACCCTAAACAAGAACACCCTTGATCTAGAAAGTACTGTGAAACACTAAACTAAAAAAAAAAAAAAAACACAACCACAAAAAACCTCATTTTCTGCAAAGCACGTGCCATCAGTAAAACCACTTCTCAAAGCCTGTTTCCTCATCCATAAAAAGAAGATAATAATACCTCCTCCCAGACTCTGGAGATCTCAATGGTAGCTACATGAACACTCCAACAGAGCAGTCTGGCACATCGTTGATGCTCAGCTGGAGTTTGCTTTACTTGTTCTCTAGATCATGCCAGCTCCCTAGTCTTCAGCTCTTCTGGAAAATGCAAGAGACATAGCTGTCCCTCCCAGCTGAGAACTGTTCTGCTCCTTTACTAAAACAACCCACAAAACAGAACAGGTGAAAAGAAATCAATTAGGTTTCTGGATACAGTTTTCTTCTCCCCCATTAATCTGTCTTCTTCAGGATGAATATGCTCAGTGTCAATAATAGGATCTATACTGCTTAGGGAATCAGAAAACCTATTAGTAAGGCAGCATTTATGTGACCTCTTCTGAACCTTAGGTTGTATTAGGCAAGTGTTGGTTCCATTCAGTTTTATTTCGTTTGCTTTTTTTTGTTTTATTTTTTCTGTGCTTTTTTTTTCTGTCAGTCATGAGGCTTGAACTCAGGGACTAGGTGCTGTCCCTGAGCTGTTTCACTCAAGGCTAGCACTCTACCACAATGCTACTTCCAGTTTCCTGGTGGTTAATTGGAGATAAGAGTCTTGGAGATAAGACTTTCCTGCCTGGGCTGACTTCGAACCACAATCCTCAGGTCTTAGCCTCCTGAGTAGCTAGGATTGCAGGCATGAGCCACCTGCACCTATCCACTTTTATTTTAATATTTCTGTCTCTTGCCCAAGCATAGAGCTCCTGCCCTTTCCTAAGAAACTATATTAATGTTTCTACTTTTGACATAACAGCTCTGCAAATGGCTGAAACTGGGAATTAGATTTAACAGGATGAAAAGCTCCTGGGGAGAAGATATTTTAAAAACCTGGAAAGCAACGTGTCAATGTCACAGAGGCACTTGAAGCCTAGCTTTGGCATTCAGAACTTCCACCTTAACTTCCAAAAGCATGACACCTCCTGTTGCTGCTGCTGTACTACTAGCCAATCATCAGCCCTATTTGAAGAGTGCTAGAGCCCAAAGCCCATTCAGTCCACCTTTGTTGCCCAGAATCTAGACTTCCAGAAAAAAAAATCTTCCTAACCAATGGCCCACTTCAAATCTAGTCTGGCTCATTGCCTATGGTGGCTGCTGTTTTCCTGGTCCATGAAGAGTACAATGATGCTGAACATTCTCTAAGACCTCATTTAACAACAGAATTTCATGATCACTTGATCCATTCCTAATATTCTTAAAAGCAATCCTTAAGCAATATGTTTTATGTGTGTTCCTAGTTAGCCAGTGTTTTATAGGATCACAGACTGGGGGTTCAAATTCACTGCTCCATTATTCAATACGTAATTAACGAACCACCTGGGAATTACTTCAAAAGGAGAAAAATCTCTCCAGTAGGTGGCAGCAAAGGGCATTTACTGGGCACAGAGGGTCCTGATGTGACCGTTACTTTCTTCACCTTTTACCCTAGTGAGCAAAACAAACTGGAACTCAAGGAGGGGAACCATCTTTGAGTTCATATTCCTCACATCTGCAAGCCTTGGGAGATAATTCATGAACATACTGTGCCATTACTGCTCATACTGTAACTGGTGAAATTTTTATTTGTAAGTGATGCCCACATTATTTTTTTTTTCCTCCGAAATAACAAGAACTGAAGAACAGCGCCCCCTAGCCCAACTCTAATTTGCACTCCAAATCAAGTGGTCTGAACCAGAGCCTCTTTACAACACCTATCATTAGATCTTTTCATATGTAACTGCTTTTGCACTGCAGTCTTTCTTTAATTAAAATGTGCCTGATATCATCTATTCATTTCCACTACAAGGCAGTGATATCTAAGCAGCTCACTAAGTGAACCACATGTTTATTTCATCTAGGACTGTTAACAGCCCAGACAATTGTCTCACTTGACAAATAAACTTTCCAAGCAGCTGTCTGGATCCTGATAAAGTTATCACCAGCCAGACTTTACTACCTAAAGAAGACGGATATGTGATGTGAGGAAGGTTCCTGGGCAGAATTAAAGGGAATGCCCTCAAGAAAGCCACCACTCCTACCCCTTCAAGCTACAAGAAATTATAATGGTATGAATTAAGAGACAATTTCTCCCTGTCTCCTTGGTAGGAGAAATATGTGGCATCTGGTACTGAAGTAGTATCAAGTGGCATGGAAACCCAGGCTCCAGGGACAATGGGTCAGATTCTTCCCTGCTTCTCGGCTTTTGGCTGGCTCTTTTCCTCTGCCTCAAATGCTTTCCCACTTTAACCCCCTGAAGCCTTCAAGACGCAAGTGGAAATAACACTTTCTGAGTAGCGCCTTTCCTAATCACTACCACCTATCTGTAGAATTAATTCCCACCTGCCTTCTTCTGTATCTCCTTGAGCCAAACTTTTTTATAAATCCCACCTCTATACCTCCTGTCAAACTGGTTAACAAAAACCTTTCCTAACTCTAACAGACTTTCAGCCAAAATGTACATACCCAGTAGTCAAGGGCCAAGTGAGTCATGTCCTCTTTACCTCTAAGTTACTCCCAAGTAGGACTCTCAACTGTGTGTTGAATGCAAAAGTCAACACGTGACCAGATTTCCACAGCATGTATGGAAAAGGGTGCTGGGGGGCGGGGGGGGGGGGGGGGGGGGGGGAAGGGGGGGAACAACAAGACTGTGTTCTTAAAGAGAGTCTCTATAAGTAATATGCCTGGAAACCCTGTCTACTCCAGAAGGGAGCATGCTTAGGACAACTTTTAAAAACAGTAATGACCACAAAGGCTGCAGACCAATTTATATCAGGTGATGTGATGTGTACTGAGGATGTAAAATGCCTCCACTTCCATCAAATTTCTCTCCCACAAGGCTCTGCCTTGTGTGTCCTGATCTTCCTCATCCTTCCAGGGTGTTCTTAGCTTTCAAAGAGAACCTATCCTGATAAACCTGATTCTAAGAAGCAACGATTCCAGACTCCACAGAGTCTTTGCTTCTCTGTCTCCAGGGGAGCTCCTGTGGAGATAAGGAAAGGTACTAGGGGTTCTTTTGCTCCTGGAGAAATGGTCTCCTTGATGCTCTTGGATTAAGCAAAGGAAAACTGCTGCTGGTTCAGTTCTGGGAAAATGGTAAGAGCCAGTCTAGAAGCTGTAAGATCCTCAAGCAGGTAAACTGCGAAAGACTGGTGTCTGCGTAACAAACAGGGGCAACTTTTAAGTCAACCAAAGCCAGAGTCCCTGCTCAGCACTCATAGGGTTAACTTGTTCCCTGCCCTGGAGGAGAATATGCCTCTAGAAAAGACAGGAAGACAGACAGACAGACAGGAGAAGGAAGGAAGGAAGGAAAGAAGGAAGGAAGGAAGGAAAGAAGGAAGGAAGGGAGGGAGGGAGGGAGGGAGGGAGGGAGGGAGGGAAAGAGGAAGAAAAAGAGAGAAAGGAGGAAAGAGAGAAAAGAGAGAAGGAAGGAAGGAAGGAAGGAAGGAAGGAAGGAAGGAAGGAAGGAAGGAAGGAAGGAAGGAAGGAAGGAAGGAAGGAAGGAAAGAAGCTGGTAAGGAGACAAGGTATAGGGAGAAAGAATGACTATACGTCCATTATAGGGTTCAACGTCAGTCACCAAGGAGGACCGAGGATATCTGCTATATTACTGAAAATCCTCCTCCCTCCCCTGCATCGGGAGGCCCTTCTCTGGCAATGTCTTACCCTAGTCCACCTCCCGGTCACCTCTAAGCATCTACTCCTAAGGAGCTCCTTGGAGAAGCCAGTCCTCCCGGGGGATTAGGAGACAGGGGAGCTGATGGAAGCGGAAGGAAGGAGTCCTCACAATGAACTGCGGACTTGAGACAATTACACCCGTCGCCTTGCTCCTCCTCCCTAGCCAGCAATCTTCCATTAGAGCCGGGGAAAATTGGGCTTGGAGGTTGAGGAAAATCTCCCAGGTTGTCTTGCCTGCTCCAATTTCCACACACACACACACACACACACACACACACACACACACACACACCTGCTCCCCGAATAAACTAGCTTGTTCGCTCAGCCCTAGGGGCGGGAAGCGGGTGGAGCAACAATACTCCTGGAGTGGGGAGAGTTAAGAAAAGGACCAGAAAGAAATCCCGGGATCCCGGAGCTCTCCCCCCGGCCCCCGCAGCCGTCCTCCGCGCTTCGCCTGCCTTTCCCCGGCCCCGGCCTCGCCCGGAGGCAGGAAGCGCTTCCTTCGCGGGATGCATCCCCCCGTGGCTGCCCTTCTCCCCTCGCCCCTGCCCGGGGACAGCGCTGTCCACCGCGCCTTGCAAGTTCGTGGATGTGAGGCTCTCCAGGCTCGCGATCGCTGCGGGTTTTGACTCCCCGGAACCCAGAAACTGGTTACTAGCCAAAGCCAGGGTGCGACCGCACGGCCGCGCCCTTCACTCTTTGAACCGCACGCACCCCCCCCCCGCACCCCCAACACACACACATAACACCCCGCAGAAGAAGACACTTCTTGGGGCATCTTCTAGCTCAGGAGTTCCTCTTCTCGCCCTTTCACCCCAAAACCGGGCAGAAAGATTTTTAAGGATCGGTCCACGCTACCGCCCTTCCCTTAGGTCGGCGTAGAGCTCGCCTCCACATCTCCCTCCATGGTCTGGGTGGGTGCTAGGTACAATCGGGATGGGGGAGCGGGGGCTTCCCACACACACACAGTGCCCACACCATCCCCCCAACCCTCCCCCTCCCACCCCCGCTTCCCGGGGCTCACCCCTCCATCCGCCCCAGCTGGCTTTACCTGTCCGGGCGATGCACACGCAGAGCCATACAACTAAAATCACATCCATCGGCATCGCTCGCGTGGGTCCCCGGCCAAGCAGGGCTCGCCGAAGCCAGGGGGGAGGAAAAAAATGCGCCTGGATCCCGGGGCGCGCGCGGGTCTCGCCGCCGCCAAACTTGCTAGCGGGCGGCAGGGGAGGCGGCTCGGCTGCGCGCGGGGCGCTGCGCTTGGGGATTGCGCCCGGGAAGGCAACCCCGGCCGCCCCGCCCCCAGCCCGCCCCCAGCCGCGGGCAACCGCCGCGGCCACCGGGCTCCGGCTCCGGCCCCGGCCCCCGCTCCCGCTGCGGCTGCGCTCGCCCTGGATGGAGCTCGCCGGCTCCCGAGCGCAGGAGACTCGGCCACTCCGGCAGGTTGTCCTTGGCACTGCGGGGGGAGAGAGGGGTGGCGCGGGGGGGGAGAGCGGCGATCGGCTTCTCTTGCTGCGCTCTTGGAGCTGTGAGGACCCAGAAGGCAGTCCACGGCAGCTTCTGCCACCTGGAGCACCCGAGCGGGAGTCCCGGGACCCGAGATGAAGGGGGGAGAGGGGGGAGAAACGGGGGTAGGGGGTGGTTAGAGGTTTCACACGCTCCAACTGCGCACAGCGGTGCTCGCCACAGTCGCTGCCTCCTCCTCTGCGCGGCCGTGGGGGCTGCTGAAGTTGGCACAGTTCATCCTGGCCGAGTCCAAACGCCGCGAAGCCCTCGTGGGTGGGTTTGGGGGGGTTCTCTCTCTCTCACTCACTCTCTCTCTCTCTCCCCCCCCCCCCTCCGGGAACCCAGTCCCAGGCGACGGCCCCGAGTGTGCCCGGCCCCTCCTTGGAAACCAGTCACTCGGGATTGGCTCTGGGAACTACGTGGGGAGGGGCGAGCGGGGGGGGGGGACCCCGGAGGGACGATGGCTGAGCCCCTGGTTCGCCACCAGTACCTTCGCTACCTGTGATCTCCAGGCAGGTCCCTAAAGGAGGGTATGGGGGGGGGGGGGTGCTCCTAGCTGGAGAGATCTGCCGTGGAGGTTTGGGACGTCTATTTGCAACCCTCACTCTGCAGGGCAAATGCTGCCACGTAGGGGAAATTCTTAACCTTCTCCCTCCCTCTTCCCCCCCCCCCCCCGCCCCTTTCCCTTCCCCTCCCCCGCCCCTTTCCCCTCCCCCCTCTCCCGCCTTGCATGACTTTCTGGATGGCTTTTTCAAAATAAACCACTCTCCCTTCATACTCACATGGGGCTGGGGGAGGGGGGACTGCCTTTCCTCTGGGGGTTCTCACTCCAAAAAGCATTCTGTGGAGAGAGAAACTAGGTTTCCTTTTCAGCCTGTGGAGGAGTAGATGAGGGGAGGTCTCCCCCATTCTCATTCTCCAGGCTAGCCCTTCCAGGACTGTCCTAAAATGACTTCGCTCGTGGGAGACCTCTTGTCCTATTTCCTATCTGTCCCACATCCGTCCAGGATATGATTATAAGCCAGAATGTAGCGTCAAGGAACTAGAAGTGACAGCACCTCTGATAAATAACCAGATGAGTGCTGTGAGATGCAGAGTTCCCAGCTACTTAGCTGAGCATGCTCTCCACAGGAGCCCAAGCCCCCTGCCCAAGCCCCAGGGGCCCCTGTTCCACCCCTGTAACGCACTGGGGATCCAAAAGAGGAAAAAAGCAAACTCCCCAACATCTCTCCTTTATTTCCTGGAAACCAAATCCTCTTCAAGAGGATTTCTCACTCTTTGCACCCTCGCCCCGCCCCTCAGCTTTTGACGGATTAGAGCCCCAATGAAAGTCACCAGATTAGGAGCCCTGGTTTATTAAAACAGGTTTCACTCATATGCTCCTCTGGTCTCTGCCTTATTTTTCTGGATGTTTCTGCATGCAAGCTGTTTTATTACTTGGCCCTGTACATTGTGGTCTCTCAGCAGATGAAAAAGGAAATGAACAAGAAGGTAAACCTCAGGTCGCAGAGTATTCTGTGCAGACCACAAGCAGAGTTGAAATAATAAGAGGTAAACTGATGTTAACTTTTCCCCCAGGCTTCAGCTTGCCCTAGTGGAGACCTCTCTGCCTTGACTTTGTGTCTTCATTCCCGAGTCTGAACTCTTCCTTCCACCTGGAGCACATTATACATAAAGCTAATATTAAGTCACACACTTTGAAGAAAGTTAAGATTTCCTAAGTCAGGCTAGCTCTGTAAGCGGGACATCGTAGGCCATACTGTGTTAAGAGACCCATGCCGTCTTTAAATATAGCTCAGCAGCCTTTTATGGCTTTGAACTGTTGCCTCCCCGGCCTTTTTTTTTCTTTTATTCTCACCAACCTTGGAATCCTTAGGAACCAGTGGAAAGGAGAAGGGAGTGGGAGACAAATATGACCAATGTACATTGCGTACATGTATAAAAAGAATGAGCTACATCATCCCTGGCCATAAAGGAAATGCAAATCGAAACAACTCTGAGATTCCACCTTTCTCCAGTTAGATTGGCCAACTCCAGTTAGATTAGCCACCTTTCTCCAGTTAGATTGGCAACTGCACTGTTGGTGGGATTATAAACTAGAACCTCTAGGACAGCAGTCTGGAGGTTCCTCAAAAACCTAAACATAGATCTTCCCTATGACCCAGCCATACCACTCCTAGGAATCTACCCTTAACATCATGAGCCAGAATATAACATTAAAAACAACAACAACCAAAAAAAAAAAAAAAAAGCCTGCACACCCATGTTCATTGCCACACTATTCACAATAGCCAAGACATGAAAAGAGGCCAGATACCCCACAGTAGATGAATGAACCCAAAAAAAAGGGTACTTGTATACAATGGATTTTATACAGCCATTAGAATACAATTGTATCATTTGAAGGGAAATGGATGGAACTATAACAAATCATGTTAAGTGAGGTAAGCCAAGCTCAGGGAGACAACTGGCACATCTTCTCTCTGATAGACAGAAATTAGATCTAAAATACACTGGGATATGATATGTTATGCAGGATTCTACATACTTACACAGTGAGACCAAAAGAGGATACTCTTAGGAGAGAAACACAAAGAAGTAATACCTATGTGCCTCTTTATATGTATATAAAATAATATATCAAAATAAGCTCCAAGAGATGGAAAAAGAGATCCCTCTTTTTTATTTTAATTTTTGGAAGATTGTTTTCTTTATGTATGGTGTATTTATGTGTCTATCTTAGGGGGGAAAGCATACAGAACTTGAGAGAAAAAAGGTGAAAAGGTACAGCAGTGGAGCACACGGGACATTGGTGAAAGTGAACTATACAACTCCGGGGTGGGGGTGGGAGGGATGGACTGGGAGAGAGAGGAGGGAAGTCGCTGTGCAAAAGGAACTGTACTCCTTACCTGACGCTGTAACTGTAATCCCTCTGTACATCACCTTTATAATAACAATAAATTTATTTAATTTGAAAAAGAATGAGCTATTGACTCAATTTGGCTGTATCTCTGGGTCATTCACTGAAAACAAAATAAAGCCTATCTCAAAAGGTTTTTAAATGAAGGAAAGAAATCCCAGATCCCCAAGAATTGCAGTGATCTCAGCGATCTGGCTAAGAACCTTAGAGTTCTCCATCTTCATGCCTCTGTGTAATTAGCTGGTCCTGTGGGGTGAGCCTTTTTGCTTATTCCATTAAATAAATAAAGGGAGACATATGTTCTGTCATAGATGTGTAGCATTCCATCCATTAACAGAAACAATAGTTAATCTCAACAAGGCCATTAATCTTTCCTAGATAACTAAGGGCTTCAATCTCCTCTGTAGCCTTTAGTGCTATAAAGCGGAATTTTTGAATCCTTGAAAAGACATTTTGAGTTTCATGGGTCTATTACGCCACATAGAAGAATCCTAGCAAATTGTAGGGCAATGAAGGGACTGCATGCTATGTGTATGCCTGATGGCAGAATGTTGATCAGTGGGCACAACAACAGGACTTGGCTTTCCTAATGCCATATCCTAAGCCCACTTTCCCATTCAAAGTGATCCACCTATGTGCTTTCTCCAAGAGCCACTAACTTCTTTTATGTATCCCTCCTCTGCTTTTTCTTCCTGACCTCTAAAGATTGGAGTGCCCTAGGACTCAGTCCTCAGCCTTTTTCTCTTCCACTCACAATTGCTCTATTATTGTCATCCATCCTCCTGGATTTATATCTATAAATGACTCCCAAATGTGCTCCTGCCTTTCCTCTGAACCTGGGGCCTATATTTCCATCTACCTACTAGTACAATTTTCTCATGTCATCAAAATTTTAAAACATGTGTGCTTCAAAGAACAAAACCAACATGATAGTAAACAATTTTTACCAGACATGTATCTGATTGGGACTTGGATCTACTAAAAATCTATTGAAACTACATAATGAAGACTCAATTTGAAGGTATGCAAAGGCTCTGAATAGACATTTCTCTGAAGAAGATATACAAGGGGCCAGAAAATACATGAAAAGATCTTCCACATTTTTAGCCATGTGGAAGATGTGACTCAAAACCACAATAAGCCAAGCACAGTAGCGCACATTTGTATGCAAGTAGCACACATTTGTATGCATGTAGTGCACACTGAGACTGAGGCAAGGAGAATCACAAGTTTTAAGCCATCTGGGGCTTCATACTATTTAAGTACAAAAAAAATAAATAAATATCACCTTCTACACATTAGAATGGCCAGTATCAAAGAGACAAACAGTAGGTGTAAATATGGAGAAATTATCACCTTTACATACTGCTACCTGGAATGTAAAATTGTTCTCCAGGAAGCTACACATAGAATTTTCATATGATCCATCAATTCTATCTATAAGAGAAATAGAAACTTTTGCCCACAAGCTAACTTGTACACAAATGTTATAGCATTATTCAAAATAGTTAAAACTATAAACAAATCAATGTCCTTTAATGAGTAGATAAAAGTGTGACATATATATATGGAATATTGTTCAGTAATAAAGAGAAATTAGGTACTGCTATACAGTACAACATGGATCAACTTGAGAACATCATGTTAACTGAAGGAAACCCTTCACAGAGGCCATGTATCAAAGAACTTCATTTCTATGAAATCTCCAAAAAGACAAGACTACAGAAATGGAGCAGTAATCACTGGTTGCCTAGGGCTGAGGGGTCAGATGGGAAGATGATGGGAGGAAGATAGGGGTTACTTTTGTGGTCTTGAAAGTGTTCTAATGTTGATGAGAGTAAAGCTCTCACAGATACTAATAATACACTGACGCCGTTGAATGGTGTGTTTTAAATGGGTGAATTTTGTGATGTGAGCTACACTTCGAGCTGTTTTTTAAACATCTTTAATGATTATAACAAAAGATTGCAAAACAGCCAAGTGGTACCTCTAATTTTTCCTTCCTCCAGAACGTGCTCCCTGACAACTGGGATGGTACTAGCCTTCATTAGATGCTCCAGCCCAATAATCCACTTGTTGTTCTTGTGCCCCTGTGTCCAAGTCATCTAACTCTGCCAGTGTGCCTTAAAGAAAAATCCCATTAGCCTCGTCTTACCAGCCCCAGCTCCAATCCATCACCAGCTATTCCTTGGAATAGAGCAGAGCACACTCCAGACTGTTCCCACTGCCTCCATTCTTGCCCTCTACATTTCAGTCACTCCTCTCCTCCAGAAGACATAGTCTGCTTTTCAAAGCATGACCAAATCATATTTCCTTGTCCAAAAGTCCTCCTGCAAGTCATATTTTAGAACAATCCAAACATCTTTATAAGGCCCTGCCCACTTCCCCAGTTTCATCTCTTCCCATTCCTCCCTCCCTCACTCTGGATGGATTATTTTTGAAGTACCATAAACATTAACATTCCTTCCTTCCTTGTGGTCTTTGTCCTTACTCTTTTTCTACCTGGAATAGTCCACCTTGAATCTTTGTTTGGTGCACTTTGTGTGTGTGTATGTGTGTGTGTGAAAATACCTTACAGAGGGGTTACAATTACATGAGCAAGGTAATGAGTACATTACTTGTCAAGCATTGTTGCCTCCTCCTTTGTTTCCCCTTACCATCCCTTCCCATCTTCCCCCTTCCCATCCCCGCCCCCCCACCCTCCCTCAATCACCCCCCCATTCATTTTTCGACATAATGTTTTGTACATCTCATTGTTGTAATGGGTCCACCTGTATCCCTATTTAAACAATTTGTTTTTTCCCTTCCCCTCCACAAATTATACCAACATCAAATACAGTGAAAACAGGGGTTATACCGTGGGGGGAGGGACATACAAAGCAATAAAGAAATTTTTATAAATATGTTAGAAACAATAGCAAGAAAGAAAAAACATTTGAGTATTCACTTTTAATGTGACTAAAACTTCTGCTAAAATGTTGGCTCCTTGGGAGAGAATCTACCTTTAAAAAAAAAAAAAAAGCATTCTACTTTACCCCCAACGCTTTCTACTTTATGATTTTGTCTTCCCAGATACAGCCCCCACTCCTCAGAGTTAGAATTTTGTCTTCCTTGTTCACCATAGTATTTTTCCACTTAGTGCAGTGCCTGGCACATTTCAGGAGCACAATAATAGTTGAGTGAATGCAACAAAAGATGTTCTCATAGCATAGAGAACTGACTTCTTATTGGCTATCACCAAGGCAATGGCCATATTGACTTGCTCCCCTGGCCCTCAGAGATACTCCATTGCTGATTCCATTTCTCAAGGGTAGTGGATCCCACAAAGAAAAGGGGGGAAGGATTCCTTGTCACTATTCAAATTGAATCCATAGGCTACAGGTAAATCCAAGCATGAGACACTTCCCATCTACAGCTTTCAAATTCCCACTCCCAAAGTTATTGTCCTTTGTCCAAACAGCTTAACAACTACCTTCTCATTGTGGACATAGTTGCTTATAAAACAGGAGAAAATGAGAGAGCAGTTATATGTCCTTCAACACACACACATAGACACACACATACATACCAAAAGACAAGTTCAAGTCTTAAGTCTGGTACCTGATAGTATGACCTTATTTGGAAAGCGGAGTCTTTGTAGAGAGAATCAAGTTACAATGAGTTCAATATGGGCCTCAATCCAATGTGATTGACCCATTTTATGGGAAAGCAGTCAAGAAGACTGTCATCTCTATCCTCAAAGATATCAAATATCTTTCTGCCAGGAAATAACAATCTACTACCTACATTTTGCCCACTGTGGCCTGCCACATAACATCTCAACTCTGTGTGGCCACTGAAAGCACTTATAAACTACATTTTTCAGCCTTAGATCTCTCTTTCCATCAATGTTATCCTGATCCACTCAACATTCATTCTTAAAATGGTCTTTCTTGAGACATCTTTTGGGGTCCCTCTCTTAGGAGAGCCCTTTGCTGCTTTCTTTTTGCTTTCCAATAAACTTGTTCTATCTGCTGTACCAACATTCCTTCCTTTTAAAAAATGGTCTGAGCTGGGTGCTGGTGGCTCACACCTGTAATCCTAGCTACTCAGGAGCCAGCTGGGGCAGGAAACTCCTTGAGACTTTTATCTCCAACAAACTACTCAGAAAAAGCTGAAGTGGTGCTGTGGCTTAAGTGGTAGCGAACTAGCCTTGAGCAAAAGAAAAAAGGTCTGTCTTACCCAGAGGTTGTATACCTTATTTGCTTTCATCTACCTGGAAGACTGTCTTGCTGTCCTACTGAGAGGCCAGCTCCCACATACCAACATGCTTTTTCAGGAAGCCACGGGGAACTTCTTCCTCTGATTTCCACAATCCTGTCCTACATGGGATTCCAGTACTCTCCAATATGTGTTGTGGCTGTGTGTGCACATATCATGATCCCACTCCCTGTGAGTAACCCAGTAGGCAGATCCAGTTTTACCCATAGTTCCTTGCACACTGCAACACAAAGCTCTATTCTTCAGTCAGAGCCAACACTCAATATTTGCTTGTTCAATTTTTTTATAAATGCATTTTTGAGTATCAGCTTTGTGTCACAAACTATTAGGTCCTAGAAATGCATAAATAATTATGACATTGAATATATGTGAAAATAACTAAAGGGGCAAAAGAATCAATGACTGAGGAAATGCGACTCAGCTTCGGTGTTGATTCACATTCCACTCCCATCAGTGTTTCCTCCTAAGCCTACAAGGATCTATAGGAAGTCTTCTGCAAAAGGAATAAAAATGGAATAAAAAAGAATAAAAATAATTTTCAATACAAAAATTCTCATAGAACTACAAATAGCATGAAAGGCAAAAAAGGAGCTGCCTGAACTATACGTGGGCTTTGCCCACATGTAATCAGAGAAACAAATCCAATCTTTGTAAAGTTGGGCCATTTTAAAAGCACTAGAGAAGTGTTCTGCTAAAAGGGGACCCTACTGTGAATCTTTAAAACAGCAAGTTCTCATCCCACATGCATATCTTTGTAAATACAATTCCAACAAAATAGACTGTCATGAAAGAATTCATGTCTTGGATGTAAATGACCTTGGAGTTCTATATAATCATGAGATTCTGAATCTCTACTTGTGGGAGAGACATCTAGGCAAGGAAAGTAAAAAAAGCACAGGCAGAAAATAATCCAAAAGAGCAGGAGAAAGCTGAATAAGAAATTGTTTTCAGAAATGGGAGGAAAGGATGGGAGAGTGCAGGAAGTCAGTTTGATTGGTATGCACTGTATGCATGTACACCAGAGTCACAACAACACCCCCTATACAAGTAATATATGGTAATAAAATATAAAAAACAGAAAGAAGTAGGTATATGGCAGACTGTTTCAATGAGGAGTGGAAGAGGAGAGAGAGGGTGATAGGATGACTATAATAAACATAATATTCATGTGCGTATATGTATGCTTGTAGGATACGTATGTGTATGTTTATGCACATATATATTTATGTGTGTTCACATATATACACATGCATATGTGTGTATGTATATATATATATATATATAGAGAGAGAGAGAGAGAGAGGAGCACAATGAAGTCCACAAAAACTTAAAATGGAAAGAAAAAAGAGGGATGGAGTTAAAGAATAATATAGATGGGTGACTTTGATTAAAGTATATTATATGCATGTATGTGCATAGCACAATGAAACTCTTTTGTATAATTAACTAATGTTAATAAAAAAGAAGAGGAGAGCTTGGCACTGGGTGGCTCACACCTGTAATCCTAGCTACTCAGGAGGCTGAGACCTGAAGACTAAGGATTGAAGCCAGCCAGGACAGGAAAGTCTGTGAGATTCTTATCACCAATTAATCACCAAAAAAGCTAAAAGTGAAGCTGTGGCTCATGTGGTAAAGCACTAGCCTTGAGCAAAAAAGCTCAGGAATAGTGCCCAGGCCTTGAGCTTAAGCCCTAAGATCTGCACCAAAACAAGAGAGAGAAAAAGAGAGAGAGAGAGAGAGAGAGAGAGAGAGAGAGAGAGAGGAGAAAAGGAGAACAGCAATGAATTCTAAGAGGAGGAAAAGATGGCATACAAATGCGGACAAGGGGGCTGGGAAGGTGGCTCAGTAGTAGAGCACTTGCCTTGCATGCATGAGGCCCTGGGTTCGATTCCTCAGCACCATATAAGCAAAAAGAAAAAAGCCGGAAGTGGCACTGTGGCTCAAGTGGTAGAGCGCTAGCCTTGAGCTGAAGAGCTGAGGGACAGCACCCAGGCCCAGAGTTCAGGCCCCACGACCGGACCCAAAAAAAAAAAAAAAAAATGCGGACAAGGGACAAGTTTTGATGAGGAAGCCAGGATAGCTCTGAGTGGACCTCCCATGACCTTCTCCTTCCAGAGAGACCCTTGTATCATTTCTTCCTAACATCCCAGAGAAGGCTGGATCTGCCATCACTGTGTGAACTCTAGGTTTCCTGTATAGGTCCTTACACCTTGATTTGGTTCAGAAATGAAGTGTCACACACAGGCTCATGCATTGGTTGTCTGGCTCCTCACTTCCAGCAACATTTAGGAGGTAGTGGAAACTTAGGTAAGTGAGGCCTAGCTGAGAAAACAGATCATTTTGGAGCCTTGCCTTTGAAGATTATACCTGATCTCTGGTAACTGCCTCTGTTTCAGTCAGCCATGAGGTAAAGAGCTTCCTACTCCATGTGCTCATGTCATCATGATGCAATTATGAACCAAACTCCCTGTAAACAAGCCAGAATAAACATTTCCCCCTCTATGTTATTCTTCCAGGTATTTTGGTCACAGCCGCACAAAAGTAATTCATATCTACTACTTAGAAAACAATGGTCAAAGGGCAACTGAGCCCCATGGAATTGCATATCTGCTTTAAAAAAAATTCTAAAGAAATACCTCTTAGGGTAAGGAGGGTCATAAATGAAATAAAATTTGGTCATGACTTGATAAATGTGGAAATTGAGTGATGTGGCATAAGGCTTCATCATCTAGTCTATCTAATTTCTGCACATCTGAGAACTTTCTAAACACACACATGCATGCACATATACACACACATACACACACACACACACACTGAGAACAAAGGAAACTCAGGAAGATGCTGAGCCTATCCCAAACTTTGATCCTGTAGAGAATCTTCTTGCCAGGACCCTTGCTGGAGAGAGAAGACATAAACACTGGCTTTTTTGGTATTTGCCACACTATACATATTCTGAAGTGTAATTTCATGGCCATTATTGAGTGTATGTGCAATATTTTTTTTTTGCTATAGGCTTTTCTCAGCCTAAAGTTGGACCACAGGATGGACACCTGTGCTCTTGGCATAAGCTTGTGAAGGCTTTTCTCTTCCCATTGAGGCTGGCCTAGAACTTCCATGTAGCTGTCTAACATTCAAGCAGAAAATGGTGGCAGAACATGTGTTATGTACATTGTGTTCACTTAAGAACAGAGTCAAACATCTAAGTTGACATCAAGGACAGGCGAGCTCTTGACATGGGACCTCAGGGCCCTATCTCAGAGCAGGAAACCTGGGATTCCACATATTTACAAGAATAGAAATGACATTTGCTTGTATAGTGAGTACTCTGTCTACCAGACTCTTCAAATCTAGGACTATTTCATGCAATGCTTCCTGGAGGCTAGCATTACTCATGACCTGTGTAGATGTTTTCTGAATTGAAATAAACTTGAATTGAGAACTGACAAAATAATAATTTGTCCAATCTCCCTTCCTTAAACCTTTCTCTCTGTCTTATTTTCTCTTTCCTCCCTGTAAGGGGACAATTAATAATTCAGCAGAGAATAGTGCATTCCAGTGGTTAAGAATATAACAATTTAATTTATATTTGTTCCTGCAGTTGCACAACAATATCTCAGTTTCCCAGGAGAGCAATTTTCCATGGCCATTCCAGTCTTCTCACAATAAAACAGATCAATACTGGGGAAATGTGGAGCCCCCTTTGTTAAGAAAGAAAAATAGTGATTAATGTATTTGTAACAGACACAATACTATGATCATCATATTTTAAACACTGACATTTATTTAGGGTTTTTGTGGACTCATACATTGTTAGGATAAATTCTAATTTATATCAGTATATAATAAGCAAATATATAATACAATAAATTGCATTTATACACATAAATACAAAATTTGAGGTAGGGCCTCAAGAATAATGACCTCTTAAATGAATAATGCATAGTATATAATATGTACTCTATAAGATATATATGTATATATGATGCATCATTTGTAACATAATATATTTTCTTCATGTACAGTTAATGAAAAAATATAAGGACTTGATTGGGGAACATATCTTTTTTTCATGGGCAACAGTACCCACATAAGATGCTTGCATTGCTGATATTATCCATACGCAATTTAAGAATTAACCTATTACTTGATAGGTCTATAATAAAGTGCAAAAAACGACCAACAAATGAGAGGCAAACAGCTCCTAGTCTGTTACTAAGTATCACTCTAACAAAACACCCCAAAGGCAAATAGTTGCCTCATCCACAACAGGCAAATCAAACCACTGCTTGCTTTTCAGAGGTGAAAAACACCCAATCAAAAGCACTTTCTCTTTGGCAGCAGGCTGTTGTGAGATGACCTGAGCAGAGATCACATTTGACAATTCCTTGGCCTCTCCAGATCAGAAACAAAACCTGGGAAAGACAGGAAGCTTCACTTTGGGAAATCTCAGGGCCACTCCAGAGAAATGAGAATCAAGGCCCAAATCACCTGCCTTTCCTCCCAGCCTGGAAATTTTCTGGATGATACCCAGTATAAAACAGGAAATGCTCATTTGTTGGCCTTGGCCTGTGTCCCTGAAAGGCAACCTGCTATGTAAAACATTTCCATTCAGGTCATCTGCCTCAAAACAAAAACACTTTGCAAATCCTACCCAGGTGCTCCAGGAGCAGTCTATTCCTGCCAACACACATCCATCTAGCAATAGTTACATGCCAGCCTCTGGGAACAGTGAGGAAAGAAAAATCTGAATTTAAAGCATGGAAAAACCATGCTGACAGGAGATGGTAAACAAGGAGCACTGAGGCACATGGAGATCAATAGAAGACATACTGAAATGAAAACTCAAGTGCCATCACATAAGACATTGGCATAAAGACAACCCAAATCTTACCCAATTAAAGATCATCACGTTAAACTCTTTTTGTTTAAAGTGCTGCTCACTGAAATACAAGTTGATTCCATTTCTGATGTCTTAGAAACACATTGGAAATTGCAAAGACATTGAGGTCATCAAGATTTTTCATTGACCACAGATATCATGCAATAAATAAATATACAGGAGAAAGAACGACTACAAAAATACCAGCACTGGACACATTTGTACACAACAAACACAGCCCTAAAAAAAAAAAAAGAGTAAAAGTTACTAATGTGCAAGACAAACATTTACATAAGAAGCCACAACATCAATAGTTAATAAATATACTTTTTTTCTCCATTAAGGATATTTCAGGGTAACTGTTTTTCACATATGGCTTGTTTTTCTCTGAATGGGTTCTGGCATTTGTTGATGGAATGAAATAATATCACTAGTGGAAACTACCCCATCATGCTTCACAGCAAACCAATGAAAGTCTTTTCTAAGTAACTCAGTTGTTGTTGTTGCTGTTGTTTTTTCTCTTCAGCTTGAAGGGCAGCTCTCAGGTGGCAGTATACTACAGTGTTATTTATTTTATTTGCATTCATTCAATTTTTTTTCTTCCAATTGACTGTGTGGAAACAAACCATCTGGCGGTATACAACTCAGCTCTCAGCATCCCAGCCAAATACACCGGAGGTGCAACACTGGAGATACACCAGATACTGAAAACAGCTCCCACACCAAACACTTCCCTGCCAGCGAAAGCCTTGAAGGTGAACAGGGCTCTAAAACCCAACACAATCAGATTTAAAAGGTAAGCATTTCTGGAGTAAGTTCAGAACTTTTCACCTGAGCCTCTTCCTTCAAGGAGATTTTATATTCAACTTGAAAATTGCAAGGAAAAATAAATTTTATTTTTTTTTAAAAAAACACAACTTAAAAAAAAAGTCCAGCTATTGAAGAGGCTGCTACTGGTTCTTATCTAAGGTCTTACAAACCCTAATAAACACAGCATAGCCAGTCCCAAATAGAAAATACGCTAGCTAAGGAGGAAGACTCAATCCTTACAATTAAGTCACTTTTCAATTTATATCTGGCAACATCAATGGGGCTACTCCCCCTTCTTTTAATCCCGGCAGCAGTAATTCGCAGAAATTGGTTTGGCTTCCAGCCTCAGACTCAGTTTTAGCCAAGTGGTGAGAGGAAAGCCAAAACCCATGCATCTTGACACAAACATACCAACCCCATGAAAGAATGCTAATAAGTTTAAGCACTTTTCTTCAAACTTCAAATTGGAAAGGAGCTACAGATAATTTCCAGGCCTATCTTATTTCTATACAGTCAACTCACTTCCCCAGCTACTGATTGGAAAGGCTAATTTCTGGTGCCACCTTGTGTCATCTGGTACAGGAAGAGGGGCTTCTCAGAAGCATGGCTTTCTTAGGGAAACAGGTGCTGAGGACAGACAAAACACAGTGGCTAACAGTGGACAGGTGAGACCATGGCTCTGGTTCCTGATGTTAAGTTTCAGGGAGGCTCCAGGTTTAGTCTCTGTGAGAGAGCCCAACAAGGCCTACCTCAGGGAGACAGAGGGAAAGGAAAAGAAGGAAGAGAGAAAAACACACACTGTTGATGAAAGACATGAAACCTACAGCTCAGATCCCATCTTTCTTTCCTTTCCTAAAACCTTTCCCTCCTCCCAACCCCCCCTGCCAACAGGCTATTTTGGGAAGCTGGAAGTTCATAAATTGTTGGCAAATGATGATGATATTTGCCTTAGAAATGGAAGAACTTGGTAAAATGAGTTGAGATACTTTTATACAAATGAAGTTATCATTCTGAAAATGTTACATTGAAATCTGTTGTTGAGGATGAAAATGTCACATCAATACACAAGATTTGAACTAAAACACTTTGCCTGAGACCCTGTAATATGAAGAAAATGATTGAAATGGTCTCCTATGGAGGGAACAATTTTAGGTTTAGATATTAATACTGTGGGTAGGGGGGGAGAGCTCAGACTATACTATGCTAAATGTACCATCTCTATAATGATTCCTAAGATATTTATAAGGACAGAAAACACCACTATAAGTACACACTACATGAGCACATTTTAAAAATCTCATATATGCATGTTCAGGATACAAGAAGATTATAAAGGTTACGGCTTCACCAATCTCAGCCAACACATGATTTGCTCTCATTAGAGTACAGTTACAATAAGCACTGTGCATAGGGAACTCTGGAATTGAATTGGCTAAATGTCGTCTTAAAAGCTATAGTCTTAATTGGCTCACTTACCTAAGCTGTATTTATCAGATATTTCTGTAAATACAGTGGTCTAAGATGTACTACCAGAGTGGTAAATATCATGATTGCTTTCTACTACATCCTGTATTTCTTCAATTTCTCTATGATCACAATTGGAATTTACTGTGAATGAAAAAGAGTAAAAATTGTGAAAGGGTCCTTTAAAGGTTTGCATCATATATATATTAGATAGAATCAGGTTAAGTCTTGTTTTTCCCAGAGGTTGAAAGACAAGCTTTCAGAAAGACATTTAAAAAAGAAGAAACAAAGCATCATGACATTGGACCACTCTGCTTTGAGGCTAGAGCTCGGCTATGAGCATAAAAAAGAAAAATCAGGCACAAAATATAGGAGGGCTTCTTGTGCAGAGGTGTAAGAAATAATCAACCAAAGTCACAAATGTGGTTGTTTTAACAATACTACTACTACTAATAATAATAATAAAAGATGACTTGAGGGAAAAGAATGGACACTTCACCCAGACCCACAGTGGATAGACGGTGAAATATCCCAGTTTGTGATACACTTGGTCCAAATGAAGGAAACAGATACCCAATTGTGACATCAAATACAAAGTTCACCACTTTAATAGTGTCCAAATCTACCAGCCTTATCTTATATCCAAACAATTGGTCCTTCTAAATGTACAACTTAAACTTCTCTCTTCTGAATAAAATCACTACATTTCTCAGCTCAGCTCTAAAAGACTGACGAATCCAAATAAACAGTCCTGGAAATCTACCATTCTCTGCATGCCCTACTGGCTTCCTCCAATGACAACATACAGTAGGCACTTCTCTATTGACCAAACCAAACAGAGCTCACTCAGTCAACCCATCCTCCTAGGATAAAGCAAGTGCTCAAAGGAGCAACCCTTCCAGAAAGTGACACCATGGGCTCAGGCAAGCAGTTCTTCCAGTGGTCTGTATGCATCTCACTATAGCATGCGACACTATGGCCTATTTTCTATGTAACACTCTCATGCATGGCTGTGAACCAACATGTCTGGAGAAAGAAGAAAAACGGGACTAAAACTGGGGAAAATCTCAAGGGTAGGAAGAGAGTTAAAACAAAATGAAGTCTGGACTATCCTATACCATGGGACTAACACTGGGTACCCAGTTCTAAATCCTTTACTGGCAGTTTGAGTCCCAGGGAAGAAGTTCCCAAGGGGTCAATCATATTCTTGTAACGCTCTCCACGGTGTTGAGCTAAGAACGGGCCCCAGTCTGGCTGTGGAGAACACACCAACTTCAGCCTCTGCAAAAAACAAAATGTTAGAGACACACATGATTATGGAAGTAGTGTATCTTTTGTCCTTAGGAACCACCTACCCCTCCCCATACTGTTTAGGACCACTTCTCCAGAGCATTTGTTGAAGCCAAGAGTCCCCAACCTCACCTCCACATGAGAGGCAGTTAGGAAGATTAGTTCCTATTAATTAATTAAACAAAGGACAATAAGAAAGAGATTCACTTTGGTTCACTTGAAATTATTTATATCACCCAGCAAGGCGATATTGCAATTACTCCATGTTTGCCTTGCACAAGATTAATAGAGGATAAAAGGCCCAGATTTTAATTACACATTTCCCCCTCTCCAAATGAGCAGAATCTGTGAGAGTCTGTCTCCGCTGCTAAACCCAGTCAGCAAAAGACATGGGCTCAATGACTTTTGCTCTATAATCTCCATAGTGAGTTGCTTCATCAAAATAATTGGGTTTTGTTTAGTATTTTTCCCAGAAGTATATAATAAATAAATATAAATAAATGACCAGAGGGGAGCAACATGAAACCTGAAGAGTCATTGCTAAGAACAACTGAAAATTATAATTATCGGTTGAAAAACTATATTTTCCTGGGGGGGGGGGGGGAGGAGGGGAGGATGAGAAGGGATGGGAAGGGGAAACAAAGGAGGAAGCAACAATGCTTGATAAGAAATGTACTCATTACCTTGCCCATGTAATTGCAACCCCTCTGTACAGTATTTTCACAATAAAAAAAAACAGATGAAAAAATATATATTCCTAACTTGGTTTAGCAGTGTGAGTTTGTGCAAGTGAGCTAAAAGTAATGCGAATGTCTCTACCCTTTAAACTGAATTTTTTATGGAAACCAATGTTTGACTGGAATCCTTTCCAGGAAAAAAAAGAAAGCATATTTCTGAATACATAAGAGGGAATAATTATATGTTTATTACCTATTACAGTGAAGCTGGTTCTTTTAGCTGTTGGTTTAATCTCCCCTTAATTATCAGCTTGCTGCCTTTGTGTCCCGAATCAGCCATAATAAATTTATATGGCTGACTCATCAGCTTGGAGAATTTCCTAAGACAACAGTAGCAGAAGATCCACCAGGATCTGTTTGAGGAAAGCTTTTCTAGGTCTGTTGGTGGAAAAGTTGATCTGAAGCAAGAGAAAGCTCTTCCTCCTGCCCCACGGCTGGACATGAATGCATGGGACCACAGTTAATTCACCTCAAAAGGATACTTAACAGCATTTTCCATGTATGCAATCCAGGACACTGATTCAATAAGAAGGCTCCTAGGCCTAAACTGCCCAGCTCCATGCCCATCTGTAGATGGACACTTGTGTGGTAGACTATGACCTTATTCCCATACTATTTCTTCCCTGCAAAGCCTCCTCATTTTATCAATCTGGCTGCCCATGAACAAAGCCCATAGATCTGTTTTCCACCCTCTGTTGGCAGATATCTCTATGTCTTGATCTCATCCAGTGCTTCTCAAATTTGAATAGCCTGTGAATCACTTGGAGGAGATGTGCAGTCTTCTCTTCCCAGAGATCCTAGTTTGAGAAAGCTTCCTGGAGTCTAAGCATCTGTAATTCCAACAGCTTTCCAGATTTCTCCTGGACCGACCCCTAAGTAGCATGAGTCTGGTCCAAAATACCAGGCCCCTGTATCTTCAAGGCAATGGCTGAGCTCTGTCTTGATTCCTAATACTCCTGTACAAATGGTATTCAACAAAAGTCTGATCAACTGGATCAACAAGCAGTCCCCTTCCTATCGACTCTAGGCTGAAGGTAGATATTATTATTATTATATTATTATTATTATTACAATTATTATATTATTATTATTAATTCCTTCTGGGAGGAATTAATAAAGACAACTCTCACTTCATTACAGCCATGACCTGGAATATTTTTATTTATTTTTTTAACGATGGTAACAAGGTTTGTACTTAGGGGCTCATACATGTTAGCCGGTGTTCTACCACTTGAGTCACACCTCTAGCCCTTTTGCTTGTTTTCTTCCTTTTAGTTATTTTATATAAGGCCAGCTTTGAACCACCATCTATGTTTCCTGTGTAGCTGGGATCTCAGGTACATACCACCATACTTGTCTCATAGCTTGAGATGGGTTCTCACTAATGTTCTTGCATAAGCTATCTTTGAACCATGATTCTCTCAATCTCTGCCTCCAGAGTAGCTGAGAATCCAGGCATGTACCACCATACCTGTCTCCTACATGAATTCTTATTACAGCCTATGAAAATAGTAAAATGTTATCAAGTTGGACCTTTCAGTCATTCCTAACACAAGAACCAAAAGAAGGAGTGGTCACTTGAAATGTAATGGTAATTAATATTTGGTAGGAAGGAGGCTTGGATAGAGAGGCATATCAGGAAAGGGAGGAGTTGATATGTAGTTAAAAACTAAAGAATGAGCCAGGCACTAGTGACTCACGCCTGTAATCCTAGCTACTCTGGAAGCTGAGATCTGAGGATCATGGTTCAAAGCCAGCCCTGGCAGGAAGTCCATGAGACTCTTATCTCCAATAAACCACCAGAAAACCGGAAGTGGCATTGTGGCTCAAGTGGTAGAGCACTAGCTTTGAGCTGAAGAGCTGAGGCCCAGAGTTCAAGTTCCATGGCCGATAAAAAACAAACAAATAAACAAAAGAACTAAAGAATGAGATTCAAATGGTGGCTAAGGGGAGAGAAGGAGGAGGAGAAGGAAGCTTCAGGGAAGAGGAGACACTCTGATCATTCGTTCCTCAGAGCTGTCCCCACACACAGGAGCAGCATGGCAAAGCTCAGCCTGTAGGTTGGCTGCACACCCCAATTACAAGGGTTATATACATATGGATTTCATAGAAACCGTGGCAACTGCAATCACTTAATCACCGTGTTTCCCTCTTGAATAAGTTGACTGAATCTTTTGTGTGTGTTTATGGGTTGTTGTTGCTGTTTTTTAATGCACACTGCTTTTAGGGGCTCTCCTTCAGGAGAGAGTAGGATAGCAGGGGGAAAGCAAGTAGAATTACCTCAATAAATCTTCCAGGGGCCAGATGCATTTTTATCACAAACATAATCGGGATCCAGATAACTGAGCAGGCAAGCATTAACCATCCGAGCACCATGGACCAGTTTGGGTAGCGGTAAGAGCCATAGGTCATTGGCTCCCACTGGTAAAAGCTAAAGCAAAGGATAAACTGGGGAAAAAAGAGAAATCCAACGTTAGGGTGGTGCTGTGATCATGCATTATTCAACAGGCATGTGCTGAACCTGTTATGAGCCTGATGCTTTCATTTCCATTATCTTATTTCATACCCATGTCCACTCTGAAACAGAACGTTCCAAATGAAGAAACTGAATTTCAAAGAGGTGATGATGACATGCATTTAGCTGCTGCTGCCCCAGCATTTGCCATCCTCTAGGAATTGTGTGTGTGTGTGTGTGTGTGTGTGTGTGTGTGTGTGTGTGTGTGTGTGTGTGTGTGTGTGTGTGTGTGTGTGTGTCTGTGTGTGTCTGTGCGTGCGTGCGTGCGTGCGCGCGCGCATGCGCATACAAACTGAGATGAACTAAACAGTCAGCAAAGTGACTAACAGGAACAAGTGGGAAGGAGGAAGGGGCGGGGAGTTTGTAAGGGGTTGTCTGTATTTCCTACAGTGGATAATCAAGCTTGTTATATGAATAAGCTATGTTAAATTTATGCATTTTTAATTTTTTAAAAGATTGGCTTTCTCTTTGCATGAGGGATGGCCCACATCCAGGAGCTGCCTTTTAAGCTGTCTGAGTGAGGCCCAAAGTGGTCCCTGAGCAGTGACTGAGCCAGAAGCCTGGTCCTATAATAAGCTATTGGGCAAGCAGAGAGGATCCACAGCTCCCTCTCCAACTGACTCAAGGTGAACGAGTGTCATTGCCAAACAGTGAGCTGAGAGCCCAGAGACCGGCAGGCTAATCTTGGCTCTACCATTAATTAGCTGAGGGACCTTTATGTCTCAGACTTCTCTGCTATAAAATGGATATATTTCACACCATGTATAGAGTACAGGAGTTTGGGAATAAGAGTCTGTTAGTTGCTCAAGCATTCCCCTCCCCCGATTTTAAGAGAGGTCATGATTTATTTTCTGCCCATTATCTCCTATCACTGAACACTTGGCTGGAAACAGATATAGGATCTCTCTGAAGGCTCAGCCAGTGTATCTGAGGAACAGAAAAATGTATCTGCCGAAAACAGAGGCACCTGTGAAGTTGGATGATGAGTTCTAGCTGCTCTAGCCAAGCCTTTAAGGATAGGGAACATTTCCCTAGGAAAATCATGTGGCTTCCAGTACTCATCTTGACCATGGAAGCCTTAGCCTAAAATACCTTTCCCACCTGAATCCTATCCCTGTCTCTTCCTCTCCCATCCCATTAAGCTGTGAAATAACTATCTAAGAATGACTGGGAGAAATAACATCAGGGAAAAGAAGATATGGAAGTACTTTGGAAATACATGACCCACTATACAAATAGAAGGCATCTATATTGCTGTTGCAAATCCCAGGCTGCTTGAGCAAATGATTCTTTCAATGCAACAATAATTCAATATATTGATTCAAAGCAACATGAGCCCAAAGACAACTGTTGAGAAAAAAAATGTTACTCTAGAAAGAGATGCTGTCTATTCTAGGTTCTTTTTTAAACACTTGCCCCTAGAGTTATAAGCTTTATTAGCCAGTCTATTGGAAATAGGACCTAATGTAATTATGGTAAGCTGCTCCATTTCATTTACTATATAAATAGCAATACATCTGCTTATGTGTGTGCATAACTCAGAAACGTGATCTGACTATGTATACAATAATTGCATGGAGAATATTTATAGCTTCATAAATCTGTGAAGGCACATATAAAAATGATCAATTTTATTTCAGGGGCTTCGAAGTAATTTAAGCCTATAATCTCAACCTATTCTAGCATACTACAAATTCCATTTTACAGAAGGGAAAAATGTAAAATATAAGTAGAGCTTGGTCCTTGGACAGCCATTTCCAGTTGCACAAACATCACATCAAACTTACATGTACAGACCTATTCTTTGCCATCAATTTCCCTCTGCCAAGTCAGCTCTAATAGACCTTGTTGCCAGATGGGCCTAGCCCTGAGAGATGGTAACTTTTCCACCAAGTCAGGCCCATCTTGATGTTTTACTCATAGCAGCCAAAGGTAGCAATGCAGAGAGACTGGTTAGTAGTTGATGATAATGACATTGACCATTTCTAATCATCCTTAGCTTCCAACTAACACAAAAAGGAAATCTGGTCCAAGATATTATCTGTGATCTGGATACAATTTCTAACATGAATTTTGGTTTGGTTTGGGTTGTGGGGCTTGAACTCTGGGCCTGGACACCATCCCTGAGCTCTTTTTTTTTTCTTTTGTTCTCAAGATTAGCACTCTAGCACTTTGAGCCACAGCTCCACTTCAGGTTTTCTGGTGGATAATTGTAGATAAGAGTCTCACTCACTTTCCTTCCTGGGCTGGCTTTGAACTGCAATCCTCAGATCTCAGCCTCCTGAGTAGCAAGGATTACAGGTGTAAGCCACCAGCTCCTGGCTTAGCATGCGTTTTATAACCAAGATCTGTTAAGGCACAGAGGAGCTAAGGAATTTCTCAAAAACAAAAAAACATAGCAAGTCCCTGGATTCTTCCCTGATAGTAAGATTAGGACTATTTTAACCTACAAAAATAGCCAAAGTCTACCAGGAGATGAACATTTGGGTTCTTAAGAAATGTTCAGCGCAGGGCTGGGAAGGTGGCTCAGTGGTAGAGCGCTTGCCTTGCATGCTCAAGGCCCTGGGTTCGATTCCTCAGCACCACATAAGAAAAAAGAAAAAAGCCGGAAGTGGCACTGTGGCTCAAGTAGTAGAGTGCTAGCCTTGAGCTGAAGAGCTGAGGGACAGTGCCCAGGCCCAGAGTTCAGGCCCCATGACCAGACCCCCCCCCCAAAAAAAAGAAAGAAAGAAATGTTCAGAGCATGAGCTGAAGCCTAGACGGCACTGTATATATTTGGCTCTGTAAAGTTCCTTAAGGTCTCTAAGCCTCAGTGCATCTATAACACAGGGTGAGAATCACCCAGCAGGCATAGTGGCCATAATTTTAAAAACAGTGTTGTTGAAAATCCTACTCATCGGGCTGGGAAGGTGGCTCAGTGGTAGAGCGCTTGCCTTGCATGCCTGAGGCCCTGGGTTCAATTCCTCAGCACCACATAAGCAAAAAGAAAAAAGCCAGAAGTGGTGCTGTGGCTCAAGTGGTAGAGCGCTAGCTTTGAGCTGAAGAGCTGAGGGACAGCGCTCTCGCCCAGAGTTCAGGCCCCACGACCAGACCCAAAAAGAAAAAAAAAAGAAAAGAAAAAGAAAATGTTACTCATGCTAGACCTCCGTATGCACAAGGGATGATTATTTGTGCATGGTATATTTCTGTAGAATATAAGAAAACTCTCTGAAGTTTAATCTCTTCTAGGACAGTAGAAAAAGGACAGCAAAATCTAGAACAGATTCTAAGTTTGACTCAACCAAGAATAAACTATGAAGAATGGGGGAGGGAAAAATCCCAGTTCTTCACACACACAGTTCTGTCCTGAACTCAAGAGATGAAAAGCCTTTCTGAATCTTTTTAACTCATATTCCCCAGAACTCTGATGGGAATGTTCAATCAACTACAAACTGAAATATGAATGTAGACATCTGTGTTGATTCAGAGGGGAAGTAATACTGAATGGTTTGTGTATCCTGAACCTTTAGCTTTTAATGAAGAAAACTAAGGTGTTTTGATGGAAGGAAGGAAGGAAGGAAGGAAGGAAGGAAGGAAGGAAGGAAGGAAGGAAGGAAGGAAGGAAGGAAGGAAAAGGGAAGGGAAGGGAGGGGAAAGGAGGGAGGGCGGGAGGAAGAAAGTATGTTTTTTCTTACATACCTAGGTATTTTCATCCATCCTTATGTTTCTTAAGCAAAGCTAAAATCTTCTAGAAAAAAATGGTCTTAATCTGGTTTCTATTGCCATCTACTGGGACACACAGAAATTACACACAGCTTCTTCCAGCTTTGCCAACATGATACCAATATTACTAGCCAAAAAGTCGGGGGTGGGGGGTGGAGGGGGGAGGGCTCGGGGAAGGGAAGATTTCCATTAATCACTACTCTTAGAGAACCAAGTGAGGCCAACTTGACAGTCGCAGCACAATAACAAAGGTGACAAGATGTGAATGAATGCAAGCCCCTGTGCAAATTCACTGACAACACAAAAGGCTCTGATCTTTAAAAAGATGAATGTCAGCTGATCCGAAAATGTCACCTGACACTTAAGGATGACAAAGTAGTCTTCAAAAGCAATAGAATGAGCAATGAAAGTGTAATTAATGTTATATTAGTTGTAGAGTTGTAGAGTACTGGTTGGGAGAATTAACATTGAAGCTAGACCACAGATACCTGGGTTCAAATACAATTAATTACTAGACTCACAACACTATAAGCAAGTCATTTAATGTCTAGGCTTTACTTTCTCATCAGCAAAATGGAGATGATTACATCAGCCTCTCTGAGCTGCGTAGGGAGATGAAGCTATAGATAGAAAGCACCTTGAACACAGCCTGAGACAGGTACCCCATGGTAGATGTCTGCTGTGGTTGCTTGCTACCTGCTGGCAGTTCAAAAGACAGAAACCTATGATGGAAAAAATTCCACAGAGGTGCTCCAAAGTGCACCTGACCAGCTAGGCAACTTTAGGTAAGCCATTTCACCTCTCTGAACTTCAATTTCCTTACCTGAAAAACAAGAATGAACCCATCCCACCAGCTTGCCAGGCTCACACATGTGTTCTAATATTTACCAAAAAAAAATCATATACACATGTAAAGAGCTATTGCTATAAAAATTTTAAAAAGCATGCAAATCTTACAGTTAAAATGGTTGGAGTTACAAATGCCCAGCAGACTTTCCAGAAAATATTGGGCTGGAATCCAATCATCATCTCGATGTCTTCACAGAATCTTTGCAGGCCTGAGAATGGACAAGCAGAGACCAAGTGAGTGCAGTGTCAGGGGGAGAGAAGGAAGCAGAGGTAATGTGTCAGGTACTCAAGACCATCATTCAAGCACCATGGCTAGGGATGGGCCCAGCCTGGTATCAGCCTGACCCTGATTATGCAAGGGGACATTAGACAAATGATGCACAGCCAAAAAGCTTATAGCAAATTGAACATTGAAAGAGATATTAACTACTCTCTGCAGTAGAGGTAAAAAAAATGTCAGCCCGGAGTGACATCTGAAAGTTCAGCTTCAACCCAGCACCAGTGTCTGAGCACTGTCACAAACTGACAGTGCTGTGTGGTTATTCATGTATGTGGCTTATGAGCTTAGTGACAAGTCTGGCAAGACCCATGAAGATTGTGGCCAATGAGGAAAGTGTACTTGGAAAGACTTAGGATTTAGGAGAGTTGCTCTCTATTGGTATTTTTGTCCCTCATCCCCCACAAGAAGACTATTTCTGTGAGTCCATTTATCTCTGGTTCTGGGTAAGATTATCATGACAGGCCCTGGTGATTTCAAGTGGCCATCGTCCACTTTGTCAGAATGGAAGGACTGCTTCTGGGTGAATCAGTGACTTTACAAAAGTAAAACGCAAAGGAGACAGTTACTCTCTTTACCCCACGTCACTACCTTCCCTGCCCCTTCTTGGATGAGGAAGGATTTTTAACCACTCCTTGAAAGGAAAAGCCACTGATGGATGTTTTTGAATGGGGCAGTTCTCTGCAGCCTTACTGAACTTAATCAATAATCTCAGAACTGTGGGGTTGACAGCTAAGGAATCTGAAAGGTTGCTGCACTCAAGCTCCTTTGTATTCAGCAGGTCTGAAAATTCATCCCACTACACATTCAAGATATGTGTTCCCTATAGAGAAAATTAAACTAGTAAACTCTTGGCAGGAATCTCAATTAATTCAGTCATTGTGGAAAATCATTTGGAGTCCTCTCAAAAAGTTTAAGAAAGCCAGGCACTGGTGGCTCACATTTGTAATCCTAGCTACTCAGGAGGCTGAGATCTGAGGATCACAGTTCAAAGCCAGCATAGGCAGGAACATCTGTGAAACTCTTATCTCTAATAAACTACCTGGCAAGCCAAAAGTGGTGCTGTGGCTCAAGTGGTAGAGCTCTAGCCTTGAGCTAAAGAGCTGACGGCACCCAGGACCAGAGTTCAAGTACCATGACCAAAAAAAAAAAAAGCTTAAGAAAAAAATACATGACCGGTGGTCATACTAACTGGGTATATATCCAAACAACTTGAAATCATTATGTTAATGAGACATCCTCACGCTCATGTTTACTACAGCGTTGTTCACAATTCCAGCCTATGAATGTAACCTAAGTAGATCAACTGATGACTATAAAAAGAAAATGTCCATAGCTAAGATATGGAACCAACCCAGATGCCCCTCAGTAGATGAATGGACCAAGAAAATGTGGTATATATACACAATGGAATTCTATGCCTCCATCAGAAAGAATGACACTGCCCCATTTGTTAGGAAATGGAAAAACTTGGAAAAAATTATATTAAGTGAAGTAAGCCAGGCCCAAAGAAACATAGGTCCCATGGTTTCCCTTATTTGCAATATCTAGTATATGTATGAGTCAAGCAGAAAAGGTCAGATAATGTGATGTTAGGAAAATGAACCCTTAGATATGTATTTTAATGCTTTTTTATTTCATGCATTTGTTTCAAATGCATTTATAAGATTATTTCTTTGTTGCTTTGTATGTCCCTCCCCCACAGTATAACCCCTGCTTTCACTATATTTGATGTCAGTATAACTTGTGGAGGAGATGGGGAAAAACAAGTCGTTTAAGGATACAGGTGGACCTGTTGCAACAATGAGAAGTACAAGTTGTCATGTCGAAAACGAGCTTTACAACGTTGGTGGGGGGGGAGGGAGGAGGATTGGGTGGTGGGGAGGTAGGGGGGAGGTAGGGAAGGGATGTGAAGGGTAAACAAAGGAGGAGGCTGCAATGCTTGATAAGAAATGTATGCATTATCCTGCCCATGTAATTGTAACCCCTCTGTACAGTATGTTCACAAAAAAATAAAATTAAATTAAAAAAAAAAGAAAATGTGGTATATATACACAATAGAACAATACTTGGCCTTTACAAAGAGGGAAAATACATGATATGCAATCACATGGAAAAAACCTGATGGTCATTATAAGCCAGGCACAGAAAGAAAAATACCAGATTTGTTATCATTTACATATAAAATCTTTTCAAAATCTCACTTATAGAGCACAGAAGGAAATGGCAGTTATACAAGGCTAAGGAGTACATAAGGGGTGATGTTGGTCAAAAGGCACAATATTTCAGTAAGAGAATAAAATAAGTGTTGGTGACTATGAATTTAATTACTTCAATACTACATTTTTATCACATTGTCTCCTGTAAATATATGCAATTATAATTAGCCAATACCCAATAAAAATATATAAAGGAATGTTTTGCAATTGAAATATATGTATATATATATATATATATATATATATTCTTTCTTACATACATGTTAGACTTTAACCCCAAAAAAGTCCTCTCCAGCCTCCAGTATCAAAATAATGGTTTCTGAGATCATTTATAGCACTCAGTTTTCTTCCTCCTTCAGAGCAGGCTGTCCTAGAAAATGTTCAGGGACTCACCAAATCATTCAACAATTTCTCTTCTGAGATCCCTGCTCTACTTAAAGGTAAATTTGATAGCTGTCACTCATAAATGTGATTCAGTGAGAAGAGCACTAGACTAGGAACCCACCCTCCTCTACACCCCCTTCTGCCTCTCTCTGGGAGGCCTTCCCCTTCCTAAGGTTTGTTGGTTTATTTAGGGAATTGGGCTGCATGAGCTCTTGAGGACTGCCTAGTGCAGGGAAGCTCCAGGTCTAAGACATGAACTAAATGCTTTTAACTGTGGACTTCTCTTAGTGTTCTATCAAGTACCTCCAGCTGAGTGACCTGCAGACACTAGGCTCCTTGGGCAAGATGATGCAGAGAAAAGAAAAGATACAGAAGTTACAAGGCCCTCAAACACATTCCAAAACACTGAAAGCTGGCCTCAGCTTAGAAAGGAAAGAAAGAGAAAAGGAAGTGAAGCCAAGGAGGGAGGAAGGGAGGAAGAGCAGGAAAGGGAAGGGAGGGGAAGAAAGAGGCAGGGAAAGAGAAGGGTGGGAAGGGAAGAGGAGGGAGAGAGAGGAAAGGAGAGGGAGGGGGAAGGAGGAGGAGAAGGGAAGGGGGAAGGCTGGCTCTAAAAACTTCTGTTATCAGCTCTGATCTTGTAGCCAAGTGCTTCTTCTCCACAAACCATCAACTATCCCTAAGAAATGAAGATATGTGGCTTCATTGGTTACACCGACTTAGCAGGGTTTCAGTTAGATCAGAGGAAGACAGCTCACAGCCTCCTCTAGAAGTATTCAAGCTTCCCCAGAGGGGAAGAAGAAGAAGGGCTTTGACCCCAAGCTGTGCAGAGGAATGGCTAATGGGAGCCTTGTCTGCAGCAAGTGGCAACTATTATAGAGAAGTAGTTTCAAGTCTGGCAGTGAAAGTTTTGAGTAACAGGGCCAGTTCAGACACTGAAGACTCATCTTCTTCCCTTGGGCTTAATATGAGGGATCTGGACATCCAGCCTCTGTCCCAGATCATTTCAAATCCTACAATTGCTATCTGCCTATTTGGAGACTAGTCCTGCCCATGCTGGGCCTCTTTGAGTGACCTTCCTACACTGTACCCTAGTGGTTTTCAACCTCTCCCATCCTCTCCCATCAAGTCTGCCTCATATCATGCCCATCCAGCCACAGCCCAGATCCCATGCTTCACACCCAAGCCCCCTGAGTTCCTCAGTGATTTAATGGTTGTCTTCACTTTATCCTATTATTTCATATTTATTACATTGTTTTATGATTTCCTCCTGCCTGCTCTTTCTTAGGAGCTAGTTGGCAAAGCCCACTGCAGGTGAGAAGCTATTCCAACCCTCCCCCAGGTTTCTGGGAACACAGAGGGCATACAGCAATCACCTAACAAATACCTGGTGGCTAACTCATGCATTGGGCTATATGAGTTACAACAGATCCAAGCCTCTTATTCTTAGTGCATACTGAGCCTCGGTCAAGTTTGAAAGTCTACCTCCTGAAGTACAAAGGTCACACCAATATCTTTGCAGTCAAAAATGTAAGTGGCATTGAAGCATAGGTAGTATGGGGGGGGTGGGCATGGGACAAAACATGGCTTCAGTTGGTAGAGCTTTCAGGGAGGGACTTTGGGGTTGCTTTGTAAATTTCTTTTATTTTGTTTCTGTTTTTTTATAGTTTTACTTTTCTTCTGCACTGGACCAAAAAAATCTTAGAGCTCATCCAGAAGGATGGGCATCTTATAGAAGTCATTGCCAGATAGGAAAATAAAACCAACAATTCCAACAACCCCCCCCCCACTCCAACCCCCATGAGAAGTGTGGAGGGACAGGCTAGGGTGGGATGTGAAGTGAGCAAGTGCCCATGTGGTAAGACCAACTATCTTATATATTCTATAGTGACATACAGTGAGCCAGAGTTAGGGGACAGGATGTTTGGCCAGGGATTATTCGGTCAATCACATTGTTCCTCATAGCCAGGGTCCTGAAAAGTGACTCTACTTCAAAACTTAGTTAAAGGAATCACTCCTTAACAAATGGAGGTAGTTTCACCTTTGAAACTGGGCAAATCCCACCTGGAAAACAGACTTGGAAGGGTGCTGACTTAAGAATTTCAATGAGCAACTTCAATCTAAGGATGAAACCTGGAAAAGTGCCCTACACCTGCTGGTAGCTCATGCCTATAATCCTAGCAACTGAGGAGGCTGAGATCTGAGGATGTGGTTTGAAGCCAGCCCAAGAGGAAAGTCTTGAGACTCTTGTCTCCAATAAACTACTCAGAAAAAGCTGGAAATGGTGTTATGGTTCAAGTGGTAGAGCACTAGCCTTGAGCACAAAGAGGCTCAGGGACAGCACCCAGCCCTAGGACTCTCTCTCTCTCTTCCTCTCTCTGTCTCCCTCCCTCCCTCCCTCCCTCTCTCTCTCTATCTCTTTCTATCTCATACACACACACACACACACACACACACACACACACAAATGTGCCTGTCATAAAGCAAATGCTTGAATGGCATCTTCTTTAATTTAGTGAAGTGGAAAACACAAACCTCTGTAAGTCACCTCATCCTGGAAGGTAATGCAATTAAACAGATTCATTTTCTTTCTTCTCATGTTCACATTCAACTACCCTACACTAACCCGGTGCTAGTTTGCAGCCACATCACTTTGGTATAGAATTCACTATCCTTGGGGAGAAAGGGGTACAATTTACATGTTTGTGTGGGGTATTTTTTCATCTCTTAACAAGTATGCTAACTTATCTCAACTATTTCCTCCTGAGATTTACTTCTTAACACTTCATTAGATCCAAGTCCAACCTAAGCCCAGCCCAAAATCAACCTGAATATGGAATCTGGCCTAATACCAGCAACCCCTAGGGACCAGAAGATGTCTTATCTCCAGGAAAATTAGCATAGCCCAGGAATTAGCATAACCCAAGGAATGAAACATCGGGATTTATTTATTCCTTCAAAATCAAGAAATCTACTTACAGACCTAACAGAATTACAGGGATGGGGTGGGGGGGGAGGGCAGTCAGCGGGAGCTACTTAATTTCTAAAAAAAGACATGTTAAAAGGTTTCTGTTTTAGTAATGTTTTTAAAGCACATTGAACAGGACTGTTTTATAGGGGAAAAAACTGTACAAATGTGCCCTGTGTGTCAATTAGCAGCTAGAAAACAGCTAAAAGCAGTATTTTGTAATGAAGAAAGCAGGTAAAAGTGACAATCTACACTTAAGCAGTGCCACAAATGAACTGTTTTTCCCAACTTTAGAAATGATCCTAGCTTACCTAGGGACCTACATGGGTTTCTGCTTCCAATGGTAACTTTTTCTTATCTCTCAAAGTTGAGGATTTTGGTATCTGGGAAATACATTAGAATTCACTGCGGTGGATTGTCCTGGGCTTGTGCCATTCTCTGCTCAGGTAGAAAGCACTCTGAAGTCTCACTCTGACTCTGGCATCAGAGTCTCCATCTCAGAGTCACTGCAATGCCCAGACCACTGCCTCAGCCAAAAGGGTTGGCAGCTTGATCTCGTGAACTCACCAGGACAGCTGGCATACCTGCCCACTCCTCTTGCCAGGAACTAAACTCTCCCTGCAGTGGGGATGTAATGTCTAGTCTGAGAAAAAATCATCCTCAACTAAAATCCAAACATGATTGTACTATCTTCTTGTTTTAGTGGTACACAAATGTTACATGATCCTCTTCCATTTTAATGAGTTTTCCAAAGAAGCAAAACTCTGTGGTGCCTCTGTGGGTAGGAGGCTAGCATTCTATCTTAAGGATGGATATACAGCAGCCAGGGTGGGCTTGGTTGTACACCCAGTTTAAAACCAGAGCTCTGTAGACACCTCAGACCTGGACTCCATTCCTTCTTTGCCTGAGGACACCAAATCCTGCACTCTAAATTAAATCCTATTCTGCATTTCCTTTTGTTTATTTGTTTGTGCCAGTCCTGGCGCTTGAACTCGGGGCCTGGGTACTGTATCTGAGCTTTTGTGCTCAAGGCTAATGGCCTAACAACACAGGAGCTAGAGCTCTGCTTCTGGATTTTGGGGGTTAATTGGAGATCAGAGTCTCATGGACTTTCTTGTCTGGGCTGGCTTTGAACGGGGATCTTCGGATCTCAGTCGCCTTGAATAGCTAGGATTACAGGTGATAGCTACCTGCACCTGGTTTGCATTTCCTTTTATATTAGCACCTGTGACTATCTTTGGAGGCATTTGAAATAGTTAGACTGAACTGGAAATTTTTATCTTCCTGATATGACCTAGGGTAGCCTTATCTATAGTTGAAGGCCTTAATCTAAGAACTGTTCTGAACACTATCCCAGACACAACAAAAATCAGAACTGCGATGAATCAAACAGGACTTCCTTAGACTGACTGGAATGACATACAAGGGGACCTCCAGGCCAAACCTCAAGAACCTTTGCACCCATGGAAAGACACTATTCTTGTTGTTCTTGACAAGAGTCCCCCTGAGTATGGGATGCAAACAGCTATGGGAATGGTAGAAAGAACAAGCTCTAGGAAACTGGAAGCTTATTCTTAATCAAACATGGCATTGATATACCATATCATGAGTTTCTTTGATGCTAGTAAGTTGTCCCAAAGATCTATCAGTCAAACAGTCTCTGGTCTCACTATCATATCCAGGTACAAGCTGCAAAGCAACTCCTCATTTCAAGCTATGTGTGTTCCACAGCTACCAAGACCAGGAAATAATTCCACACCTGCCACACTGCCCTCCTCCTCCCTCATCTGACTATTGGCCACAGGCAGTAACAATTCATTTGTCAGGCCATACCCAAAGGCTGGGTTTCTTTTATCTTTAACTAAAAGATCACTGAGTTTCACCATTTTTTTTGTTTCTCTATTGAATCTGGATCCACGTGGGAATATAGAGAATGGAGATGAATCTGTTCAAAGTCTATCATGTACATGTTTTCACAACAAAATCCCTCATAGCACAAACACACACCAATTCACAGATAAAACAAATCTGGATCGTAGCAGTTCTGGGAAATAAAGGTGGGCTTCAATCCTATAAATAGGAGAACCTTGCTCGTTAGGAATGCCTTACCACACGGGAGTTGACTTGGACAGCAGCACGTGGCTCGCTTACCATAGATATAGGAGATCCCAACGAGCTCAAAAATGGCAATGATGACAAGGGCATAGGAGGCAGCATATGTGTCCACAAGCTGAAACATGTAAATTCCACCCTAAGAGGAAAGAGAGACAAGCAACGTCAAACAGGCCCTGGAGCCAACTGGACTCCATCTTCCCACTTCCAGTAGTGAATCCTCTCCGTCCTCCAGAGAGTCAGGAACAGACAGGCATCCATGGATCCGCTCCCCTCAACAGCAGTAACCTCATCACCTCGCCTGGTCAAGGATGAAGAAGTTACCAGATTAGCAAAGCTGACCCGTGACAGGCTCAGAGCTAATCAATAAAACAATCACCCCCAAACAAGTGAGGCAGTGTCTTATTTCTCAAAGGCAAAGGTTGTAAGTATGCAAAAGTATTAGGAGTACTTGGAGTGTTTCCTTTTTGCTGTAAGCAATCGGTGATCATTTCCACTTGTAAACCTGCATTTGACCTTTACATACCTATGAGTATTCCTCACACAAGCTTATGAATCTCTACCTTATTCCTACCCTTTAAATCACTCTAAGATTGTTGGGGCTTAGCGACAATCTCATTTCAATCTATTGTTTTTTACAGATGAAGAAACTAAGGCCCAGAGCAGTGATTCATTCAAGGTCACAGAGACAGCAACATATATATATATATATATATATATATATATATATATATACACATATACATATACATATACATATACATATACATACATACATACATATACTGAGTTGACAGCCAATGTACCAAGACATTCAGGACCTGGAAAAAATTCTAGTGATAATAGAGAGTCACGTATGTTTTTGTTTTTATCAGAGATACTACATTTCTCAGGCTTCATTTGAAATCCTGATCCCCTGTTCATCAACTCCCATGTGCTAAGATTACAGGCATGTACTACCATGCCTGGCTGTACTTTCCATTCTCTTTCAATAGGACGCATCTGCCTTGTTGGCTCAAGAAGGTTATATCTCAATTATAAAAATGCCAGGAGCATTACTAGTAGCCAAGGTGACATATTTTCCTGGGTAGTCAGAAGCCCTAGTGAAACGGTGCCATCTACATGGAAGTAACAGTGATTTGGGCTGGAGTTATAAAGTCTGAGAGCTGAGGCTAAAAGGAGAAATAGCTGCTATAGCCCCTCACCTGCCCACCCCACCCCAGAACCTGCCCAGCCAGCCTCTTACCTGAGTGATCATTGGAAAGCCCATGATGAAGAAGCAAATACAACAGCCCAGAGTAAAGACGGGCTTGTGTGTACGCAGGTACTTGGGGAACTCATCCGAAATGGAGGTCACTATGGTCTCAATGGTGGCAAACTAGAACAGGGCCAAAAACAAGCATCTGAAACAAACTGCCTCATTCAGAAGCCTCTCCCCCTGACCACCCCCTCAAGCCTTTTCTGTCTCACCAGGGATAGTGGTATTTGCATTAGGTCTAGTTTCTAGGCTGGTATTGCTTCCATGGGTCTAAAAGACCTTATAGGGGTCAAATCCACAAGGTCAGCCTGAAAAACTTAAGCAAGATGTGAGCTCTAGAAACTATACTACCAGCCCCCAGAGCATTCACTCATGTTCATTCATCAGGGCACTTTAAGTTTCATTTTGTATTCATGAGATGTAAATTCCTCTCTTCCAGTTACCTTGCATTTGATCTTTGTACTTGAGGAAAAACCCTCATTGCACCCAACGACTAAACTCTGAGCACTTGTCAGCATGATTTGTAGTAGGCTCAGCCCCATAGCAATTTCCTTAAAATTGACTTCATATTATTCTCCCTTATCCAGCCCTACAGAATTTGCTTTGGCAAAATGATGCCAAAGCAGAATGCATGCAGACTTAAAACTTAACATGGAGAACAAAGAAAAGGAAGACAGGAGTGGGGACAGCTCCTTCACGTGAGCACTCAGCAAGGTTATGCTGAAGCACCTCACCCTTCCCACTTTGCTCAGGAAAAGAACCTGCAAGCACCTGTAAACCTGCCTCTTGGCTGCAAATAGCAGCCAGGACCAAGGAAACAGTGACCTGAGAAGGACCCTGGTACAGGGATGTCAGGGTAAAGGACTCACCATAGTGTCAAGTCCAAGAGTGAGGAGCATCAGGAAAAAAATGATGGCCCAGAATGGAGAGAGGGGCAGCCTGGTTAAGGCTTCTGGATATACCACAAATGCAATGCCGGGCCCTGGAAGGAATGAGACAGACAATCAAAGGCAAGCCTGGCTCAAAGTCTATCTCCCCAGAGCTCACAGGCCTTCTAGCCACTGAAATCCCAAATTATTACTAGTGATATGTTGTTCTCGTTATTTGTGATTTTTTTTTTTACTTATCACTGCCCATTTTGCCAGTTTAATCAGGCTATCTCTCTGCAAATAACATGAAAAAATACATCTTTTCTATCAGATGAGTTGGGGGTAAATATAATAATTACCCTCTAGAACAGTGGTTGATATGATCAACAAAGGGTTATTTGGCTATACATGGAGACATTTTTGATTCTCAAGACTGGGATAGGAAGTAGAACTAGCTAGAGAGAGGGGGATGGAGGGAGGGAAGGAGAGAGAGAGAGAGAGAGAGAGAGAGAGAGAGAGAGAGAGAGAGAGAAACAGAATGTGGGGTTGCTATTAAGCACTATCTAATGCAAAGGACAGCTTCCCAGCAACAAAGAGCTATACATACAATCCAATTCCAGGGCTGCTGAGGCTGAGAACCACTGCTCTAGATTATGACATGAACAGAATGACATTATCCCTGGCCCTTGCTTAAACTACACTTGCTCTGGAAGAAACCATTCATACAATACTCGAATATTTCTAATACCTTTAAGATCCTTCCCTACTTGGTAAATAAATAGATGGGATTATGTCGAACCATCAGAAATTAGTTGGGGAAATGGGGCAGTAGATCATGACATAGATTGTTTGGTCTCTAAAGGTCAGACAATATGATCCACATCTAGCTTCATCACTTAGCAGCTAGGTAACCCCAGACAAGTTACTTGATTCCTTTAAGCCGCAATTGTGCCCCATCTGTACAGTGGTAAAACACATGGGTGATAGACTAAGCTCAGTGTCCTGAGCATCATCACACTCCCTCACCTTATGATTAGACAATGAACTTGGTAGTTAGAGCTCCTGATTCAGACTGTCCTAAGAATGCCACATGCTGTTCTGGTAGGGGTATCTAAGATTTCACTCTCTCAATCATCTTGAAGCCATGCAGCTATTCCTACCTGCCTTATAGTCTCCCTGAGAAAATCACTGTAGCCAAACACAGCACCAGGCATGGCAGGTGTGAGCTCCCTTTAAGTAGAAAACTAAATGATAATTGGCAGAGACAAGTGAACGTGAGCACAGGGATAACACATAGACAGTGCACGTCTGGAAAGCAGAAATCCCAGCACCTGGAGTTTTTATAATTCAAGCCTAATAGCACTTCTTAAAACTGGAATTTATCAGGTTGTTAGTTCCTAGTGTTGCCTAGGGCCTGAGGGTATTTAAAATATAAAGCCTCCAATGCCTAAGATACTCCCGCCTCATGCATTTATTGAACAGATCTCAGAGCCAGCCTCCAAAAGCTCCCTCTGTGAACCATAAAAGAAAAGCCTGCATTAAACTACAATTCAAAATAAGTCTCGAATGAGAAACAACATGGAAGCCAGTACAGTGCTGACGACAGTCGGGCCCATAAAGTGGACAAGAAGGTCTTCAATGGTCACCACAGGAGGACTTCCCTGGGTCACGTGGACAGGGTTTGATTACTTTAAAGGGGAGGAATCCATTCAAAATAGCCAGCTTGTTTATCAGTTGTCTCTCTAATACTTGAGGGAAGAAACTTTATTTACAAGCTTCATTACCACTGATGTCACTTATCCAGGGTGCTTGGGAATGGGGAGGGGTAGAGTCATCTAGTGAATAATACTGTTTAATGATTTAAAAAGCACATGGCCCACTGGATGCTAGGGGCTCACACCTGTAATCCTAACTATTCAAGAGGCTGAGATCTGAGGATCACGGTTCAAAGTCAGCAAGGCAGAAAGAGACTCTTACCTCTAAACAACTACAAAAAAAAAACCAAAAAAAAAAAAACAAAAAAACAGAAGTGGAGCTGTGGCTCATGGTTCTTAGAGTACTAGCCTTAAACACAAAAGCCCAGCGACAGTGCCCAGGCCCAGATTTCAAGCCCCAGGACCAGTAGAAAGAGAGACAGAGAGAAAGAGAGATAGAGAGATAAAGAGACAGAGAGACAGAGACAGAGACCCAGAGAGAGAGAAAAAAAAAGAGAAAGAGAGACTCCCACCTCTCTTCTCTCCAAAAAGAGGCAGCATTTTCCAACAGCCAGAAGGCAGACTCCCCATGAATGGCCTCTTCCTGGCTGTGTGTGGGACCATAGGTGAGTCATTTGTCCTCTCTGATCAACCCAACTTTCCTTATCCATGCAATGGGGATAATGACAGGACCATTCCTCACAGCATTCTGTGAACATTCAGTATGTCAATCCAAGGAAAGGGCTTAGAATTAGCCTGGACCTAGTAGGAACTCAGTTTAGATCCTCACTACTTATTCCATGAGAGGGGATCCACAAGCACTGCACATCAAGAACTGGCTTCGAACAGAGTACCCTTAGAGTCCCCTTTGCAATCCAGAATGCCACTAAGGATAAAGCAATGCAATGCATCACAACCAATGGGACAGATTGGGCATCATGCTGCTGTGACACCGAACTCACAGGAAGGAGTTCTCTAAGGACACACCACCAGAACTCCTGTGCCTTTGAGCAGAAGAGCTGAGATCTGGGTAAGAGACAGATGGTCGGATAGAGATAAGGGGATCATCGTAGTCTGAAAGTATTCATTTGGATCAGCAGGGTTTCTGAACTATTAGGTAAATAGGGAACCAAAGCTGCAATTTCTGGTAGTCTAGTTGGCTAAGAGTTACTACCAATCAGTATCTGGAACTTAAATAACATTTTTTTGCCAGTCCTGGGGCTTGAACTCTGGGCCTTGGCTCTGTCCCTAAGCATCTTTTGCTGAAGGTGAGCATCCTACCACTTGAGCCACATAGACAGTTCCATCTGGGAACTTAAAAACAACACACACACACACACACACACACACACACACACACACACACACATACACACACTTGTGTTTGTCTACTCTAGTCTAATTATGTTATTCTGTTAATGTATAACAAGCTTTGTAGAGTTTCAGGTTCTGAAAATGAATCCTGCTTCCATAAGCAGCAATAGTTGGAGACTCTGGAAGTAGTTTCACTAGAGCAGATCCTTAAGAAAAGCATGCCTCCCTTCCCTGTGGCTGTCACAAAGCAGAGTTCTGCTTACACTTATCACCAGCATCAGGCCAGGAGTTGAGACAGAGTTTTGATAGAAATGCCTCCCTAAGCCAGGTGCTGGTGGTTTATGCCCATAATCCTAGCTACTCAGCATGTTGAGATCTAATGTTGGGCAGGAAAGGCCATGAGACAAGGAGAAGGAGAAGAAGAAAAAGAAGGAGGAGGAGGAGGAAACAAGGAAACAAACAAACAAATGAACAAAGAAACAAAGAAGAGGTGGTAGTAGCAGTAGAGCTGTGGCTCAAAGTGGTAGAGCACTAGCCTTGAGCAAAAAAGCTCAGGGACAGCCCCTAGGCTCTGAGTTAAACCCCAGAACTGACAAAGAAAAAAGAAGGAAGAAAGGATGGAAGAGAGGAGGAAGGAAGGAAGGAAGGGAGGAAGGGAGGGAGAGGGAGGGAAGGAAGGTGGGAGGATGGGAGGGAGGGAAGGAGAAAAGAAAGAAGAGGAAGGAAGGAAGGAAGGAAGGAAGGAAGGAAGGAAGGAAGGAAGGAAGGAAGGAAGGAAGGAAGGAAGGAAGGAAGGAAGGAAGGAAGGAAGGAAGGGAGGGAGGGAGGGAGGGAGAGAGGGAGGGAGGGAGGGAAGAAAGGAAAAGAAAAGAAAGCAAACAAGCAAGCAATGCCTCCCTAAGAAGGAAGTGATAAATGAAACAGAATAATGTCAAGTCATAAAGAAGAAACTGTTACCTAAAGGCCAAACCTTAGTTACCAATGTTGGGTCAACAGAAGTATCTTAACTATATTTATGTTAGTTGTATTGTGCAGCTAGGAAAGAGTGGGGTTGGGATTTCACACATGCCTCACTCCAAATATCTGACCTGATTTCTGCAAAGCATCCTTTAAACCCAGAGAAATAGGACAAGCTGGTGTGAGAGCAGGTGTGAGTCCCCCCCACACACACCTCCCCGCAGGGTCTGGGAGAAGGTCTCAAGGACTGCTGTTCCCTCTCCCATTAGAAGTGGGCTATTCCTTGCTCAATCAGAGGAACTGAAAAATACTAGAAAGGGAAAATTCATAGAGAAATACACATAATTATCTGCTGCTTATTATTGATAATAAAGAAAAGTCTCTTTAAGTTTTATCAATATCTTCCAAAACCCTTTCCAAGGGCAGGAAAGAGTTCAAAAGAGTTAAATTGTATGGCCTGCATCTTAGTAAACACTATTTGTAGCTAGTTGGCCACTTGCTCCCAATAAACTCAGTAATTCTCTCTCTCTCTCTTTCTCTCTCTCTCTCTCTCCCTCTCTCTCTCTCTCTCTCACACACACACACACACACACACACACACACACACACACACACACACAAATAGCAAAACATCTCAGATCTGCAGGAAAGTGGGGCAGAGCCTATTCGCTTCAGCAACTCTGCTAGGAGAAAATGAGGTTACAGGACCGCTGGAGGTGACTCAGACACTCCTGGGAACAAAGCCTTCTCACCTTCTCTCCTGCTTCCCATGGAGTTCAAGAATTCTCAAAGCAGGGGAAAAAAAGCATTGCTTAGCTCCCAAGGCCCCTGTAATTTAATGTAAAGCTGCAGAACTAAATATCCCTGTGGATTGCATACTCTTCAGGGAGAAATAATTACAACCTTGGAACATACCAGCTCTTTAACTCTTTGAGGCTGTATGAGTATAAAAGGAGGTAGTAATTAAGAGATCAGTCATCCCACCCCTCCCCACCCCAAAAAAGATGAGATTTCTAGAGTTCAGTGCTCTTAGTAGCAGCATCTGAGCCATTGTCTGAGAACTGCAGTGAGCATCTTGAAGGAAGATGACCACAGACAAGGCTCCCATCTCTAGATGGCTGAAGCTCTGTGGCCATGGCTCTTAGCACCGAGCCCAGCCTGCACTCACGGAAGCATCCCATAAAAGCCTGATTTGAAAATCAGACCAAAATGGTAAGCCATAGTCACAGTGAAGTCCTTCATTCACTGAAAGCTTACAAATACCCAAATCCTTTGTAGAACCAGGCTGGGTGGAAATGGAGTTAAATAAAAACCTTAAATGTTCTCTCTACAAATGCTGTCCTAGAAATGTGGATTCAAGGCGATAAAAATAAAAGCCCTTTGTAAGCTCAAAAGCACATCCAAATGTTAACCATTCACAAAAGGATTATTTAAGTAGAGGGTAAATATTTATTCTACAGCCTTCCTTCCATCCACCCATCCACTACCATTCAAACTCTCCATTCCCTGTGGAGGCAAAAAAAAAAAAAAAATCAAAACTGCAGGTCTGCATTGCAAACTAAGCAGAAGGCCTTGAGAATACACTTGACCTAACAATCAGGAAAGTGCTTTGTAAGGGAAAGTCAGAGCTGAAGTCAGAGCTCATTAAGCACACATGCTCAGTTTCCACAGGGCCCTCTGTGAGCCAGGGCATCCTGTGGCAGGCTGTGCCCACAGCAGCTCCAGGGGCTCTAGTTTGCCCAATAAATCCTCTGCTTGTACCTGATACAACTATAACAGGAATGGGGCTGGAGGAGAATTAAGAGACACAGGGAAGACAAAGGAAAGGAGATAAGAGATACAGAGAGAGACAGAGACAGAGACAGAGAGACAGAGAAAGAGAGAAAGTAGAGCTTCTTATGTAAATCCTCTCCTTGGTAGAGAGGGGATAGCTCTAACGCTGCAGTAAGCTTCCACTAAAGCCAAGAGGTTCCTCAGACAAAATCTTATGGGTTCTCATACCCACTACTTGTTCCAGAAGTCAAATCCCTGGCAAAGAACAAACAAGAATCTACAAGCAAGCCTGGAGCTTGCCCTGCACCAGCAGATAATGAGTGCCCTGTACCTTGGTCAGCCACATTCTCGATGTTGACTTTGCGTTCGTTGGCCATGAAGCCGATGACAGAGAAGATGACGAAGCCGGCAAAGATGCTCGTGGCACTGTTGGTGCAGGTTACAATTAGAGTGTCCCTGGAAGGAAGAGACCAGAGTTTGCCATTCATTGTTTTATGACTGGGAAGGGATGAGGGAAGGGAAAAATGTATGCCATATATTTGTGAGCATGTGTATATATGTGCTCATATATGGACATGTCATCTCTAAACATATATCCAAACTCACTGTGGTGGATCACACCTACATACATTTACTTAGGAGGCAGAGACTGGGAGGATCACTGCTTGAGGCCAGCCCAGTTGAAAGGGATTCATCATACAATAGCATTATGGGGTGGTAGTGAGATGTAGGAGGTGGAGCTTTGCTGGAGGTAGTAGAATGTGTTCCCGACTTCTAGCTCTCAGCCAGGTTCTTTCTGCCACAACCACAGCTGTCATTTCTACTAAGGCACAAAGTAAAGTGTCACCCTGATTCAGATCAACAGTTACTGAGTAGTGTGATCAAGGTAGTAAAGCATTCAAGACTCTTATGTGTTGAACTATGTATCTTATACCCCACCAAAAATTCATATGTTGAAGTCCTAATTTTCAATATCTCAGAATGTGACTGGAGAGAGGGTCTTTAATGTGTCATTAGTTTAGCTCTTGATTCAATATGCCCGATGATCATAAAGAAAAGAGATGGGGACAGAGCCACACACAGAGGAAAGACTATGTGAAGAAATTAGAAGAAGATAGCCATCCACAAACCTAGCTCTGCCAACACCTTAATCCCATACTTCTAGCCTGAACGGTGAAATATAACACTTATGTGATTGAAACTTTCCAGTCTGACAAATTTGCTAAGGAGGCTCGAACAAGTCAATACAATGATCCTGTCTAATCTGGCTTCAGCTGATGTTCAGGCCCTGTTGCCTCCTGACCCCCTGTGCACTCACTTCTTCCCATCCTATTTACCAGCTCCCTCCACGTACAGCACCCCATTGGTTCCCACTCATGCCATCTCAGGCTCTCTGCTGCCTAAAATATCACTCTCGCCATCTACTCTGCTTCCTCTGCACCTTCTGCAATTCTGCCCAGCGTAAATCTCACCTGGTGATGCTGTTCCAGACAGCCAAAGCCAACCTTACCTGTCATCTTTCTCCTCTAGCTCCAAAGATGCTTGAGGAAGGTTTGACCCTCAGTCAAAACTCTTGCATTATCAACTGAATAAACGCGAGTCTGTGACAGCTGCTAAGGACGAATTATCCATTACCTAAGCATGGCCCTAAGCCTCTCATGCCTGGTTTGTGTATCATCTAAAAAGGAAGTGTGCTCCTGCCCCTCCATGTCTAATGACCAGAGGTATTTAAGGGCAGAGACATCCTCTGTCTAATAGGACCAGTACTCATACTGTTTCTTACTATCATTCTTTACTCCAAAGGTATGGTGGGAAGTACTGAGTTCTAGTGCTGGAGGTTTCCATGGGGCTAGGTTCTTGTTCCAGAATCTCCCTTTTTTATTTTTATTAGCATATATTAATTGTACAAGGTAAGGGTTTTATCATTACATTTCCTTACATGTATGTAAAGTACATCAGTCATATTTGCCTCTCTACTATTTTCTTTTTTTTTTTTGGTCATGAGGCCTGAACTCTGGGCCTGGGCGCTGTCTCTCAGCTCTTCAGCTCAAGGCTAGTGCTCTACCACTTGAGCCATAGCGCCACTTCCGGCTTTTTCTGCTTATGTGGTGCTGAGGAATCGAACCCAGAGCCTCATGCATGCAAGGCAAGGGCTCTACCACTGAGCCACCTTCCCAGCCCACTCTCTACTATTTTCTTGGGGTATGTGTCTGACAGTCCTAGGACTTGAACTTGGACACTGTCCCTCAGCTGGTTTTGCTCAAGCCTATTGCCACTTCAAGCTTTTTCTGAGTAGTTTATTGAAGATAAAAGTCTCACGGGCTTTTCTGCCCAACTGCAATCCTCAGATATCAGCCTCCTGGGTAACTAGAATTACAGGCATAAGCTACTAGCTCCTGGCTCTATTACTCTTTTTTGTTCTCCTTCATCTTCTCATTTTCCCTCCCCCTTGTAGAGCCCTACCAGACCCCATTTTACTTTCTTAAAATCAAATAAACTTCTAGAACTCCTCTTTGGGCCCCTTTCCAGGTGGAGAATCTCTCTACTTTCATAGCTTTCTCTTCGCTTTCATTATTCCATTTACCTTGACAAACATCAAATAAACTTGTGTTCAATGGGCCTATTGTGTCTTGTGAGTATGACTGACAATCAGAACTTGAATGCACACCTGTGATCCTGCACCTCTCCACCTAAATGGGAAGCTATTTGAAAACAAAGACATGATTTGAATCTTTCTGTCTTTTTCTTGGTCCATACATAATTGCAACAATGATGATAGTAATGGCAGCTGCCATTTTGGAATACCTAGTATGTATATGATATTGCTCTTATAACCCTGCATATGCCATCCCTTGACCCTTTCCCAACAAGTTATTATAATCTGTGCTTTACAGATGAGAGAGAAGTTTTGGTTACAGGGTGACATCATAGTCAAATGGTTCCCATCTCACTCCAAGGTGTTCTTTTTATTGTTCCCTGCTCACCTTCCTTTAAAATCCTCTAGAAAGAAAACATCTGCAACTGTATAAAATATTATAGTTTCCCACTCTATAACTCTATGATGATGATGTGACTCACTATCATCTGTGACTATACTAAGCTAGCTGCACAGCATTGTCTAGAGGGGCTGAGTGGCATCCTGTAAGTGTGCATCAAGTCCCCATTTGGTGTCTCAGTCAGTGGTATAAGTTGGGGGTCCAGAAGTTAATGGCTAGGTGTGGGCAGGTAATTTCTCCTAGGTTAAGAGTTCATGCTCCAGTGTTGCCTTGGGTGAAAGGGGAGGGTATGGGCTCCAGCATCTGACAACACAGCCTGTTCTGTTCCCTAACCCTAGTGTCACTCATCAGCTACCTTGGGGTCTCGCAGGTGTATCCCCCTACCTGTAGCAGTTGTTGTGGAATTTGTTGTAAGAAGAAAGAGTGATCAGACCTCCCCAGGCAGCAGATAAAGAGAAGAAAATCTGAGTGGCAGCATCTTTCCACACCTAGAAGCAAAAGCAGAGGAGAGTCAGGGTCCCCAGGAAGACCAATGCCAAGAGAGCCGAGTTTCCTATGCCTGAGGCCACATATCACCTGCCTAGGGACAAAACAACTTTGAGTACAAATGTCAATGAGAACTTCACCTATACCTGAAGCCAAAAGGTAGTAAATTACCTGGGAGATTTTAGGTCCTTCTAATAGGAAGTGAGGACCTTGATAAACTCTGCACATTTCACACTTATATGTCTTACCATGTACAACCACATGGAATGGAAGATTCCTTTCTTTAGGTTGATAGATACCTAAAGATCATTTGGAGCAACAAACTGTGGTCGTGAATCCAAAATCCTTTTTAATTGATTGGAGGGGGTGAGAGAGGGAGACAGAGAGAGGGAGACAGAGAGACAGCGACAAAGAGAGACAGAGGTCAACCTGATGAAAGTATGGTGTATGCATGTGTGAGATACAGTCTTTAGCTCTTAATCTCATTAAAGCAAGTATAGCACTACAACCCAGAGGAGTCATAGAACCAGACCCTTCCTGAACCTGGCCAAAGAATCTCTTGTTTCTCCTAAGTCATTCCTTCATCTTCAGAAAACTCCGTGTTACTTAAGAGTATAAGGTATAAGGCTGGGAATGTGGCTTAGTGGTAGAGTGTTTGCCTAGCATGCATGAAGCCCTAGGTTTGATTTCTCAGTACCACATAATCAGAAAAGGCCAGAGTGGCACTGTGGCTCAAGTGGTAGAGTGCGAGTCTTGAGCAAAAAGAAGCTAAGGGACAGTGCCCAGGCCCTGAATTCGAGCCCTAGGACTGACACATACACAAAAAGGGGAGTATGAGGTATAGATTTACATGTTTAGTGTCATGAATATCCATTCATCTTTATAAATTGAACCCTGTTCAAAACTGTTTAACAAAGAGCAAATCCAAGTGTATTCTGTGCCCATCCAACACCATTCTCCTTTATAGCCTTAGATAAAAAGCTATGCCTTGATTTAAATCAATCATCTATCCAGCTACTTCATCTAAGAGGTACAGCTAGGGAAAGGTAATTAGATGATCAAGATAATTGTCCAACTGTATGAAAATTGTTATGTGGGCTTCTTCTTTTTGTTTTGTTTTGACAAAATCTGGGACTTGAACTCAGTATCTGATGTATTTACTCACTGGCGGGTGTTCTATCCTCTGAGCCAGAAACCAACTCCCAGGTTTCTTTTCAATAGAACAGTGCTCTCTGCCTCCACTCTCCACAAAGCTACCTGGAAGGTAGATATGGTGGCTGGAGCCTTAGCAGCTATATCAAAGCTATTTACTGAAAATGGTAAAGTACAAAAATGGAAGTTTGAGTCCCTGGTGACAACATGAGATCATTCAACTGACCTTCAATTAATCACCATAAGAGGGAGATCAACTTTTATCTTGTTTAAGCTGACTTTATCTGGAGAATTTCCATTATGTGCAGTCAAACTCAGTCCAAACAACACATTCCTAACATAATCTGGAAAAAGCAACATTTTCTTTCAAAAGAGAAGAATTCACTGTCATTAAATAATAATAACTCCATTTGGAGTTTTCTTAGATTGTGAATTTTAGAGACCTATATCCCTGCACAGAATATGCAAAGAAAAGTTTGATGGATTGGGCGCTGGTCCTGTGTCAGTGTGCAAGAAGCATTCAATTGTGTATGAGGCCTTTAACATGACAGAATTGCTTGTCGCTTACCTAAGTGCCATGTAGTTTTCAGCGAGCAAAACTCTACTTCTAACACACCATAATTAGCCACAGACTAATGGAGTATGGTGGCCCAACACTATTAAAAGATTATCATTCCTCCCGTCAGCAATTGTAGGACACCTACTCCAGGGCTCTGAATACCCTCAGATGTTCCTGAGTGTATAATGTGCCAAGCTCATCGGCACCTTGTAGAAACAGGGAGATTCCTGCAGAGCCAAGAGGAAACCTGATCTCTTCTGCCAAACAGAATCCCAGAGTGTGACCCATCCCTGAACTCCCTCCCAAGGTCTGTTAGGACTGCAATATTAAGCCCACCGTGGCATCTGTGAGTTTCTCCCACTTCGGTGTGATGAAGTACCAAATTCCAGCTCCAGCTCCAGGCAGGGTGACTCCTCGGATGAGGAGGATCACCAGCACGACATACGGGAACGTGGCTGTGAAGTAGACCACCTAGAAGAGCCATTGGGCAGAGAGGCAGGATGAGCGAACTTGCGGAACCCACCCCTGCAAACAGAGGTTTAGCCACCCAGATGTACACCTGGCTGTGAGCTCTCTCCAGACAGGCCCAAAAATAAATCTTCCAGCAGACACTTCTAAGGCTCTGCAGTGCCTCAGCCTAGAAAAAAGCAGACGGCTGGGGGAAGTGTCACCCCACCCAGCCATTAAATGGAAGGAACCACTAGAGAAGGAGACTCTGTGATTCTCTACTCCAAAACTCAGACCCAGTTTCTACCATTAAAGGTGAAGTTTTGTTTATCATAAACCTTACAGCCCTGATTATACAGATTCTGTCAGTGGGGCAGCCTGGTAAGATAGAAAGACCCTGATCTTCTAAAAAATTATGTGACCTTGGACAAGCTATTACATCCATGGATCTCAGTTTCTCTATATATACAGTGAGATAATTAGAAATAATCAAGAAGATTAAGTGCATTAATGCCTGGGTAATATATATCACAGCACCTGAGAATTTGGTGATAGTCATCAAATGCAATTAAGTGCCACAAGGCTTTTATGGAGGAGTTCCCTAGGAGCTGACTCCTCATAGAAACTGTGCTAGACATCAGCTGCATAGAGATGAAGAACTCATTTTAAAAAATCAGAGCTGGCTATCAGAGGATCCCACTTGTAATCCTAGCTACTCAAGACTCTGAGAAGGCTGTGGTATGAGGATCACAGTTCAAAGTCGGCTTAGGCAAGAAAGCCTGCATGAGACTTATCTTAAATGAACCACCAAAGTGGAGCTATTAGTCAAGTGCTGGGACAATGGGAACACTGGCCCATGTGAGGGGAACAGACAATCCACACACTGGCTACACACACTTGAGTACCTGGGAAGAAGGCTCCAACCTGGCAGCAAAGGCTAGGCACTAGAATCTCAGGGATATAGTGATGTGTGTGGGATATAAGTTGGGGAAGGCAAGAGTTCAGATTAACATATAACGCCAGGGAGCCAGGCATGGTGGTGCACTCATAATATCAGCATAGCCCAGGCAAAGAGATTGTGAGTTCAAGGCCAACATGGGCTATATGGCAAGACCTTATGTTTAAAAAAAAAAAAAAGATCAATGGAGGGAAGACCTGGAATATTGCCCCTTAAGAAAGGAGGATGGCCAGGTGCAGGTGGCTCATGCCTATAATCCTAGCTACTCAGGAGGCTGAGATCTGAGGATCATGGTTCAAAGTCAACCTGGGCAAGAAAGTCAGTGAAACTCTAATCTCCAATAAACCACCAGAAAGTCAGAAGTGGCACTGTGGCTCAAGTGGTAGAGCACTCACCTTGAGCTGAAGAGCTGAGGGAACTGTCCCAGGCCCAGAGTTCAAGTCCCACGACAGACAAAAAAAAAAAAAAAAACAAGGAGGATGTCTGCCTCTCAGAGACAGCAGGGAAACCACATGGCTAGGAGGGAAGAACAGGAACTCTGTAGGTGAGTGGGAAGGGACCATTGCCGCAGATTGCCGCAGATTGGGGTGGCATGTTATAAGGCTTTTAGTGGAGACTATGTCAGGGAAATGAGCAGAGAAATGGCATGGCCTACTATCTTAATAGCATCACCAGATGGCTATGTTGTCAGTTTCCTGCAGAGCATTGGGAAAAGCAGTCATGGGCAGCAGTGAGAAGGCCAGAACAGCAGGAGACAATCACACACCGATATGCTTTCCAGAAGCCAAAAAAAATCTTGTCATTTTCATATGCGTGTGTGTGTGTGTGTGTGTGCATGCACACACACGCACATACCACCAGTACTGGGGCTTGAACCCAAAGCCTGAGTACTATCCCTTAGCTTTTTGGTTAAGGCTGGTGATGCTCTGCCACCGAAGCCACAGCACCACTCTGGCTTTTTGCTGGTTCCTTGGAGATAAAAGTCTCATGGATTTCCTTGTCCCAGCTGGCTTTGAATTGTAAGATCTCAGCCTCCTGACTAGCTAGGAATACAGTCATGAACCACTGGCACCCAGTCTCCTGACATATTTAACATGGAATGTGTAAAAGAAAAGTCCAGGATGCTTCTAAAGTGTTTGGCCTTTAGCCTCTGAAAAGAGAGGCTTCCCTTCACAGAAATGGAAAGGGACTGTTGCTTCCAAAACTACTCAAAGCCAACTTTGTGGTTGCAGATCATGGCTAAGGTGGCCTCCACCCCTATCATCATGGGCCAGATCACCTCTTCTCTGCCCCATGAGATAGCCATCTTCCTTCCTGGTCCAAAGAACTCACAGCGCTAGGGAGTGTGGGGAGGAAGCAGCCAGCTCCCTCCTATATCTGCAAGCTCCCTCTCTCCTTCCCTTAAAGTCTGAAGAAAGAGCAAAGCTAGACACACACACACACACACACACACACACACACACACACACACACACACACACACACACACACACACACACACACACACACACACACCATGAAAACCCAAGGGCATCTGGCATCTCAAGAGATGAGATGAGGCTGGGAAAGCAAGATGTTATATGATAAGGTACCATCTTGACCAGTCTGATTTGCTGCCCCCAACAAGATAACATACAGATATGGAGAACAACTAAGGACCATCTAACCTGGACCTGGGGACGTTGAACATAAAAATCACAGAAGTGATGTCCCAGACAGCAGGAGACATGCGACCTCTGAGTCTTCTGCCTCTAGCGCTGGTACCGGTCTAACCAGCTGCGATAGCTCCCATTTGACTGCTGATAGCTATAGGAATTTGGAGCTCCCTCTGAAGACCAGATATATTAGTTCCATTTTTCAAAGTAGGAAGCTGAGACTCAGGTTAAACATGTCACTGAATGTTTTCCAGATTGAGCCAAGATCTGAACTTTCTCACCCCAAAGCCATTGTTTTGGAGTGAGGTAAATGAGGCATTTAGGTGCAAAATTTAAGGAAGCACCTCTCCCTAGGGCCATTATGTATACTGGCAGGAACCTGAGAGTGAGCACTTCCTTAAATGTTCACCCTAGACACTACTTCCTCTCCTTCCCTGGTCCTGGAAGACTTTATAGATGGTGGTTTGGCTTATAAATCCCGAGACTGCTTGAAATGTGGAGGAGGCAGATGTGGAGGCCTGACGCACAGCTAGTTCCACATGTCAGGTGAACATTCTGAAGGACACACCTGTTTCCAGGATAGGCTGTCAGAGGAATCACACATGAACAGTAATGAATTGTGCTTGGCAGGAATGACAATGACTAGTTGATCTCAGCCTGTTGGCATGACCCCTCCAGGCATTCTTCACACAACAGGAGCCCTGCACAGGTGGTAAGGCACCACCAGCCTGTGCCAGCTAATTAGGTTAGCTTTGCTCTGCTGCTGTGAATTTCAGGCAGAGCAGCCCCGAAGGCCAGAAGGGCTACATTTGACCTTCAGGCTGCCTGCTGGTCTACCAGCCCCTAGAGTTCTAGCTGCTTGGGAGTTCTCTGTTGCAGAACAACTCATGGGCCATTTTTATTTTCCTATGTCCTGTGACAGGAACTGAGCTTCCCAAATTGTGGGCAAAGCACCATGTACACACACACACACACACACACACACACACACACACACACAACACACACAACACACACACACACACACACACACACACACACACACACCAGTACCTGCGGAATTTCTATCACAAAGGAGTTTGTCATGAATCAATGAGCAGCTTTTAGTCCTGCATTCACTATAGCGCTCAAATAATTTTCCATGATTAATGTCTGCACATACCCAGGGCAGGAAAATAAATTGTGGCTCATTATTTCTAGTGGTATTCTTCATTAAAGAAAAAAAGAGAATTGATTACTGATCTTTGGTTGGAAGTCTTTCTCAATGAGGCAGGGATTTAAGTTGGTAGATCAAAAAGAAAAATGTATCTGCTCCAGCCTGCTTAAACTTTCTTATTTCAGAAAGCCTACAAAAGCTAAACCAAGGCTTAAATTCTTTATGTGTTGGTCCTGGGGCTTGAACCCAGGTCCTTATGCTCTTGTTTGGCTTTTTCTGTCAAGTCTCAGCCACACCTCCATTTCCAGCCTTTTTGCTGGTCAATTGGAGATAAGAGTCTCACAGACTTTCCTGCTCAGGCTGGCTTCAAATTGTGATCCTCAGATCTCATCCTCTGGAGTAGCTAGGATTACAGGAATGAGCCCCCAACACCTGGCTATCCAACTCCTCCATACAAGCAATAGTTGATCTGACAACCAGACCAGGAGGCAAACACCTAGAGCATAAATTACAGAGTTTAAGGAAAGCAACAAAAATCTTAGGTGAGAGCCTCCATCAGTGGAGTGAGTAGTAGCCCCTAATAGAGAAAGATGACGCTAATCACAGCATCCTTGCCATACCTTGAGAGCTCAGTACACGTTTGCCTCATTGAGTCCTTTAAATGCCCCTGCAAGACAGGGGCATCCATCCCAATTCTACAGGGAGGAGTGAAGCCGCTTACCCACAGCCCCATAGCTACAGCGGGGCAGAATTAGAATGATTTCACATCTAATTCTACTGCCTCTCTTCCTACGCTCTGCTGCCTGCTCAGGACACAACCTGCTGCAAGTAGCCCCAACCCTTTCTCTTGCTTAGTTAAATCCAAATGCTTACTTTTCCTGAAGTCTTGATTCCTTTAGCCAGGGATGCGTACACAATTACCCAAGCCAGGAAAAGGCAGAAGGCTAGCGGCCACCTGATCTCACCAGGATATTCGATCCCAGCAGAAATCTTCAGCACAAAGTACCTAAAAAATCAGAAAGAGGAGAGGGAAAGGAGGGCCAAAAAAGAAGAAGAAGAAGAAAAAGAAGAGAGGGAGATGGTGGTCTGTAGGCTTTAATCCCTTAGCACAGCCGGAAGCCTTGAGCACATCCACCACCTCCCACACTCTCCTCATCAGGGGCCTCATCAGATCGAGTTAGAATGGATTGGCAGGTCTGGGCTCTCACTCACAGCTGTCTACAGAGACATCCACTTCTCTTAATTATGTGCTGAGGGGCTACAGTAGGCCCTCAATAGGACTCTGTGCGAGATGGTCAGCACACCATCATCTGAAATTGCTTTACAGAAGTGTAATCAAAATTCTAAACTGCTGAGCATGGTGCTTCATGCTTACAATCCCAACTCTCTAGAGGTTGTCTCAGGAGGATCGAAAGTTGGAAGATAAACCTGAGCTACATGGGGAGACCCTGTACAAAAAAAAAGAAAAAGGAAAGAAGAGAGAGAAAAAGAGAGGGTGGGAAGGAGGGAAGGATCCTGGGAGGGAGATGGGAAGGACAAAGGAAGGAAGGAAGGAAGGAAGGTGGGAAGGAAGGAAGGAAGGCAGGCAGGCAGGTACGCAGGCAGGAAGGCAGGAAGGCAGGAAGGATTCTAATCTGTCAAGGGTGATTTCTGTATGCTTTCTGCATTGCTCTACTCTTAGGAGCTGTATTCCAATAGGATTTATATACTTGTACTATGTAGTGGAAACTGCTTCTGCTAAAAGACTGTTTTGTGTTTCAGTTCAGGTTGCCTTGGACATAGGTTGAGTCTGAAGCTTGCTGAAATGTAAAAGTGGGGCTGGCCAGACCTAACTCAGGGCTCAGATTCCACACAGATAAGCAGCTGTTCACAGAAGGGATTTCTGGTTATCCGTTGCTGCTGCTGCTGCTGCTGCTAGCAACTCATGTTACCCCATGCAGACATTATCTGACTGGCCTCTCCACATCCCTCTCAGGTAAGTGGAGCCTGGCTGGATGGCTAGTGCAGTAGCTTTACTCCTGAGGACAGGTGGCAGCTTCAGAGACAATGAATCCTAATGGCAGATTCCAACCATCCCTTCGACTCAGCGCCAATCCACCACACATCCTGTATGAGGCTGCTGTGTTTCTAAGTCAACATTTTTCTGTGACTTGCCCAAAGTACCATCTAGAATTTAGACTGAGGTACCATAGAATGTTTTGACTCGCCAAGAAATAAGAACAAACTGGTGGAGGGGGGAGGGCTGGGGGATGGAAGTGGGCAGAATACCCCTTCTTGCTCTCTAGCCATGAGGCTGCTCTGTGCACACAGCCATGCTTCTCAGAACAGGAAGGAGGCAGGGCTGTGCAGCAACAGCCTCAACCCTTGGAGCCACCTAGGCTCGAGAGTTGAGTAAGAACCAACCAAAGAGAGTAGGAGGACAGCTATGTGGTAAAGCTCTTGCATAGCAGGTTCGAGGCCCTAGATTTGCTCCTCAGTCCCGGGGGTGGGGGGAGGAGGAGGAGGGAGAGATGGGGATTGAAAAAAGTGGAACTTGGCTACAAGACAAAATTTGGGGGACCGTATTTCACTTCCCCATGCTCCCATCCTGCAAATGTGTGAAACATGTGGACAATCACTTAGCACCTTCATCATCTCAACTACTCTTAAAGAACTTGGAACAGTCCCCAAACATTCTTGCTACCATTTTTCCCCCTGAAGATTGGCCCTGGAGATTAGTAAAAAACCACCGAAAGCAGGTTTGCCTTTCTGCTACCCTTAACTTCACAAAAAGGTGTGGTCAGATTTTGCCCAGTACCACCAGGGCACACGCAGTTTCTTATTGATCAGGGTAAAGGTAAAGCCCACTCACACTCTCCCCAGGATACCTCATCTTTAAAAGGGGAAAAAAAAGAAAGATTATTTAATAATTCAGCTTTGCTTTGCTTTCGCCCTGCAGGGTTCAGCCTTGTACCTCTGCCTACATGCAGGAGAGAAAAGCTGCATAGCAATTAATGGAATTAATACTGAGATATCAGGGACTAATTCTTATTATTATCTAAGTCAAGGCCATTTGTGTTTTACTTGGCGCCATTGCTTTGTGGGAATTATATTGATACCATTTTAAATGGGCACCACTGGCTCCTGCCTATAATCCTCGCTACTCAGGAGGCTGAGATCTGAGAATTGTGGTTGGTTCAAAGCCAGCCAGGGCAGAAAAGTCTCCATGAGACTCTTATCTCCTGAAAAACCGGAAGTAAAGCTTTAGCTCAAAGTGGTAGAGCGATAGCCTTGAGCCAAAGAGCTCAGGGACAGCACCCAGGCTCTGAGTTCAAGCCCCACAACAGACTAAAACAAAATAAAATAAAATGAGTGGCCTGTCTTGGGTGTGGGTTGACTTTGTTTTTAATCAGCATGATAAATTATAGAAGCAATGATTTTTGTTACCACCAGCCATCACTAGATCAACACTCACCTCCAGGCCTACAGTGCACAATGTTCCTTTGGAAGACAACCCGGGAAAGTCTTCCTCTCTAATCATTACAGTACATGCAGAGGATGCAGAGGGCAGGGACCCATTCCCCCGACCCCAGGAGTCACACTTCAATCTGTCAATTTGATGCTTGCTAATTCTCTGGGCTGCTCTAAGAAAGTCTGACCCCACCCCCAAAGACCAGCCATCTTACTTGAAGTACTCTTCACTCCCACTGACAAACGTCTTATTGGCCTGGCTGGTGAAGTTCACCATTGTCAAGTTGGGATAGGCAGTCATGCAGAAAGTTGAATTCTTGATCTGGATTTTGGGGTGATCAGTGATGACACAGGAATCTGTTCAGGAGAGCATGGGATAGAAACAATGAAATCTGTGCAGATGGCATATGCCTGCCTCTACCCATTGAAAACCAAAAACATCCACCCACTATTTGGAAGTAGCTCTGGAAGCATATGAATTGAATAACATATACAAGGGCCACAGAATGACGCTGTATTGATTATGGGGCCTGGTGATCACTGTGGCGCCCTGTACTGATAACACAGACTCACATTTATGGAGTATTCTCCGTGTGAAGGACTAATCACTTTGTAAAATTACCTCATTTAATCTTGACAACAACCTAAGCACAGGCTAAGAATGTGGCTTAGTGGTAGAATGCTTGCTTAGCATTTATGAGGCCTTGGGTTCGATTCCTTGGTACCATATAAACAAAAAAATAAATAAAATTAATTTTAAAAAACAAGCAAGGGGTAGTATCTCTATTGCTTAAATAACGAAACAGAAAAAGAGGTTAAGTAGATCTATTGTAGTAGTGAGGAAGAGAATCAGAGTTGAATCCTAGATTTGTATTACATTATAGAAGACAAATGAACTATAGAAATTAATTTAATCAAAGATAATGAAGCATCATGAATGGCTACTGCTATACAAGGTTCATTCCAATTTACCTTGGGACTGGGGAGTCGCCCAAATGGTGGTGCTCCTGCCTAGAAAACACAAGGCCTGGGCACTGGTGGCTCATGCCTAGAATCCTAGCCACTCAAGAGACTGAGATCTGAGAATTAAGGTTCAAAGCCAGATAAATCTGAGACATTCTCATCTCCAATTAACCAGCAAAGAGCTGAAAGTGGAGGCATGGCTTGGGGATTAGAGTGCCTACCTTTGAGTGAAAACGCCAAGCAAGAGCTGAGTTTAAACCCCAGTACGATCAAGTTCACCTTGGGCCCACGGCCCAGTACCACAACTGACACACAGTAAGTACTCTGTGATACACCTGCTGTGTACTCCCTAACTTCACTTGGGTCAGTGGATCCAGCAGCCACACTGTGTGCTGTTAATCTAACCTCCTGTTTGTCAGTGAATTGCAGGACCACGGGCCATTTGATGATGTGTGGAGGCATATTTCATGCTCACACTTGGGAGGCTGAGTGCTCCTGAGGGAGGGACATTACTAAGTACCCCAGAGACACAGGTCAGCCCCCTACAACGAAGTTATCAGTCCCAAATGTTAACAGTGGTGAGGTTAAGAAGACCTGGGATAAGAAGAGAAAAGCAACTCGGTATGTGGTAGTGCATCAAGCACTATGCTGGACCTTTAAAACAATTACTAGCTCATAAAGTCTTCATCAAGGCCTAGAAGAATACATTATCTTCACTTGAAGTAGGAATAAGTTGAAGTCTTTCTGGTCATAGTACAGCGTCTTTCTAACAGCATTAAAATACAAATAGACAGACAAATACTTTAATACAGAATCTATCAGAACTAAAAGGAATGTTTTATAAAGGCATAAGTGAGGAATGAGAACTGACAAGCTGGAAGACACTATAACCGGGGCACCACAAGGCATTGACCTATATGAGGCTGGCGTTGTGATTATCTATGTTCCAAAAGTGCAACAGAAAGATGCAGTGTCTTCCCAAGGTCATGCATACATAAAGCTAGCACAATCATAAACTGGATCTCTTTGAAGTCCTTGCTCTTAACTATATGATGCTGAAATACGGAGCAAGAATCATGAGCTCCAACACCAAAAGATTCCAGGATGGAGACACAAAAGGAGACAGAGGAGAACAGAGTGGGAAGAGACCACGACTTTGCTTTTCCAGCTATTCTGACAGGAGATGCCAAAAATGTGACTATTTATATGAAATTTCTTTTTGTAAATCATAGAAATATAATAAGATTGTTTTAAATATCATGAATTCTTTTTTAAAAAAATATGCAAACTGGGTGCTGGTGGTACATACCTGTAATCCTAGCTACTCAGAAGACTGAAATCTAAGGATTGTAGTTTGAAGCCAGCCCAGGTTTAAAACTACAAATCTAAGTGACTCTCATCTCCAATTAACCAGCAAAAAGCTGGAAGTACAACTGTGGCTCAATTGGTAGAGTGCCAGCCTTGAATGAAAAAGCCAACCAAGAAAGCAAGGTCTTGAGTTCAAATCCCAGTACTGGCACACATAGTGGCTGTCTGGTGTATGTGCTCCCAATTTACACCCAATAGAGGTGGGCAAGGCTAGCTGGGTGGGCAAGGCATCTGAGTTCAGGAGTTTTACTAGTTATGACAGTTCAAAGGAGTTTCTTTTTCTGTCCAAGCCAGCATTCCCTCATAATAGTTGTGGCTAGTTTATAGCACCGTTGCAATGATTAAATTAAATGAGACTGGCAATTTCAAAATTTCACAAAATACTAGGAGGCTGAGATCTGAGGATCACTGTCCAAAACCAGCCTGGGCAAGAAAGTCTGTGAGACCCTTATCTCCAGTAAACTACTACAAAAGCCAGAAGTGGAGCTGTGGCTCAAGTGGTAGAGTACCGGCATTGAGAAGAAGCTCAGGGACAGCTCCCAGACTGTGAATTCAAGCCCAAGGACAAGTACAAAAAAAATTCAGGATGCCTGGCACCTGATTTACACTCAAATTTTATTCTAATTCAATCATCCTTATTCATTATGCCTTTTCATTGAGTGAACATATCTAGTGTACCACATTCTCCCCTCACCTAAAAATAAACTCCATTGCCCTGCTGGGAATTACCTACGGCAACAGCTCATCCCCTAGTATATCTGGTAAACACTAAAACAATTCTGAGAATCCCTTCCTTTTGGTTAGCTCTTCAATCTACTATTTCTCCTTACTAGTGACATTTGGGGTCAGATAATTCTTTTGGCATGGGAAGCTGCCCTGAATACTTCAGGACATTGAGCAGCAGGTCTGACATCTGCTCCCTAAATTCCAGGGGCAGACATGCCCTCTCCCCCAAAGCAAAACACAAACATGTCTCTGGAATATTGCCAGATATCTCCTTACAATCTCTGACAGTCAGCTGGGCACAGGTGGCTTACACCTGTAATCCTAGCTACTCAGGAGGCTGAGATCTGAGATTCACAGTTTAACTCTTATCTCCAATTAACCACCAGAAAACTGGAAGTAGATTTGTGGCTTAAAGTGGTAGAGAGCTATCCTTAAGCAAAGAACAAACAAACAAACAAAAAACACCTCAGGGATAGCGCCTAGGCCTTGGATTCAAGCCCCGTGACCAAAAAAATGAAATAAAATAAAAATCTAACAGCTGAGAGCCAGTGACTCGCTAATCTTAGCTACTCAGAAGGCTGAGATCTAAGGATCACAGTTCAAAGCCAACCCAGACAGGAAAGTCCATGAGTCTCATTTCTAATTAACCACCAAAAAGCCAAAAGCAAAGCTATGGCTCAAATGTTACAGTACTAGCCTTGAACATAAAAGCTCAGGGATGGCACCTAGGCCCTGAGTTCCAGCCCCAGGATTGGCACGCGCGCGCACACACACGTAACAATAACAGCAACAATAACAAAATATCTAACAACTTCTGCTTGTAGATGTCTCTGAGTACTTTCCTATTCTATATTATCTTCTTTAACTTAATCAAGTAACTAGTTCTGGATTCCCAGATTAATAGCTAACAAATGTTGAGCAGAACAATTTTTCCCCCAGCAGCAGCGAGCATGAAGGCAGCCAAAGCTCTATCCATATTCCTTTTCAGTAAATAAGCGCAGGAAGTATTTCTCATCCTCCAGCCATCCATCCCCTAAAACTGAAGAGATCATCAACATACGGGCGAACATCAAGTCGCCAACTTCTAAAATTGCCACTGTGGAGCACGCACTCGCGTGTCTTCCCTACAGACAACCTCTGGATGTCTACGGATCCTGCCCACTGCAGCAGCACAAGGTCACCTCTTCCTGCGGCAACGGAGGAACTATGCTTTGCTCTCTCCTTGCAGCCTCAAACCTCCTGCAATATCCCTATCTTCCACTGGGGGTCAGGCGCCTGCTTCTCAGCTCCTCCTGTAGGTCTGCCAGAAAAAGAGTGATGGGCCTTCTCAGTGGAGAACGCTGTGGCCCAGCAACCCCGAACAAAGAACAGCGATAATGATCGTGCTAAATTGGAAAGCTGTTGGAATGGGATTCTCTTTACGCGGGCAATTATTAATAAATGAAAGCACATGAAAGGCTAGGGAGAAAAGGAATCATTTAATTAAAGTTCTAATGAAAATTAAGCCATTTCAAGAATAGAAATGGTATTTATGGTGTTCTCATTTGAAGTGAGCTAGCTCCCATTTGCACAAAACAGTTTCTGGTCTCATTGGACAGGGCACAGATTACTCATTCTCCACAAAGGATACCTCGAGGGTTGTCTTAAAGAAGGAGCTTCACCTGTGAACAGCCCTGTAGAAAATTCATGGCAAAGTCTACTTCTCCACATGGGAGAACTCAGGTCTCTCCTCTGGGGCATCCCCAGGCATCTCCACTGTGAAACATGGTCCCCAGGTAGCATGCTCCAGCAGCACTGAGAGGGAGGTATGGGGCAAACATCTACCCACTGCCACAGAAGGTCACATGGCAGCCGTTTATCCCTTGTCTCCCTGGATGTCCCTTGGCCCAGCTGTCCCAAGTGGTGGCTAGTCATGAGCTTCATAGGGAAAGAGTGTGCCCGAAGGTCAGCTGAAGGACACTGGTGGGAAGCAGGTTTTTCATTTCCTTATCAGTATGTCCATTTGGGAAATGGTCTGAGAATATCTGTTGTCTGGACTCCCAATTGTCCAGCAAAGCAGAGAGACTATAAAGCTACCTGGATCTGTGCAGCTCACCCAAGTGCAGATAACACAGAGAATGATAGATGGAGGGGCTGCATGAAGAAAGAGAGGCGGCCGACACCTCATTTAAAACAACAACAGAAACAAAATTAAAGCCCTGACTAAGAATTAGATAGCATTTACCCATCCTGTCCACGAGCTCTCAGGGAATAATCATAGTGAAAAGTGTTCATTGTCCCTTTGTGCTCAGAGCTTTATGGTTTTCCGGGTTTGTACCAGTGGACTAGAAGCTTAGCTGTGTCTGTCTTTACTCTGCCTTCCATATTTCCTGTAAGCCAAACTGCAAACACCATGAAACCATAGCAGGGTAGGGTTCCTGCCTCTTGGACCATAATCCACTGGGTTGGCTGGTCCAGCCAATATGCTTAACTTGCTTTAAAAAAAACTAATACACATATTCAATAAATTCATGTCCATGATAAAAAATGTAGAAAAGAATTATCCCAATTACATTTTTGTTAATATTCTGAGCACAACCTTTCTGTTTTTGTTTTCTCCTTCTCTCCTTCTCTCTCCTCTCTTTATACACATACATAAATTCATCTGTATTACTCTTATAGTAAAGATAAAATTATACTATACATCTTCATCTTGGTCTAACGTGTAATGTAATATAGTAAGGCTTTTCCTATGTTCTATGAAGTCTTTTTTTTTTTTTTGTCAGTCATGGGTCCTGAACTCTGAGCCTGGGCACTGTCTCTCAGCTCTTCAGCTCAAGGCTATCCTTGTACCACTTGAGCCACAGCACCACTTCTGGCTTTTTCTGCTTATGTGGTGCTGAGGAATTGAAGCCAGGGCCTCATGCAGGCAAGGCAAGCACTCTACCACTGAGCCACCTTCCCAGCCCTAAGTCATTTTTAATGAGTACAGAATGCTTTATCCTATGGATGAACTGTAGATTATTGTGAGCTATGGAATTAGTAGATCATTATGTGTATTTTGTTACACGTTTAAGTGTGCTGTTTTCTAATGCTGAAAGTATGACTAACAGTTAATAGTCTTATTTTTTTTCTTTTTTTTTGGGGGGGGGGTCCAGTTATGAGGCCTGAACTCTGGACCTGGGCACTGTCCCTCAGCTCTTCAGCTCAAGGCTAGCACTCTACCACTTGAGCTACAGTGCCACTTCTGGCTTTTTTATTTTTTCTGTTTATGTGGTGCTGAGGAATCGAACCCAGGGCCTCATGCATGCAAGGCAAGCGCTCTACCACTGAGCCACCTTCCCAGCCCCAGTTAACAGTCTTATATAGTACTTACCTGTCTCTAGTTTCTCCCTTAAGATAGATTCCCAGAAGCAGAACTGCTAAGTTAAACTGCTATTTACACAAAGTTCCAACATATCTCATAGAACTTCAACCACAAACATCATTTAGGAAACACACCAAATTATACCACTTTGCTCAGACTATAGAAATTCTGGACTAAAGATTCTTTGAGAACCCTTTGAGAATCTTGGGTCATGAGACCAAAGTTCCAGGGCTGGTCTGTCCTAATACAACTTGAGCCTAAGAGTCCATTCAGTTGCCTTCAAAATAGTGCCCATGCCATTTGGACCAATTCATGGGGCTCCTATCAGGAATAACAGAAATACCATTCATGAAGCTGCTTTGTAGACTGGAAAGCATTTAGCATAGTGGTTAAGAGCACGGCCTTCTTGCAAGGCAGGCAAACTTGGGTTCAGAAACCTGGGTCTACCACACAACTAACTCTGACCTTGGTCTCAAGTTATTTTTTGTTCACCTGTAAAATGAAAACAACAAAGGAACTCATGTCAATTTGTTGTCCATCTTATTGTCGATAATAAAAGTGTTTAACAATCATGGCGTGTAATAAGTGCTGATAGTTACTAAGATTCAAGATGCTGCACACAGATAAGTAGAGGACAGTGGTGTTTCTGAACTTCTGTCCTGGCTGGAGGACAGCAGCAGAGCACGATCTCTATGACTCATGTGTACCCTGCGGCAAGTCCCCACAACGCATCCCCCAAATGCTGAATCACGAACAGCAAATTCTCTCTTGGAAAGTGACTTCTCTTCCAGACACAATCTGGAAAGGAACAGTAGCATGCTGGGATGGCCTATGACCATGATGTATTTCTCCACTCCAGACCCCCTCCTTGCAAAATGCACTTTGTTTAACATGATAGCCATTTTCAGGAAACTATTCTGCCAGCAAATGGTTGGTTGTGACTCTGACCAGGGTTACCAAGCAGGATGCCCCAAAACCATAGCTCTTTAGAGGGCTCTTTGTAGAGCCAAAGAAGATGGACCACTCTACACCAAAACTGGGTAAGGAAGTCCAATTAAGGGCTGAGGAAGAGCTCAGTAGTAGGGCCTGTGCTTAGCATACACAAGGCCCTGAGTTAAGTCCTAGCACCAAAGAAATCAATAAACAAAAATAAAAGGAAGTAAACAACCTCATGGTTCTACCCTCTTAGTTGTGCCTGGAAAATTTGACATAGAGTCCTTGCCTCCATTCCCAGGTAGTATGATTTTTTTTTTTAATCGGTTTGGGGTAGTGCCTAATTATGTTCAACTTTGTAGTCCCATACCCCATGATTATGATATGCAGCATCTAGGTTTAAGAAGCACTGTTCTAACCTAAAAGATCATCAACAGGGAAATTGTCATAGGATACTGAGACCCTGGAAGGTTGAGGGACACATCAGTCCTGATTATATAACTAGAGAACTGCACCCATATGATTCCAGGTGCACTGCTCAAATTTAATGGTAAGTAGTTCTTCAGTCTGACATGATAGGAAGGCACATGCACATATGTGTAAAGGTTAGCACACTGAGAATGACTGTCTTTAAGTGTATGTATCTCTCTTGGGCCTGTAGGAAGGAAGAATTATCTTTTGCTGTTAACATATTCAAAGAGTCAAATAATGCCCTAGTTGGACAATCAGACAATAGGGGAAAGAGGTCTTTAGGGAGGCCAGCAGTAAGAGCCAATTATGGGGAGAACACAGCCACTTGTCTCAGGGAAAGGAGAGACCTCTTGCCTTTGGTCCTCATTAAAAGACCAGACCTGGGCTGGGAAGGTGGCTCAGTGGTAAAGTGCTTGCCTTGCATGCATGAGACTCTAGGTTCAATTCCTCAGCACCACATAAGCAGAAAAAGCAGGAAGTGGTGCTGTGGCTCAAGAGGTAGAGTGCTAGCCTTGAGCTGAAGAGCTGACAACACCCAGACCCAAAGTAACTGATACTAGCATCATCTGTGTGTAGAGTTTAAACTTTTTCAGCTACTATCATTTCCCTTCTGCCTTTTCTCAGTAGAGGAGGCCATAAGAAAGTAGGGTACAGAATATTATTACTTTGATTTCTCCTATAAGGAGAATCAGGTTCCAGAGAAAAGTTTTCTGATCCAGTTAGCAGCGGAAATGGCTTCTAGATGAGAGAGCCTTTCCTATATATTTGCCCTATTCCTCATCATGTTCTCTCCTATCCTCCACCCATGAGACTTGGTTTCCCCATAGTCCTCAAGTCTCAGGGAATATCACCAAGTCTCAGTGGATGTCACACTGGAAAAGATCTTTCAGGAACATTCCCTAACTTGCCAGCAAACATGCTTCCCCTCCAGGCCCTATATGATACATATTCCTAAAATAGACCTAAGCCTAAATGTCTACACTCATGTTTATCTTGCACTGAGTAGTACTTCACAATGTGACCCCTGGGACTAACTTGTATCTCTCTCCTAGGAGGATTGCTTGTTTGAATTGTACCATGCAGGATCTGGGCAAAAGGCAGCTTTTTATTCAGGAAGGCTAGTAAGGGATTTCTAACCACCTCCCAGGCCGGTCTGTTAGTCTGTCACTGTGAAACAAAATAACATCCTAGCTAGCTTTGTAAACCTGTAAATTTCACAGGTGGCTCACACCTATAAATCCTAGCTACTCAGGAGGCTGAGATCTGAGGATTGTGGTTCAAAGTCAGTCGGAAGAGGATAGTTCATGAAACTCTTATCTCCAATTAACCACCAGAAAACTGGAAGTGTGGCTCAAGGTGGTAGAGCACATGCCCAGCACTGAGCCCCTGAGTTCAAGACAGGTGACCAACAAAACAAAAAACCTTCAAATACGCAGGCTCCACCCAACCTAAAAAAGCTGAATCCATCCTCATCCTATGTAAGAGAGGTGACTGCATTTTTAACAAACACTCCAACTATTTGTGAGCAAACAAAACTTTGATTATGAGCTTATCATTCTTACATGGATTATGAGCTTCTTACATGTTAGAATTAAGTATGTTTGGCTGTGTTGCCAGACTCAAGTATAGAGCCCGACATGCATAGTAAGTGCTAGAATAATCCTCGTGAATGACTCACAACAGTCACATTCAAGACATAGCTAAACTTACCTAGTAAAAGTTTGGTTTTATCTTTGCATTCTGGCGTGTTCCAAGGGTTGTTGCAGGAGCCCCAGGGTAGCACAGACACAAAGGAGGCAAACAAGTAGAAAAGTGTGTAGCAAATAATCACATTGTAGTATATGGCTATCAGGACAGAGATGATCAGCATTGCAATGCCACAGCCTGCAAAAGCAGAAAATCCAGATCGTCATTCAGAGCCTTGGGGCTCTGGAAATCTCTCAGCTAGTCACAGGGGTGGGAACATAGGTCTGGACTCTGTTTCGATGGATGTGCTAATATGAAGTAGACTGTAGGTTTACCAGGGATTTTGAGACCTTCTACCAGGAACCTAAGAATGACAGCCATGATTTTGGCCAGTTCTTTAGAAGGACCAAAGACAGGGAAGAGGAAGTGAGGTCTATGGATCTCAAAAGCAGATCTCCTTGCTAGTGGCAGAGGAAGCTGAAAGACAATGTGGACTCACCTTGGAGAGCTGGGATGGCCTTCCACACAGACACTGGCCCCTGACTGGCAAATTGACCCAGTGAAACCTCTAAGAAGAAGATAGGCAATCCAGCCAGTGCCAGCATCATCAGGTAAGGGATGAGGAAAGCACCTGGGGGGGAAGAATAGAAAGTGAGGTCTAGGGAGGCAAAGGCAGGTTTCTGGCCCATTTTAACCCTCTGAGCTGGGGGGTAGGCTCCTCTATACTCTTAAGGTCAATTTACCTCCTTTTCTGATGCTATTGGTGTGCTGATTTGGAGTCTTGCTTCAAGAAGTATGAATGGAAACACGTTTTTGTTTTTGTTATTTCAACTTCCCACCAGACAGGATGCCGAAGGCTTATGTGCTGGTAGGTTTTTATTCCTTATAGCATTTCAATTTCCCCAAATTGAGCCCTTCCAGGATTCACCAAAGCCATATGTATTTTGCCAGAAGGCCTAACCTAGGATCGAGGTACCAGGTAAGCCTTCTCAGGCTTGTAGACTTCTCTAGGGCTCTTCCCTTCAAAGATTCTTCAGCTTGTCTGGGAGGATTTGGGGACAATGCTAACATTTGAAAGAGATGGATCGGGGTCAAAGAACACTGTGCTTCAGGGAAGAAAGCTGTGGCCCACCCTTTACAGTGAAACTGTTCTGCTCCTAGGTAGTAGGAAGGGCTGCGCTTTCCACACCACTCTCGGGGCTGGCAGGAGGGGCAGGAGAGGGGTCTGGTACTGCAGTGCTCACAAAGCTGCCTCAGGCTGGGGGAGGTGCTCAGAGCTTGCTAGTTCCTGAACTTTGAGTAACAGCAGCGATCAAAGCACAGGCACTTTCTAGGGCCAAGCTCACTTGACGGGATCACCCTCCCCCTCCCCTTGGGGCTGGTTGGGTTTTCCTTTCCCTCCCCGACAAGAGCGCTTGCACTTCCAGCACTCTGTCCTGAGAGCTCTGTGCAAAACAGGACGGAAACCCAGCTGGAGTGCCGAAATCTGTGTGGCCAGCACATCATTTCGTTTCCAAAGCACCACTGGTTGTAAAAGCTCTTTAGTCCTTAATGAGTATTTGTCAGAGTGTTCTAATTTTGAATGGAAGGGGGTCATCTATTTTCCCATTGTCACCATCCCCTGGTACAGCATCCGTTCCTCCCCCTCTCCAAATTCAGGTAAGCAAAAGGGGGAAATAAATAAACTAAGGGCGAAGTGACTTGTTTCTTGCCTCTTTGATGTCTTTGAAATGTGGAAGGGAGATTGAGGTGTGAATACTTACTCCCAGAGATGACTGATGAACTTGGGGGAAGGTGACCCCACGGCACACAAGCCAAGGGGCCCTGGACTGCCTTGTGCCCCTTTTCAATGCATACAAAAGAGCTACAATGCATTCTGCGGTTGATGCACCCCTACGGGCATTCTCCCCGTCTTTGAAACAGTTTCCTTCGTTCAAAATCAGCGTCTTTTTTTTTTTTTTTATCCAGTTAGGACAAATGGAAGGAAAATCGGCATTTGTTCAATGAGTTTACTAAAATGAAAATGTGTCCTGCTTTCTTCCAGGAAGGGTGTGTTTGGGAGGGTGCTTCTGAGAAGCCTGGGAGAATTCCTACACCCCCATCCCCTCTCCCTCCTCCCCCTGGCTGGTCTCTGTCTCTCATTCCCCGGAATGAGTGCCCAATCTTAGAGTCTCCTTTGTAGAATCGGATTCCCAAATTATAACCTAGAATATCTTAATTGGGGCTTCAAGACCGCGTGACCAGTGGCTGTATAGAGTGGGCGAGGCGCGAGAGTGCCCCATTTCCTGAGTACTTGAGTCCAACGACCTTCTGTCATTGTCTACTTGGTTCAGGACCCAACTCCCCAAAGTGAACCAGTGGAGGATTGTTGTGGGGGGAGTCCTATGCCTCCCCTTAACCCCATCTCCTGATAAAAGCCTCCCGGACCTAGTGCCAACCAATTTAGTTCTCTCCTGTCCTCCAGTTTTCCACTCAATCCTACAGAGATGGAGCTAGTGTGCCAGGAAGCTGCCCCAGGCACCCCCTCTCCCGTGCTTCTGTGGGGCTTTGGGTCCTACCCGACCCCCAACCCTCCGATACCCACCCCACCGCCCGAGCCGCAGGCGGAAAGAGCTGAAAAGCCATACCTCCCCCGTTTTGGAAGGCCAGGTAGGGAAACCTCCAGACATTGCCCAGCCCTACTGCATACCCCACCATGGACAGGATGAAGTCCAGTTTGCTGGACCAGTTCCCTCGGGCCTTATTCTCATCCCCTTGCTCGTCCTCCTGGGGGCGGAAAAGCACATTGTTGGATAACAGACCTGGCTAGGTCCAGCAAGCAGGCCACATTCCATCCCTCCCCACCCCCAAGGGAGGGTCCTTCCCAGCAAGCAAGACCCCCACTTTTCAACAGAGGATGCATCGGCAGGCAGGATCCCAATTCTATTAAAAAATAAAAAGATGCACCTATAAGCAGGGGCCTCATCCCTCAACCCTGAATCGGGGAGTCAGCAAGCAGGACTCGATTTTGATGTAAAAATCCCCTAAATTCCTCTTCCCCAAACTCTACCATCAGAGCACACCAGCAAGCAGCTCTCTCCCCAAATCATGAACTTGTACCTTGATTGCAAGCATGTCACTCCATACCCAACCCTCATCAAGAGTTCATTTGACAAGCAGGCTCCCATGTCATGCCTAGACTTCCCAGCAAGCAGATTCTTAACAGAGCTCCCAAATACACCCCAAAAAATCCTCACTTGCACCCCTTTTTTCAGCACTTTCTTCCTTTGAAGTGCATACAAAAGCTGAAAAGGAGCCTTGGTGCTTCTTAAAGCCTGCCAGAGCCCTTGCCTCATTTCTCTATCAGAGGAGAACCTGCCTGGTCTGCTAATTTAAAGGAAGCCTCCTGCAACCCTAGTGCAAGAGAAATGAGCAAAATGGAGACTTGGAGGTGAAACAGAGAGAGAACAGAGAGAAGGTGGATGTGTAAGAGACAGGACATTGGACACTCTGAGTGCCATCTTTACTACTAGTCACATAGATTAGCCTCAGGCAAGCCATTTACCCTTTCTGAACTGCTGCGTTCTCATGGGTAAAATAAGGGGCTTAAAATAACTGTCATTCCCCCCCCCCAAAAAAAAAGCATGCTGGATTCCAGCAGTCTGTGAATCTTTGGAGCTCACTTCTCCAAGCTCACCCTAAGGTGCTTTCTGGACGCAGCCTCTGGTTCTGGAATGCCTCACTACTAAGCAGAAACAGCTGAGGGGCTCAGGGGCACCTGGATGAACTCAGAAAGTCATCAAGAAACCTGGGCTCTAAGGGTCTAAGGCCCCAGCACCACTTCCACATTTTTAGTCACCCTCCAACTCAGACTAACAATTTTGAATGCCTCAACCCTATATGACTGGCCAAGAAGAAGGCTAAACAGCAGCCCTCTAGAGAAGAAGTGGCGTTGGAAAGGGGAGAAGAGCTAGGTGAGTGTCAGAAAGCCACAAACAGAAACAGGCAAGGGCCTGGGGGGAAAAAAAGTACTCTCAAGAATGTGCACATCTCTAACATCCTCCCTACATTCCTTCCCTCTGCCGACCGTCTCCATCCTTAACCCCACCCTTCAATCCTTTCTGAGCTGAAAGGGTGGGAGTTCCAGCTCCTGTGCCGCAGTGCGGAAGTTAAGGAATGAACCCCTGCATTTCACAAATTCTAGTCTGCTCCATGCCCCACCGCACCCCCACCTTCACACACTGCACAACTGCCTAGCCCCAGAGTCCAGGGGAGAGAAGACAGGAAAAAATAAATCCGGATATGGAAAAGAAAGAGCTAGAGTGGTGAAGCAGGACAGAAGAAAGAAGCAATCAAAGAAGGGAGGAAGGAGGCTGGAGGGAAAGAGGGGAGATGTGCTTTTATCCCTAACCCTAATAGGAAGAGACTGGACTTTGCTTTTATATGCTCCCAAGTGGGTGGGGGGGGGGGGGGTGGAGGCTGGCAGAGGCTTCCACAACTGAAAAGGTCCACATTAAGGGTGGAAAATTCTCCCCCCAAAAACTTATGTTGGCAAAATTAGATAACCTGGTTGCTAATGGACCCAGGTAACAGGCCCAGAGGCTTGAGTTTCAGTAGCTTCAGGTGAAACTGCCTCTCCTGGAGGTCACAGGTGTAAAAGCTAGAGAATAGAAATTATTATCCACCTCGGCCACACATGTGGGCTTTTCTGTGCTTCTTTTGTACGATTTTCTTTTTAATTTTTTTGTGTTATTTTAGAAGGAGGCAGAATCATAATGGTCTGCTTAAAGGGTTAGAATCTATTGGCTTCAACTACTGAGAGGATCTACATCCTGATTGCCAATAACTACCAGCCAGGCTGGGAAGGGGCAGTTCGCGCCCCCAACCCCGTCCCCGATCTTCCTCTCCCCCCCCCCCCAGCCCACCCCCGGCTGGGCCACTGCAGCCCTCTCACCCTGAACCCCAGAGCAGTGCGAGCTTCCGAAGCCCCCAAAGCTGCGTCCCCAGCATCCACCCCCCCCCACCGGGCACTGCCAACCCGTCTCCCCATCAGCACACGTGCACCCGCCACTGCTCGGCTCGCCTGGCCTCGCGGCTGGAGAGGGAGGAGGCAGGGCGGGCTTGCGGGCCAGCTTACCTGTGTGGCCGAGGTAGCCACGCTGCCCGGAAGCACCGACGCGATTCCATCAGTGCCCAGCACCACGGTGCTCTGGCTCATGTTCACCCAGCCCACGGCCGGGGTATTGTTGTGTTCCAGCGTGCCCTTGCCCACACTCACATTCGCATCCCCCTCCGGGCCGCGTAGAGCTGGGATCTTACAATGCAGCGCGTTGCCAGGCCCCGCGCCCCCAGAAGGGAGGTTGGCCTGCGCGCCGCCGTGCCCTGCGCTTAAGTCCCGGAGGGCCGCCGAGGCCGCCGGCTCCCGCTGGCCACTGAGTTTGCAAAACCCCACTCCTGGCCGGTCTACCTCGCAGGCTCGCGCATCCGAGGGCTGGAAAGTTTGGGCTCCGGTGGAAGCGGACCTGGGCACACGTGGCGGCGGCGGCGCGGCGGCGGCGGTCGCCGCAGAAAGCTCTTGCTCCGGGCTGGTCTGGGGCGCGCACGGGTTATCCCGATGGCCCGGCGCCGCCGCCTCCAGGTTGTTGGCTGGTGGTGTATTCATTTCCTTCGAAGCACTGTAATCCTGCAAATACAACGTCAAGTTCATGCAAGAAAAAAAAAAGTCACGATCGGTAGCTGGGGAAAACACTTCTACACAAGGAGAAGTTCGGAACTCAGCTCCAGACACAGTACTCAAGGGAGCAGAGGAAATCTGGATATGTATATATTTTTTTTCTTTCGGCAGTGCAATCAGTAGTCTCAATTTGCCGGTCTTGTCAATAACCAGATGTCATGAAACGGCTATTTTCTCACTCACAGAAGACGAACTAAGAGGCAGTTTTTGTGTTTTGTTTTTTTGATGGAGGGAGATGGTAAGAATAGCCCTACAGCCATGAGCTCCCCACCCTCTTTGGATTTCAAATCACGACTGTGGGGTGTCCGCAACCCCATCACCATTGTAGGAAGATTCTTTAATTTTCCGCCCCATTTCCTTTGTCATTCAACAATGCACATTGCCTTTCCCCCCTTGCCATAGACAAGCTGAGACCACAAAGCTGATGCTCTGGCAAAGGCTTGAGGCCACAGCGGTCCCAATGCTGCAAACCCTCCTGCCCACCAGGTAGCATAGGTAAGGATCAGGATCACAATCAAAATGCCAAACAAAACTACAGAAGAAAAGCAGACTTAAGACGCAAAGTAGCAAAGCAGTCATTCAGGTTTTTACTGTATGCAACAACCTACATTCACTTCCAGAAATGTGAAAGGATCACGTAAAGAAATTTTGTTTCTCCCCCCCCTCCCTTTTCCCGAGAATTTAGTATCTATTATTCCTTATTTCTGAGGAGGAAAAAAAAAAACTTCACAATCATTTTCACTTGCCTTCTCCCAATTGAATGTCAGATGAAAATAATTACCAGCAATGGGTTTTTCAATCCCCTTTCTCAGTTCCTGTTATCTACCAAGGCTTCCTATACATTTGCACCAATAATTATTATAACCGCTAGGATAATTAGATTCGCTTCGCTTCAACTACACACCTCTCATCTAGCCCTCACAAATGCATAGATCAGAGTTCCGTAATTTGTGCCAAATCCAAGTGCCTCCGGCCAGCCTTCTCAATAACCTTTAGGTTATTGAGAATGGACTCGCCTGTGTACCGGGCTCGGGATTTTCAGCACCAAGGACAGCGCTCTAGAATTCCGTTTCAGGGCTAGAGACCGCTCCACTTTTCTGATCTCAAGTGATGCTAATAATAATAATAACATAATAATAATACAACTAGCATACCTACAGTTTCAAAACTTGCCTTTCCTTTGCATCTCATCCAATGTACTGACACTTCTAAAAGAAATATCCGAAACGAAGCTGTTCCCTCATTCCCCAAAAGAACAAAAGCGAACACTCACCATGTCGGACCCAGGCAACAGATTGAACTGAAGAGTGGTACCTACTACAGACAAGACTGGGTTGGGCCACCGGCAGGAGAGGCTCTTTCTATATCTCCTTGGGAAAGGCCGGGTTTGCGTCAGTGCAAAGCAAGGTGCCCTTCGGTTGACATCTTCTTGATAATACAAGTTTGATAAATCATTACCCCTTTGGATTCGAATTTTAAAGGGACAACAGCCTAGACTATGCTAGCCAGTTGTCGCAGGAGGTGGCTGCGTGTTTGGCGTGACTCATGTGGGTCTGATTACTAAACCAAAGCCGGTTGGAGGGGACGACAAAAGTTCGCCTCCTCCTAATTAAGGGAAACATGGGAGGGACACGTCTCGCTGCGCTCAAGGCAAGATGCAGTAGTCGTCAACCAAGTGGATTGGGCTGTGGAGGTGGGAATGGGAGGGGGGGCATGAATCACCAAATTCCGTTGATGACTCCCGGAATCTGCCAAAGATTCCAAAACACGATGTGAGAAAGGAATGGAGCCTATGTCTGCAAGTCGCCCCAGAGCTCCCCAGTGGCTGGTGTGGACTTGTGGCCCTGTGGCCCATGTGCCACTTCAGATTTTCACAGACAGCCACTCTCAGAGGATCCCGGGTTTTCATTTAAGGGGAAAAAATGAGATTAGTATTTCAATTCCTATTTTTAATCACTGTTAAAACTACCACCACCACCCCACCATACGTCTAATGGACTGTTCTCTTGTATTGGGGCAGCTGTTGGTGGTGGTGGAGCTTTTCTGAACACATTCTAGAGAAATAAGAGACAGACAATCTTCAACACCAGCTTACTATTCTCAAGCTACTTTCAAAGTCATCCCATTGTTTATGCATAGCCCTTTTAGTAAAAGTGCACCAGAGCCAGGTCTGATTTTAAAACTTCAGGGTCCTAACCCCCCAAATCAAGACCTCTGCGAACCAGGACACAGGTCTGGCCATGTGGAAAGTCACGTTTAGCCGTACTGCAGTCAGGGTTAAAGGTAGCATAAAGTATGATTACAATCATAACACCTTCACACCACACCACACACACACACACACACACACACACACACACACACACACACACACACACACACCATGCAGTTTGGAGAAAAGACAAGAATTTGCGGTAAAATTCTTCTCTCCTTCATCACTGGTCGGGCTCAGAAACCCCCCTGGCCTGGGACTGAGAAGCGACAGAAATCATTTTGCCCCTTCCCTGCTGCCCTCAGCCCGGCCCATTGCCTCTGGGTCGGGCGCGGTGGTCGTACTCGGCTGGGCAGTCTCCACCCGGCAGGGAGACAATGCCTAGAGGCTGTGGGGCGCAGGCTGTGGCGGCAGATTGCAGCGGGGCGCCGGGGGCACTGCGGATGCCTCTTCCCCGTTCCCTCCTTCTCCCCCCAGATGCGTTAGTGGTGTTGAAGGTCTCTGCAGAGCCGGTTCCCCGCCGGGCCTCTCAAAGGGCAGGCCAGATGGGGACCCCAGGTCTGCACTATTTAGGGGTAATGAGGTGTAGGTTTCCTCAAGAGACCTTGCTTTTCGTTTCAGGTTGGTTTTGCTGTAGTTTGTCAAGCTAACCTTTCTTTGAGAGCAAGATCATGGCGTGAAAATATTGCATTTAACCTTGCAACAACCTTTGAGAAACTATCCTAATTTTAAAGCTGAGTAAACTCAGGCAATAGAAAGTCTCTTTTAACTCTGGAGAAAGCCCTGAGCACCTCCCAACTAGCTCTTGGGGGGGGGGCAGTCACCCTTTCTTTGAGGCTAGCTCCAAGGGAAACAGGGAGAAAATGGTAAGGTCCAGTAATGAAGTGGGGCTGGGGTAGGGGGGCCTGTGGAGAGGCTGGGCCAGAAGAGAAAGAGTCAGGTAAGGGAGAATCTCGCTGAGATAGGAGCTGAGACCTTCCTCCCCCGCCCCCAGAACCTTGGTGTCAGTGTGGAGGGGCAGGGGAAGGCTGAGGGGCTCTTCTTCCAAAATAGATCCTAGAAACAGATTCCAATTTGCCACTGGGAGCCAGACGTGAAACTTATAGAGAATAGGCCTGGCATAGTGCAGCCCTGAAACTCTCCCCTGATTTGGTGTAGGCCTCTCTCTACTGGCCCTGGGCCGGCTTCTACGAGGGCTAGTCACGACACCAAAAGATTCTGGCTAGTCTCCAAATTTGTATTTGCCCCAAGCGTAGGCAATGGGAATGGAACGTGTCTCCCAGGGCCAGGACTGGAGGAGGGGAGCTGCGCCTTCCACCTGCCTCCCGCAGTAGCTAAGGCCCTGGTGGCCCTGGGCCTGAGTGACTCCCTACGCTCTGCTGCTCCCTAGCTGCTCAGCCCTGACGTGTCACCAGCTGGCCCTCTCCGCACTTGCACTTGCGTGGGGCCCAGCGCGCTAGCGCGCACACGTCAGGCTCTGCAGTGGCGGGTGACGTGCTGGAAAGGCTGCAGAGGCTTTGGTGGAGGCGTTGCTCAGCCTCTCCTCATCGCCCCCACTTTCAGCCGCAAGATTCTAGAAAGGAGGGGCTGCTTGGAGAGTGGAGGCCGAGTTCTGAGCCTAGAGGCCTAGTGGAGTTGCTCTGAAGCCAACCAGAGTGAAGTGATTCGGCCCTCCTTGGCTAGATAATTTGGGTGTCAGGGCGGGAAAGGGCATAGGGGGAGGCTGGGGGCCCAGCTCTGGGCATCCAGTTGTGTACCTGCTCTGCTAAAGCGCAGAGGATGAATCTGCTGGAGAGGGGGCGGAGGAGAGGAGACATGGAGGGAGGAGAAGGGAGGGGAGAGAGGGAGAGAAAGGGGAGAGAGAGACGAGAGGAGACAGAGGCAGGAGAAGAAAGGGCTCCCCATCACTAGGGCCTCTGCCCGCCCTCCCTGCCCCCCTGCCACCGCCTGCTTGGAGTGATAATCCTTCCCGAACACTCCAGCAAGGAGGCTGTAAATCTGCATCCATCACTGCGCAGCCTTTTGGCCGGAATTAGCCAGTCACTACGGTCTTAATTACTTTGTCAAAGATGAAAAATAGTAATTGATTTTGTCCTCGATCACTTCGTCCCCCCTCCCTTTCCTTGCAGATAAGCAAATAAATAGCTATTTGTGAAAAACGTGTCCATCCAGCTGTATGGAGTAGCTTACTGGGGGCGGGGGTGGGGAGTGGCGGTGGAAGCCATCAGGTAACTGCTCTGATGGCAGTGTTTGTACTAAGTCAACTGGAACCCAGGCAGGAAAGGCCAAGAGGGCAGCTTTCAGAGCCTTGGGGAAGGAGGAAGGAGAGAAAATAAAAGGTATACAGTGAGCAGCAAGCCCCTACTTTCCTATTAACTAGATGCTTGTGGCACCAGCCTTCTCTGGTCCACAGGGCAGCATGTAATAAAGGGCTGCCACTACAATTTAATTCCGTAGAAAGGTGAGGAAATTTGCTATCAGCCAGCATGGCTAGCATTTAGCCCAGGTCTGCCTATGTTGATTCCAGTTCACCTATGGGAACGATGATATCAATGTGTTTAGGTGATTTTGATACAGGAGTATTAATACCCACAACTTCTACAGGAAGGGCTTTGTGTGAGTTTCAGGCAACATTGCTGATAATGGAGAAGGCATGCATTTTTTTTAACCCCACTTCTTTCCTTCTGACCAGTTCCATTACAGTTGTTCCCTGAAAATGGTGTGGATTCTGCAGACAAACTGCACCACCTCTTGGTTCTGTGACCTTGGAGAAAATTGCCAGTCTGTTAAATGAGGATAAGAAGAATTAATTTACCTCAAGGGGGCTGGAAGTTTAAATTAGAACATGCATGTGTAGTGCCTACACTGAAGGTGGCTACTTGGTATGCTTTCAGGCAAGCTCTGGCTATTATGCAGTCTAGTTGTTTAAAGCCCAGAGATTTAACAAATACAGCAGTTCTCTCTCTATAGTCCACGGACTGTGATATGGATAAACAAGCACAAAAACAGGGCCCTTAGAGAGTAGTCACTGTGCCCATTCTCTTCTTGATCTGTGGCTTGCACATTCAGTAGTCAAATATTTATCTTTATTAAAGGAAAATTAGGAAAACATCTGGGGAAAGGGCTGGAATACAGAAGGTGCTGTGAGTCTTGGGGCACTTTCTCTTGCTTTCAAGGTAAACCTAAATGTAGATGACAGAAGAATCAGAGCTTTGTGATCAGCTTCACCATCCAGATCTCCTATACACCCTAGGTGTTAGGGAGACACAAACAGATGGACGCATGAGGAGCAGAGTTTGAGGATGCTCCTTCATCAGAACATCTCAAAATGGAGGCCATACTTGGAAATCAATAGTTTTCGCTAAATAGCTCACCTGTGTATCAAATGCAGGTCCCAAATCCTGACACTTAGACAGGCAAGACTCTTGGTTCTGAGTCAGCAGTAGTGAAAATTACCATATCACTGCATTAAAACACAAGACCTTGGATTCCAGAAGAACTCAAGGTCATCTGGAGTACCAGATGCCTGCTTTCCCACAGAGAACACAGAATCCAGGGACGAAACAAGAACACTCAGGTCACTTGGCACATTAGAAACAAAGTCTAGTGTCATCTCTAAAGAAATCAACTCTATTATCCTCCTTCTCTTAGAGGATATTTCAAGGAAACAAACCATAGCCACACCAAACTACAGAGCTCTAAACTTTATTATTATCTTGATGATGAAGTGAAAGCCCAGGGGAAAAAGAGGAAAGGAATATTCACATTAGAATACTGCATATCCATAAGGTGGGATGTCTTGTGTCTGTTAGAATGAATTAGCCGTGTATGAACATTGGAGAGATTTTCATGAAGTATCAAGAAAAGTTAGATGCATAGAAGTGTGCAGACTATAGTCTCTCTCTTTTCTTGCAAAATAATAATTTAATTTGTGTGTGTGTGTGTTCCAGTAGAATGTGGAAATCCGTTAGAAATCCAGTAGAAGGTGGAAATAAAGATTATTGGAAGGCAAGGAAGGCACTGAGCAGAGTAGAGAGGCAGATGAAGAGCCAAGCCAAAAATAATGGTTATAATCTTATCATATCTATAATTTATGTAAAAAGGGATGTATAAAATCTTTTTCAAAGAAAAGTTCAGCAGTAGAATCTACTGCCTTGATGGATGAGAATATTCATGAAACAGGCTACTTTTCATTAAGAAGTGTTAACCTTAAATCTATTTTACTGTCTTCTCTGAGGAGAGTTCAGAAAAAATGAATTCAGCTAATTAAAGATCTCATCTACAAACATTTGGCTCAAGCCCTGGTGTTTCTATCACCTGGCTCTGCTGGAGTGGAACTAAGGTATAATGAAGTCCATCAGAGGACACAGTCTTGGAGTCTTGGGAAAATACAAGGTTGCCATGGTCCCTCTGTCCCATTCTTTTTTTTTTTTTTTTAAATTTTTTTTGGGGGTCCAGTCGTGGGGCCTGAACTCTGGGCCTGGGCACTGTCCCTCAGCTCTTCAACTCAAGGCTAGCACTCTACCACTTGGGCCACAGCACCACTTCCGGCTTTTTTCTTTTTTCTTATGTGGTGCTGAGGAATCGAACCCAGGGCCTGAGGCATGCAAGGCATGCGCTCTACCACTGAGCCACCTTCCCAGCCTGCATTCTTTAATTGTACTCTAAACTACCTTTTATATTAAAATTACACTAAACTAATATTTTCTAATTTTCCATAGTGACCACATTCATTTTTTTCCTTATAAACACCACATTTCCATCTGCTTCCTCTCTTCTTTTTTCTTAGCATTTTTATTTATTTTGGGTAGCCCTGCTTTATGCATTGCATATATTTGTTGTAATAACTTAACAGTCCAGTTTTAACTTTTCTGAGCTTATCCATCTGCTCCAAGTTTCCAAACCCCAAAATGGGACACATTATCCTCCTAAGAGGGGTTAGGTGTCAACTGGAAGCTTATAACTTTCTAATATATTGAGTATAACTTAACTGATAATTCTTGTAATATTGCTAAGATTTCACTCTAAAAAAATATGTAACTTCTTAGTTTCTCAGTTATTTTTAACTGTATTTTTTTGTCTCTCTTTTTTGTACTGGGGATAGAACCCCAATACACTTGCTGGGCAAGCACTTAGCCATTGAGCCAAATCCCAGCCCCTTAGTTTCTTATATGCCATCTTATATGTCACTTCACTAAACTATATTCTTAGATACATATTTTTGTATATATTTTTATTGTAAAGATACTGTATAGTTACGTATGTAACTGTAATCCTATCAAGCATCATTATCGCCTCCTTTGTTTTTCCCCTACCATCCCTTTCCTCCCCACCTCTCCAATTCCTCTCTCCCTCTCCTGAAGTTCATTTTCAACATAGTGTCTTGTATATTTCATTGTTACAGTGGGTCAACCTGTATCCTTATTTCAACATTTTGTTATTTTCCTTCCCATCCCCGAATTAGAAAAATGTTAGATACATTTTTTTAAAATTTAAAAATTTTTATTTTGTCATACAAGTGATGTACAGAAGTGTTACAGTTACAAAAGTTAGGTAACAAATGCATTTCTTTTTGGACAATATCACCCCTTCCCTTGCTCTCTCCCAGTTTTTCCCTCTTGTCCCCAACCTACAGTTGTACAATTCATTTTCAACAGTCTAGTGAGTACCACTGCTGCATTTGTTCACCCAGTGTCCCTCCATTTCTGTGCCCCCTTGCAGATAAATGAACAATCAAGACAAAAAGAAAAGAAAACAAAAACAGCAATGAAAAGAAAACTTATTGTGGCTTATGAGCTAGATGTGGCTTTCCAAAACTGCATGAAAAACGACTTGGCCTAGATATTACAGTTGATACCTGAGGAATATTAAGCATGTCTATCTCTTATTTCACTTACTGTTTTGCTTTGTGGACAAAATATTCCCCTATAAAAATCAAATCAGTATCTGATCATATCAGATAATATTTATAAATTTATATCAGATAAAATTTATAAATGAACTCCTGGAAATAGATACATATATTCAAGCTTTCATTCTTTAATCTTATTTTCTTCTGATTATAAAGGTAACATATGTTTGATAAAGAAAGTTTAGGGAAATTTGAAGAAAACCATAAAGGTATTTTTCCATCTTCTCAAAAAAAACCCCATTTGATTAACATTTTGATGTACCTTCACATGTATAGAGATATGGCTCCCCTTTACCCCTAAGAGACAAGACAGCAAGATGTCTACCAATGGCTGCTAACACTCTAATGGGACAAGCTGTTGAGGCCTATTGGACTTTACTCTGAGACATAGCTTTTAAAAAATAAAATTAAAATCATGTCATCCATCACCCTTTGTAATATACTTCTTATCATTTATACAATAGGCTCATGTAACTCTGTCTCACTGCATGAAATCTACATGATCAGTTTCTTCCTTCTGGTGTTGGACATCAAACTTACTCTAGGTGAGTACTCTACCACTGAGTTATACCTCTTGCTCTACATTTTTAATTGCTGAGTAGCTTTTCCTGGTAATATACCACAGCTTAACTTTGGATTATTTCCTATATTTAAAAATCACTACTGCATTCTGCACATATTTCTGTAAGATCTTTGCTAGCATCTCTTAATTTTGATTCCTAGTGAAGATTCCTACACAGGAAATTACTATTTAAGGAAATAGCACAGTTTTGTGAATTTGATCCCTCTCACCTGAACTAGCTTAAAAAAAGATAAGTCTGTTCCAAAACATTGCCCTGTAGCTATATATGAAGCTACATCCAAGCTCTGAGCAGAAGGTGACAGTGTTCTGTGGCTTCTTTCCATTTCTCTTCTCAGTGGTACCCAGCAATCCATGAACACCTCTGCTATTAAAAAGCCATGAGAACAAAGAGTCGTGATATGTTTCCATAGAGAATAAACAAATTTCCTCTTCAGCATAAAGGAATTTTTTAATGGAAAGAATATTACTTGGGAAAATACAAATATTTATAATTGTCAGTATGCATAATATCCACATTTTACAACTATTAGAACCAAACAAATGAGCCCATCTGTTTACACAGGATTTAATTAAATGGTTTTGAGAAATAATGCAAACACTGTCGAAATGTGCAGGATTTGTGAACACTTCTTCCTGGGTAGAAATGCCTGATTTAGGGTTCGCTGCGGTATGTGCAGATTATATGGATGATGGCATGTTTTTCCAGGTCATTAACCTGGGCACAGCTTTGGGGACAAATGAGAAGCTACATCCAAACAACTCTAAGGGCCTGGGTGATTGGTAGAGACAACAAAGGAAAGAGCCTCCATCATTCAGTGCTGTGAGCACATTTGGGGAGGGTGCTTGCCTGTGAGGATGCATGGTTCAGTGCTTTCATTGTTTCCTGAAGGTCTGCTTCCACTGATACTAAAACAAAACGTGGTCTGTGCTCCCACAGGGATTGTCCAAGGTGACACTGTAAGAAATATTTTCAAACTTTTTTTCTCTTAGAATTCTATTGCTAGTTTTGTGATTACAATCTCCGTTTGTATAATAGCACGGGAGAAAAATAAGCAAAAATATAATAAACATTTCATCAGGATTCTTGATGACAAAGGACAGAAATGCAACTTTACACACACTAAAAGCTCAAGGTGCAAGCCACAGGCCAAGGTTAAAACTGAAGCTGATGTCCAAAGAGGCTGGATCTCAAGCTAGCCATAGCATCAAGAGCCTGTCTTTAAGTCCTAGCCTCCAGTGGTTCTGCTGTCTCAAGTTTTCAGGTTCATATTATAGAAGTCAAGTCACCCAGAGTCGTGGGTTCACAGGTTCTAATCCGAGGGGAAAGAGATGGGCAACTCTGCTGCCATCTGCTAAACTTTGGGAAAGGATCTCAAGACAAGATTTTTGATGCAGGTACATTATTTGGGAAGGAGTCCTTTAGAACTAGTGTGGGGGCTGGGAAGATGACTCAGTGGAAGAGTGCTTGCCTTGCATTCATGAGACCCTGGGTTAGATTCCTCAGTACCACATAAGCACAAAAAGCCCTAAGTGCACTGTGGCTCAAATGGTAGAGTGCTAGCCTTGAACTGAAGAGCTGAGGGACAGCACCTAGGCCCAGAGTCCAGGCCCCACGACGGAAAACGGTCAGGAAAAAAAAAAAAAAAAAGAATTAGTGGCAGGGAGGTGGGGAGTAATGGGAGACACAGGATTCATCAGTGACTTAGCTCTATGGTAAGTAGGGTCTAAGGTATCAGATGGAACACATCAGATTTCTCTCTCTAAAGAACCCCTGAGATTTGCTCACATATTTCCATCCCTTATTGGCTGAGAATGTTCTAGAGGTATTGAATCAAATGTTTATAACACTGGCAAAAGATTTCAGGGAGAGAAACAGAGAGACACAGTTGCTTGAAGTAGGAAGATGTCAGCATGCTAGAAATTGTCCAACATAACTGTAGATGACATAGCTTCACAACTCTTCAGGGTGTTACTCTTTATCTTGGTGGTCAAGTGGCTATCAGAGGAGCTGTGGCTCACTATGACACTGTTCAGTTTCTCTACAGAATAACATATGACCTAATTCTAGCCTGAGAAATGATCCAAATTCAGAGTTTGTTTCTGTTCTGTTGAATGTATATCTTTTTTTTTTTTTTTTGCCAGTCCTGGGGCTTGAACTCAAAGCCTAGGCACTGTCCCCGAACTGCTTTTGCTCAAGATTAACACTCTACCACTTGGGCCACAGTGCCATTTGCGGCCTTTTCTGTTTATGTGGTATTGGGGAATCGAACCCAGGGCTTCATGCATACTAGGCAAGCACTCTACCACAAAGACATATTCTCACCCCTGTACATCACTTTCATACCATCATAAAGTAAAAAAAAAATTAAGTTGAACCATTGTAAGTTGGAGAATGTTTAGTGAACATCTTACTAAATATACAAATAAAGAAACATTATATAGATATATAATTCTGATATTTTTTCTACTGATTCATGATTACAAATGGACTTAAAAAGATAAATACATAAATTCCTCAGTAGTGCCTCAGCCCAGAGAAAAAAGGTTGTAATGGTAGAGTTTCAGGCAGCAGAGGAGAAAGAACCAACTTCAAAGTCACAGAGACCAGGATTTGAATTCAAATTCGTATTATTTACCTATGTGACCTTGATCAATTTATTTAACCCATCAAAATTTACATCCAATCTTAGACATAATTAATGCTAAATAGAAAGACTTTTGTTATTGTCATCTGTTAAGTGAGGACTCTCTCCCTTCCTGGCAGCTTGCTATGATGCTTGAATTAAGACTTAGAGGTAAAGTGCCAGGAAAGTGCTTAATGAACACCTACCACATGATCTAAATTATGTAAAGAAGAAAACATTCCTCGAAAAATGACTGGAAGGAAATAGTGAGAATGTGACCAATAGATATCTGAGAAGGTGGAAGATGGACTGAATTTTGCCTTAGTACATTTCTGTCATTGTGAACGCTTTTTAAAATAATGAACAAGCCAAGTACTCGTAGCTCATACTTATAATCCTAGCTACTCAAGAGGCTGAGATCTGAGGATTGCTGTTCCAAGCCAGCCTGGGAAGGAATGACAGTGAGACTCTTATCTCCAATAAACTACTCAAAAATGCCAGAAGTGGTGCTGTCATTCAAGTGGTAGAGTGCTAGCCTTGAACAAAAATTAAAAACAAACAAACAAACAAAAAAAGGTATTAGTTTGATAATCAGGAAAAACAATCATTTTTTAAAAAGCTTAGAGGTTTAGAGGAAGTAGATTTAGAAGATTGTTCTATTTGCTCAAGCCTTCTATACTGTGGTGAATGTTCCTTCACACACCACTGACATAAGACTTGGCCATGTGACTTGTTTTGACCCATAAGATGTAACTGGAAGCAATGCATTGCATTCAATAACAAACAGCTGAATGTGATGGCACATGCCTATAATACCAGTATTTGGAAAGCCAAGAAAGATTATGTGTGATAAATATGAGTTGTCCTCAATATTATTATTGTAATTTTTATTATTATCTCTTTTTTGTTTATCATGGAGTGATTTCTGTAGTTGATACTCAAGTAGTTTAAATTCAAGTACTTTTATATCTTAAAGAAAAATCCACTAAACTAAAAAAACACAAAACTCCAAACAAAAAAACCAACCAGTCAGCCCTGTAGTATCCCAAAGATCAGATCTGTGTGTGCTTCAAGTTCTTCCTGAAAGGTCATAATTGGGAATTTTCATGTGCTAAATCTCACTAACTAAAATGTTTTATATGTGATAAGAAAAAAGTTTCTTAAGGGAAGAAAAGCTACCAGATTTGTAAACCAGTTTTCCAATTACTGAACTTCTACAAAGAAACATGCCACAGTTGCTCAAGGTGAAGGGAAAAAGAAAGAGATAAGAAAGGAAATTATCTAGAAGATCGATGGTAGAAGATTTCGGAAGACCCAAAGAGCATTTTCTCCTGTCCTACCCATCAGACATGAGAGACTAAAACTGAATACCAGAAAATAATTATATGCAATCACTCCTGGGCTATTTTTCCTTCTCTACTTTGAGACCCACAGATACTAATAAGATTAACTTTGGCATAAGGTGCCAGCCAAGTGAGGGATAAGGATGAGTTAGTTGAAAGCCCAGAGAGCAGAAGAAATGGACGTACAGACTGTGGGTGGCAAGGAAAAGCATGACAAGTAAAAATAAAAGAAAGTCCTTGGGGCAACATTATCCGGTTTATCTGAAAAATCGGTATGCTCTGATCTATTGCCATCTCCCTATCCCGTTCTTTGATTACAGACTCACTCTTTAGAAGGCCAGATTTCAGACAAGGCCAAGGTGAGATGCTCATGGACAATTGGCATTGAATATCTCTTGGCTGATCTGGGGATTGTTTTTCTTGATGGAATGAAACTCTCAGGCGTCTAGATTTATGAGCACATGAGTGTTTTGCCCCTTGAGCTAACGATGGAAGTTTTCTAGCAGTCTATTAGAACTAAGTTGCTGATTTCCTTTTATCTCCCATCACTGGCTTCCTATGAAGAAAAAGCCATTCCACTTGGCTTCATGTTTTAGATCTCACATGCTATTCACATGGTGTGATATGTTTATTTGCTTAAGAACTGTTGACTGGGCAATCTCTAGGTTAGGTATATCTGACTGAGGATATAGCAATAAGCCAAGCAGACAAGGCCTCTGCCTTTATTAACTTTATGATCAGTCGGGGGAGAAGACCATTTGAAGGCTATTATGATAAGAGCTATAATAAGCTTGTGTTATGTAGCAACAGCAAACATCAGTTGAATGATTATTAGAGGTCAGTTACAAAGTACACTACTACATAAACTCACTTAATCTTATGACAATGAGATAAGGTTGGTCATGTTCTTACCTCCAGGTAAGAACCTGGAGGTGAGTCACCAGCAGGGCTTTGGTGACTCACACTACCTGGAATCCTAGCTACTCAGGAGGCTGAGATCTGAGGATAGTAGTTGGAATCCAGTTGAGGCAGAAAAAGTCGGTGTGTAACTTAGCTCTAGTTAACTAGACAAAAAGCTGGAAGTGGAGCTGTGGATCACATGGTGGAGCTTGAGTGAAAAAAAAAACCTGACTTTACTGAGTCCTGCAAGATGTGCAGAATTTCACCTGGAAAGGCAAGTATATCCAATGTAAATATTATTGGCTGCAAGAATGTCTGGTGATAAGTGATTACTAGCATTGGTCCTTGGAAGAATTTAGGAAACCAGTGTTGTGCGCAGCACACTTTTCCTATCTCCTCCTGGTCTATAGCAGGACCATATCTTACAACTACTTCCAAGGGGAAGAAACAAGGGGAACAAGAGGCTGAGTTTTTCCTTTCTCTTCTTTTTCTTTCTTTTTCCTTCTTTTCTTCTTTCCTTGCTTCCTTGCTTCTTTCTGTCCTTCCTTCCTTCCTTCCTATTTCTTTTCTTTCTTCCTTCTGTTCTTTCTTTCTTTTTGCCAGTCCTGGGCTTGAACTCAGGGCCTGAGCACTGTCCCTGAGCTTCTTTTACTGAAGCCTAGCATTCTACCACTTGAGCAACAACACCACTTCTGATTTTTTCTGTTTGTGTTATACTGAGGAATCGAACCTAGGGCTTCATGCATGCTAGGCAAGCACTCTGCCACTAAGCCACATTCCCAGCCTTTAATTTTCTTTTATGAAGAAGGAAAGACATCTCAAAAAGACTTCCTTGAAAAATCAGTACATCAAAATTAAATTATATGTCTAAATTATATGTCAAAAGACCAGGGCTCATGTCTATCTTCTCTGCGACCAAGAGATTTGCAGAATTGTATTGGAAAAAATTATAGAAACTAGTAGTTTATTTTCCTTTTATTAACCAACAATGTCAACAGAGAGAACAAAATTCTAGGTAATAACATGTGCAAAAACTTTGTAGTCAGCCAGAACATGATTAAAAAAAATGAGGAATGAGAAAAATTCAGAATGATTAGGGGCAACCTCAACAGATAGCAAGATGCGAGGCTAAAAGCTTACAGAGAACCTAGAGCATGAAGGGCTGTCCTTGACTTCCTAAGGACTTTACACGTTGGTCTGCAGATGAAGTTTTATTTCATTATTTTATTGTATTTAGCTTAGGCAAGCTTCACATTCTGGATTCTTCTGTCTCGGACTCCTGAGTACTGGGATTATAGTCATGCACCATCGTGTCTGAGTTCAAGAAAGGATTTTAAATAGGGCAACAAGCTGAGGTGACTTGTTTATAAAGATTATTCTTGTAACTCTGTGAAGGATGTTTGAGGAAGACAAGAAGCAGACAAACTACTTGGGAACATATTGCTATGGTCCAGGTGAGGAATGATGGTGTTATGAGCTCCTGCATCACTTAGATCCTACCAAGGGCTGGGATAGGCCTAGATTGCTATCACCACTACCAGCTCCTACCTCAGCTTTGTGTGTGTGTGTGTGTGTGTGTGTGTGTGTGTGTGTGTGTGTGTGTGCTGGGGATCGAGCCAAAAGCTTTGCTCATGCTCTGTGTTATAACCCCCAGCCTTTGCACAACTTTTTGGGATAGCAAAATGCCTAGTTTTGTATGACTCTAAAGTAAACATTACATAGCTCTTTGATAAAAAATATAGTTATTCTTTGAACATATTTAAGCATGTTAGCTTTTCTGATGATGCCACATTCTTCTTGAATACATCCATCTGTGAACCTTGAATACCCCCTTTCCAATGTGTACTACTTGCTTTCTGGGCATCTGTATCTGTCAGCTATTTCTGCATAACAAACTAGCCTAAGTGGTTAATAATAATGGTCATTTATTTAGCCTACCACTCTTCATTAGTTCGATGGGTGGTCCTCCTGGATTTGCCTGGACACACCCCAGGCTAGCTGCAGCTCAGTTAAACAGTTCTGCTTCTTGGGGGGCAAAGGGGAGGTAGGTGTTATGAGATGCCATAGCTTCAGACTTCACAATAGAAGTCAAGATTATAAGAGAGACGGTCTATCAAAACTTGAATGGAAACTGACTTCTTATGACTCTTTTTACATTCTACTAGTCAAAAAGTCACAAGGCCCCCTAGAATCAAGGAATATAATTATAGAATCCATGTCTTGAGGGAAGCATTGGAAAATCACTTTGTAAACAACAAGGGTATAGGAATATCACCGAATATCACCGACAATACTATCAATTCAACCAGCCTACCAGTCTGCCATAACCATTGTCCTAGGATCTTCTGTCACCTTAGGATTGTGTTTTATACTGGATTAGATCCCCCTGTATATCATATCATTTGGCCTTTTGCTAGTCCTGGGGCTTGAACTGAGCCTTTGGAAGCTGTCCTTAAGCCTGTTTGTGCTCAAAGCTAGGGTTCAACCATTTGAGATCCACTGATGCCCAGCTGATGCCAGTTACTTTAACAGCCCTTCTTAACCAATGAATGCTGGCTATGGTGGCTTTATACCTGACATTCCAGCTATGCAAGATACACAAATAGAAGAAGTTCTGTCCAAGCTAGCCTAGGTGTATATGCTTTATCCAAAGAAAAAAGGGCAGGGGTAGAATGGTCTCGCTCCCAAGAGCAAGGCCCTGAGTTCAACCACTGACAAGAAAAGGAAAGAAAGGCTGGGTGCTGGTGGCTCACACCTGTAATCCTAGCTACTCAGGAGGCTGAGATCTGAGGATCACAGTTCAAAGCCAGGTGGGGCAGAAAAGTCACCATGAAACTCTTATCTCCAGTTAACTACTCAAAAACCTGAAAGTGGAGCTGTGGCTCAAAGTGGTAAAGCACTAGCCTTGAGCAAAGGAGCTCAGAGACAGCAATCAGGCCCTGAGTTCAAGCTCCATGACAAAAAAAAAAAAAAAAAAGGAAAGAAAGGAAGAGAGGAAAGAGAGGGGAAAAGAAGAGAAACGAGAGTAGCAGAAATGTTAAAGTCAAAATGACTATAATCCTAGCACTCAGGGGGCTAAGATAGGATCCTGAGTTCAAGGCCATTCTGGGATACATAATGAGACTATGTATTAGAAGAAAAAAAAAAAAGATTTAAGGCAGAGCAGACTTGACCTGACAGCCGATTGGATATCAGAAGTGAGAATTCCACCTTCTATTGATCTGCCTTCGACCTCATGATTGTTAGTGGATAACACCACTAACAGAAGGAGACAATAAAGGAACGGACATCTTACTTGGCAAAGAAGGGCTACCTTGGATCTTTCTCTTCTTTCTCATCTGCATCTACAGAGCAAAGCTCTGCCAAACACAATTGTTAGCATTGTTTGTGGTCTGCTTTTATTGGGGAAGATTGGTTGGTACTACTTACAGGACATTTCACCAGAGTAAATGGTTGCTCTGATTGGGCTCCTCAGTGCTGGGTAGGGAGCAGAGCCCTGTGAGATTCAATATGGTTAATGGCTGTTGAATGGTTAAAACTCCAGGCACTGCTTGAGAAGTATTCCCAGCAGGCCATTTGCACTTTGTGTAAAAGAAATTAAGTGATGAGAAAAGTGAGTTCAATTTAGATCCATCTGGTCTGGGTTGTTTCTTTTTCTTCTTTTTTCTCATTTTGAAAGAAGACTCTTCAAACCCAAACACTTTGTGGTCACTATAAGCTGCTAGGAAATAAGGGTTTTGTCAGACAATTATGTTGAAAAACAGAAACTGCTCTCATTTTAATTAGCAGTGATATCAGCTCAAAGCTGTTTATTATCTGGAGCGTTGGCTCCAGGACATAGAACTTGGGAGGAAGGAAAGGATGCCTGGTTTGAGAACATTATGTCCAGAGGAATGAAGAATGACCCTTATTAGAAAATGACTTCTCAAACTATTTTCCCAACAACATACAAATATGTGGAAGCTTTGAGAAGTAAGTTCTATGGGCCCTAAGTAAAGCAACCAGAGGAACACATTCTTGATTTTCCAAATTAACCCAAGTTTAAATATCAACTCCTGGTATTGGACCATACACTTGGAGTCACTGGATAGTGAATCTATAAGCCACAGGTGTATAACTGAAAGTGACATATACATTGTACAATTCTGTACCAAGCAAACGTAATAATTATTAACTTTGACTAAGCAGTTAACTGAGTACCAATCACTATTGTAAATACTTGTGTTTTGAATTTCTTCCTTTCAGCAACCCCTGAGATCCTGTTATTATATAATAAATCCTAGAGGATATATTAAGTCATAGGGAAGTCATAGGAAAGGTAGTTGGGTTGTTCTAAGACTACAGCTACTAAATAACAGGGCTGGGATTTGAACCCAGGAGACCTTTCTTTGGTGCTTATGTGACTCCACCAGGCTGGAGGCTCCATACTCAACTGACAGCATGGTTGCTTCTGGGGTGAGGCTGAGGGATACCGGATGGATGGCTTCCCTTTTGAGCTTTTCCACGTAAACCACTGTGCTATTTTAATTTTAAAAATACATATATACATACGATAAATATATGATAAAAGGAAAAGAAGGCTGGAAAAGACAAGATAGGAGATAGAAATGGAAGCTTTTGAGTCAAGAGAAGATACCATCACCTTTACATTAATGATAAGAATTTTTTGAGGTTATCAAAAAAAGTCTAGGATGAAAGCCAGGAACTAATCAAATCTCTTCAAATCTCTGTAAGCCACTGTAGACAAATAAAAATGAGCACATAGAAAACAAGCCCTTAGGACAAAGTAGTGGTTTGAAATCATAGAAGTAAATGCACTCTGTCAAAGCTCTGAGACTTCAGAGAGCAAAGCAAGGTGATTATCAACTGGAAGTCTAAGCAGTTGGAGACAAGGAGACCCAGGGTAACCAAAAGTGCCGAATACAGTGAAGTACGGAAGGTCACAGGGAGACAGGAGGCCCTGAGCCAGGGAACCTCTTCCAGTTTCTTCTGAGGCCTTGAAGATAGATGAAGGAGGTGACAAAGAAAGTTACAGAAGGTGTGCCTGGCTGCAGTGGAGTGTCGAGAGGAAGAAAGGAAGAAGAAGGAAAGAAAGAAAGAAAGAAGGAAAGAAAGAAAGAAAGAAAGAAAGAAAGAAAGAAAGAAAGAAAGAAAGAAAGAAAGAAGGAAGGAAGGAAGGAAGGAAGGAAAGAAGGAAGGAAGGAAGGAAGGGAGGGAGGGAGAGAGAAAAGAAGAGAAAGAAAGAGTGAAAGAAAGAAGGAAGGAGAGAGAAAGATGATAGGAAATGTCATGTAACTGTAACCCCTCTGTACAGAATCTTTACAATAAGATAAAAAAGAGAAAGAGAGAGAAAGAAAGAGAGAAAGGAAGATGGAAGGAAAGGAAGGAAGGAAGGAAGGATGGGTGGAAGGGAGGGAGAGAGGGTGGGAGAGAGGGACAGAGTCACTTCTGACATCTGGGGCAATAGGAGACTAGGAGACCCAGAGTAACCAAAAGTGCAGAGTAGAGTGAAGTATAGAAGAGGATGTGAGATCTGAAGCCATGGGACTTTGGTGTACACCATCTACCTGCATGCTCTTCTTGCAGACTTTTTCTTGTAATGTGCTGTGGTGTAGGTATGTTCCCCTTCCTTTCAGCTCAGCAGTGTGGATGGAGTGGGCTGTGGGACCAGCGGGTCTGCACATAAGCTGTTGCTAATAGTTTCCCTCATTAACACGTGTCACATTTTCAGTGCTTGCCTAAATTCTCGATAAAAAGTTCTGAGACAGCAACACCATGCCCGTCTTCCTGTGACCCTGAACTGAGCTTGTCATCTAGTAGGATAAAATAATTTTAATTAATATTTGGGTGAATCTGTGAAGTAAAGTAATACTAGGGAGAAAGCTATTGTTGGATCATGTTGGTTCAAAATGCCAATTCCTATTTTGAGCTTAATTTAGTAATCCTCTTGATCACAATATTAAGAGTTTTTATTGTTATAGCTGCATGGCTTAACTTGCTTCAAGTAAGAGGAAAACCAACTTGAATTTGCTTTGAAAGGAAGCCTGCAGGGTTTGTTCAAGGCTCTGACTTCTTCCTCAGTGATTTGGCTCTGCCCTATTAGTTTTTCTTGAGCTGGATTTACTCATAGTTGCTGAAGGGCTGCTGGCATAAACTGGGGTTACACAACCTCCCACTTATATTGAGGAGGGAAATGGGACAAGGGGGATAGGAAAAGGGGAAGAGAAAGAGAAGAAAGAGAGAAAGATGTTCACTATCAAATATTTTTGAGCTTTACTCAAATGACCAAAGCAAATGAACTAAACGGGAGCTGATCACATATTGACTGGCATAGTATAGGTAACACCACTAAAGTCACCAGAGTAGCCACAGGACTGAGATTATACTGCTTTGTTATCTATGGATCAACCTCCTCCTGCAGGTCAGGGTTTAGGCTATCCTTACTAAGTGACATGGTTACTTTGAAATGGGGGAAGCAATGAATGGATGTTGAAATGCCAGATAAATACCCATGCACGCAATTCTCAAAACACCTGTGAGATTCCATGAAGAGCTGGATGCTGGTGGCTCACGCCTATACAAGATGCTGAAATCTGAGGATTGTGGTTCAAAACCAGCCCAGGAAAGTAAAGTCCATAAGATTCTAATCTCCAGTTAACCACCAGAAGACCAGAAGTTGCACTGTGGCTCAAGTGGTAGAGCAATCATCTTGAGTGGAAGAGCTCAGGGACAGTGCCCAGGCACTGAGTTCAAGCTTCACAACCACCACCACCAACAACAACAACATGAAGTGAGGGAAAACAAAACAAAAAACCCTCAGAGAAACAAGTTGTTCAAGATCACAAAGCCACAGTTGGCAACCTTTGGATCCCACACTCAGCTCTGACTGTGAACTTGGCCTCTAGCCTCTACTGTTCCAAGTCTTAGACACTGTATGAGTCTTACCAGGTTGCCTCCAAGAGAAATATATTTTTGTGATTGCTCCCTTTCCCCCGGCCCCCAGCTGTGCTGGGAGTCACTGGGGTCAAGGACAAGGACCAAGGATTCCGCAAGAAGCCCAGATTCTAAGATTGGCTTCAGTGGCTTGCAGTTTTCAGCCTTCCATTGGGGAGCAGCATACACCTGCTCAGACGCTGACCAAGACCAAAGTCTGAAACAGACTTTGCCCTGTTCTCCCTTCAGTGGTCATTCATCAAGAAGTTACTGAGCATCTTTTCTCTACGGACCCATCTGTCAGAACCAAAGCCTGAAACTGTTTCCAGTGTCCTTGTCTGGTCTTTTGTTTTGTCTGTTGTTTTATTTATCACTCCCAAAAGTCTTTTTCACCTCTCTTGGATTGAGCTTTCTAAACTAATGCTGGTTCTTTATCTTCAGACCTGCATGGCACCTGGTTTCTTTCTTTGGACATGGAACCCTGGGTGAGTAGACTTGTCTCTTCTGCAGCTTTCAGTTCACTAGCAATGGCTGCCCTAAACAGGAGATGGAAGGTGTAGCTAGTCTCAGAAGAAAGTGTACCACCATTCATCATCAATGTCTAACTCAGAGTGGTTAAACCAGGCTGCACAGTGGATTGGTGACACCCCTAGGCCAATGCATTCACCCCTACTCTATCACTGAGACCTAGAATTAGCAGTCTCCCATTGGTTGAAGTCCCAGAGTGTGACTCTACAACAAGTAAATGCTAGCATAATACCAACAAGCTTTGGCTCTTTGCTAGCCTTTTCCAGAACTTTGAGTAAGATTGAGTTGTTTACTTCTTGGGTACTAGAATGATGGGAAAGTCTGGAGAGAAAGAAAAGCAAGAATGATAAGGCCTGGTAGAGTACAGGCCAAGGACCTCACCACTTTGATTTAGGAAGTGAATTCAATGCATCTAAGTACTAGCTCACACTATGGTTCCGGGCAAACCTCTGTCTCTCACTTGGCCAAGGTTTACTAATGGCACATTGGACTACATGGGGGTGCTCAGAAGGGGACAGACAACCTCCTAGGGGTGATTTGAACTCTATGGGGGCATTTCTCAATGTCAAATACTGGAGACTGCTTTTAGCACTTAGTGGGCAGGGGACAGGGATGTTAGCTAACTTAACGCAGGATAATGCCTTGATTAAAGAATTAGCTTACAATGGTCCCATGTCCTACTGCACATTCAAGGATCTAAAAAAATGTGTTCATAATTAACTGTGTAATATATGTGTTTAGGTGTATACGGCTATGCGTGTGTGTGTGTATAGATGATACAGATATAAAGTGATATAAAGGTAGAGACAGAACTGGGTTATATGTGTATGATATTCTGTATTAATACATCAAGTGTGTGATTCTAAGTGTAGAACTATACAGTAGACCCCTGGTATTCCTGGACACATGGTTCCAAAGAGACTGTCACCGAGGAAAAAGCCAGAAATGCTCAGAGTTCAGTGCTGTACTGCAGATGCTTGATTCATTTTTTTCCGGTACTGCCAATCTAACTTCCATTAAAACACTTCTTCAGCAAATCTCAAATTTTCATTTTATTAATTAAATCAAACATAGTAATGTTGTTTAACGTTAGGCAACATGTACTTTTCTTTGTGTGTGTACCAGTCCTGGGACTTGAACTCAGGTCCCGAGTGCTATCCTTGAGCTTTTTCTTTTTTTGCTATGGCTCTACCACTTGAGGCATAGCTCCACTTCTGGCTTTTTTGATGGTTAAGTGGAGATAAGCGTTTCACAGACTTTCCTACCTAGGCTGGCTTTCAAATATCAATCCTTAGATCTAGCTAGGATTACAGGAGTGAGCTACCAGTTCCCCAGTGCCATTTGCTTTGAAGTGTCAGAGGCATATTTTTACAAAATTAAGGGATTTAATTATTTAAACACAGCTGGTGATAGCTTTTCTGCCTCAACTGAGTTGCATAATGCCCATGAGGGAAGGAATTTAAAATATTGATCTTTAAGTAGGAAAGGAGCTACCATTCAACAAATAAGTTCAAACACATCTTTATCAGTGCTACCCCTTTCATCATTCTTCCCTCCTTCACAGCCCAACCTCCCCTTCAATTTTCTTAATAGGATATGCATTGAATATTAATTCACTATTTTCTGATGGCCCTTGGTTGGCGCTGCAGGTAATACATTTGCAAAGAAGGCAGGCCCACTGTACCGGACTGCACAAGGATAGGTTTCTACTTCATTAGATATGTTGTACCAAACATTTCCATATTGGAATACAGTACTTTAAAATTTCCTTCTTTATCTTTTGTGTAATGAGAGCACTATAATTATTAAAAGTCATGTGCATAGGCAGCTTCTACTCATAAATTTAATTCCAGACTAGTAGAGGATATTATAAAATATTTTTACAGAAAAGGTGGTTTTGAGACAGACTGGGAAGCACTAGTATTTTTAGGAGCCCTAAGGCCTATGAATGTTTAAGTTCTAGGCTCAGGAGAGGTTTTCTTAGGAGGGCAACTGGTAATCCAGATTTGAAGCCAACAGCAAATCAGAGCAATTGTCTTGCACCAGTGTCTTTGACCATCAGATTGTGGCCCAATTCTTTCAGGCCAGATTCAGAGAGACCGAGGAATAAACAAACCCAAGAGAACCATCATGAGAATGTGCAGAAAGCACTTCTAATTCTGCTACTCAGCCTTTGTGTTAGAATATAAACCACAACACAGCCTCAGCAGACTGGTCCTTGGGAGACTCATGGAATCTAGGCCTGCAACCAGACAGCCAAATAGCCAGTGTCTAGGGGATTGCTAGGAGCTTGATACTTAGATGCCTCTTCAATCAGACACTGTGGTCATTTAGAGAGGAGGAGGAGCCCTGTGAGAGAGAGCTTTGGCTGAAGAACAGCCTGTTACCTCTCTGGCCCAACCAGTCACCTGTAACCCAAAATTGCCTTCCTCCAATTAATATGACCCACCTTTCCAGGGAAGGAGCAGTGCTCGTTTACCTGTTGTTACAAATACGTGCGCTCAGGAGGCCTTACCAACTGCACTCACTTCAAGTGGTTTATTAAAGTTTGTCTTTGTTATACTCACATCCCCTCACCAGTACCCTCTTCTGCAGAAACTTGTAAAGGGAAATTATTCTATTATATTTCATGGATGCATTGATGCTCCTCCTTGCAGGGACTGGAGACAGCTGTTTTCTCCTTTATTTGGCTCTGTACAAGTCACGCTCTTCCCAGTCTGGGGCTGTCTGGCTGGTTAAGGAAGAGAGGAGCATTTATTGAAGCAGTAAATTGGAGATCCAGCCATGCAGGAAGAGGTAATATAGTGACCCAAGGGGATATGGGTTCTTGTGTCAGCTGCCTGTGAACCTGATGTAGACCACAAGCTTTGAGGTTGTGCTAAACATTTTTGTGGGACACCCACCCAGGTGGTGGTGGTAGTGGTGGTTGAAGGGCGTCAGGCCAGGAAGTAGTGTTAGGACTGGGGTTTTGCTGCCACATTGGAGTCATCAGACTGATAACTATTTAATTTGGCTATTGAGTTATCATTTTCTTTCTACCCTTTCTGTTTCTTTCTCAGATGGAAGCACTCATGAAAGTTCCAGGTATCTTCAAAACATGCTTCAAAAGGAGTCACACCAGTCTAACTAGCTCTGTGGCTGGCAGGGACCAGGGCAGAATGAGAGCACACTGAAGTCAGGCAGCCATTGGAGACAGACAGCAAAGCAAGCTGGATAATGGTGTGTTCACCAGTGAATAGAGCGGCCTGGAGAGGAGGCGGACCCAGGAGTGAAAAGAGGAGATCAGAAAACACAGATGTGGGAGAGTTACAGAGAATGAGATAAGAAAGCAAGGGGAAAGGAAAAGGAACAGAGCAACAGAGGAAGGAGAGGAAGAACAAGGCAAGGGAAAGAGAGAGGGGAAGGGAAGCAAACTGAGAAGACAGAGAGGCAGGGCTGAGCCAGAGGGAGGAGAGCCATGAAAGAAAATGAGGAGGGAGGCAGGTGGGAAGTATTTTTGTTGAGTCTTTGCTCCTGTGGAGAAAGTCCCTTTTTCCTGAAAGAAAAGCTGGCTTTGCTCAAACAAATCCCATCTTCAGCCTGCCACCCAAATGCCAGGGTCCCTTCTCAGGATACGGACAATGGTAGGTGCAAGAGGCACCTCCCTTTTCTTTCCTAGAGGTAGCAACAGTGTTACCTGATGGTGATCTTGATTAGGTGCCACCTCAGGTTGTTGATATAAGCAAAGAGTTGGGGAAAACACAAGTGCGTAAGGAAGCCTGGGTTTATTGGCATGAAAATAAAACTAGAGTGAAGTGAGAGTCCCCTCCACAGCCTCAGAGTGGGCCTGCGCAGCATCGCTCCAAGGTCCTGAGGAACAATGTCTGGGACAACTTCAGGATGGTTTAAGCTGAGAAGACTGTAAGGTCCCTCCCACAGGAAGGGCCCTTTATGATGGACAGTTTTGAGTGGCAGGTGGTGGCTATTTAAGTTTTCCAACTGTACACGGTCATTCTTCATTTTTCTTTTATTTTTGCCAGTCCTGGGGCTTGAACTCTAGGCTTGGGCGCTGCACTGTTCCTGAACCTCATTGTGCTCAAGGCTAGCACTCAACAGCTTGAGCCACAGTGCTACTTCCAGTTTTTTCTGAGTAGCTTATTGGAGATGAGTCTCATGGACTTTCCTGCCCAGGTTGATGTCAAACCACGATGCTCAGATCTCAGCCTCCTGGTTAGCTTAAGTATCACAGGCACCCAGGTGCCACTGGCACCCAGTCCATAATGATTTTTTTTTTTGTGGGTTGTGGGGCCTGAATTCTGGGCCTGGGCACTGTCCTTCAGCTCTTCAGCTCAAGGCTAGTGCTCTACCACTTGAGCCTCAGCCCCACTTCTGGCTTTTTCTGCTTATGTGGTGCTGAGGAATCGAACCGGGACCTCATGAATGCAGAGCAAGCACTCTACCACTGAGCCACCTTCCCAGCCCAAACAATGCGTTTTTATAATGATAATGATATGCAGTGCACAAACGTAAGGCCCTAAGATTGTCCTCCCAAAAGTTCATTTAAGGACAGACAAGTGCAGTACTTGGGCATGTGTCACTAAGGGGAATTTCATTTTGCTGAGCAAATGTCCTTGTTGTCCAGATGTGATGCCCATTTGTCTGACTCATGGGAATTTTATCTGCTTTCTATGGTCATGAAGTAGGAAATTAGGGGAAATCTTGAAGCATTACTCAAAGAGAATCAGACCAGTGTCCAGTCTTACATGTTCAATGGCAGCCACATATCCTGTGCCTGTCTCAGGAGCTCATACCGGGCCCAGTGCCCTCTTGCAGGCCAAAGGGTTCAATGGCTTTCTCTGAAGGGATACGGAGATCTGGGATGTCTGTGGGTTCAGAGCCACAGAACCCACAAAGAAGTATATGCACCCACACAGAGGCCCAGCTGGCTTTAACAAGGCCCAAATGCCTGCAAGGAGCCCAGGTAGCCACATAGAATTCATGGAGCCCTGATGGCAGGTTAAGTGGTCACCCAGAAACCTGGAACTGGGCCCAAATGTCCAATATCCTCATGACAAAGCTCCAATGTTGGACTGAGGCCACTGAAGTATAGCTACATATTTGAGATTCGGGGCAGCTTCTATTGGAGTTGGACTTTGATGTGGGCACTCGCTTGACAATGCAGTAAGTGCTGGCTTCTCACATGGGCAGGAGCAAGAGGCCGGTGAAGAGGCAGGTGCCAAAGAGCATGTGCTCCATGTCAGGACCAGCCTGCAGTAGCTGTGCCTGCACAAATTTATCATCTCCCACAGCTTGCTGCATTCTGAGAACCATATTCCTGTGTTTATGATAGAAGAATCACTGGCTGTGGAACAATTACTGTGTTGCAAACAAAGCATTATGGCTGGAGGTGAGAGGAATAAACAAACAGCAGGCATTTAAAATCTGGCTTCTTTAGTTTCTTGCAGCAAACTTCTCAGGTATAGAGCCATACAGAGCCTCAGGAGCCGGCTGGGAAGCTGCTGGATTTCAGATATTTACAAAAGAGCGAGGAAAAATCCAGCCAGTCTGGCTTAGATAAGAGGAACACATCTAGCCTTGGGAAGTCAGGAGTGTGTGCCTTGCAAGCAAATGTCTGAGTATCAAGGAAAGCTGAATGCAAGGCAAGAGAGAGAGAGAGAGAGAGAGAGAGAGAGAGAGAGAGAGACAGAGAGAGAGAGAGCAGAGAGAAAGAGAAAGGAAAAAAAAGGGAAGGAAGGAAGGAAGGAAGGAAGGAAGGAAGGCAGGAAGGAAGGAAGGAAGGAAGGAGGAAGGATCACACTCTCTGTTTTTAAGAAATAGAGCAGGAAATAAGGAGGTTATTTTCAACTCTGTTATTTGCTCACTGCTGACTAAGCACACACTATGATCCCATCCAGGTAGATGCATGGAGAAAGCAATAGAGGATGGAGAAAGCAACGGAAGATAGAGAAAGAAAAAGGTCATGTTGGAAGAGATCCTTAGCTCCAGCCTTGGAGTCAAGCTGACTATATTTGCCTGAGATAAGCAACTGAAGGGTGAATGTCCCTTCTGAGCCTGTTTCTCACTTTAAGCCTCATAAGACTGTTGTGAGAATCAAATGAGCTTCATGGATAGTGCTTAGAACAGGGCCAGCCACATACTAAGAATCATCCACTATTAATGGTTTCTAAGCAATCTATTACCAATAGATGAATTCACTGATATTTATAATTGACAGCTCAGATTTCTGGTACTGTTGTTAAAAGACAAAACTACAACAAATTTAACAAGTTTAAATTTAACAAGTTTAAAGGTCTCGGTTAGCTTATATTTGCAATTCTTTAATTGGGTAATACCTTATTCTTTAAAACAGGACCAGTATGCCTGTGAGCTGAGCGAAGGAGGCTGGTGGTATGGATAGAAAGGATTGAAGAAAGCAGATATAGAACAACAAGCACAGAGATCCTTACAGAGATGAATCAGGGAACCTTTATATCATGCCAAACCAGGACCCTTCTGACCAGTTGCTTTAAATTGCCTAGACTTAATTCTTAAAGTGGCTTGATTCAGTTTGATTATGTAGAACTTAGCATGTTAGGGTTTGGCCTGGTCTTCTTGGGCCTAGTACAGAACAGCAGTTCAAAACAATAGTGCTCTATAAATTTTATTTGATATTATACACTGGCTGGTTATCCTTTCCTGTCAATGTGCCATCCTTTCCCCATAAAGCCCAGCCTCATTTCAAGATATGCTTTTATCCCATAAATGTTAATCTAGCAAGACTCAAATAAATCATCTCATCTATACCATTTTTTCAGATGTACTAGTCAATTTTTTGTAGTTTGTTTATTTATATTTTTGCCAGTCCTAGGGCTTGAACTCAGGGCCCAGGAACCTCCCCTGAGTGTCATCTGCTCAAGCCTCGCACTCTACCACTTGGCCCACAGCTCTACTACTGGCTTTTTTATGATACTGAGGAATCAAACCTAGGGCTTCATGCATGCTAGGCAAGGACTCTACAACTAAGCCACATTCACAGCCTTTGTAGTATATTTATAGAGTTGACAAATGATCACTGTAATTTAATTTTAATTTCTTTTCATATCCTCAAAATAAACCCTATTAAGCAATCATCCTGAATGATTTTTACTTCTCTTGGTTACAACGAATGGAATTGCTGGATTACTGCCAGACTTTTCCAAAATGGCTGTACCATTTTACAAAATGAAATGATATTTTATTATGGTTTTGATTTGCATTTCTCTGATGGCTAATGCTGTTAGCATCTTTTATATACTTACTTGCCATGAAAATGGACATGGCTGTTGTATATCTCCTTTGGAAAAGTATCTATTGAAAGATTTCATCCATTTTTTTACAATTGGTTTATTTTTTGTTTTGAATATATATGTATATGTATTTAATATGTTATAAATTATATATTATATAACATATTAACATATGTAATCTATAATTATATATTAACATTTTCCTACTATTGTTTTTCTTTGGTCAGTCATGGGCCTGAACTCTAGGCCTGGGCACTGTCCCTCTGCTCCTCAGCTCAAGGCCAGAGCTCTGCCACTTGAGCCACAGCACCACTTCCGACTTTTTCTGCTTATGTGGTGCTGAGGTATCGAACCTAAGGCTTCATGCATGCAAGGCAAGCACTCTACCACTGAGCCACCTTCCCAGCCCATTCCTACTATTCTGTAGAGTACCTTTTAACTTTCTTGATAGTGTGCTTTGAAGCATGGAAGTTTTAAATTCTAATGAAGTCCAACTTGAATATCTTCTTTTATCATATGTACATTTATTATATCCAAAAATTGTCTAATTAATGATCAGAAAACTCTATCTTTTCTTCTGAGAGTCTTATAGTCTTAGCTCAGACTATGTCATAAACAGAAAAGAAAACTAAAGCCAGTGAAGGTAAGATTTGCTCCAAATTACATTGCTAATAAATGACGAGTAATGTTTTGGAAAACCAATCTAGGTTTAACCTAAAATCAATATAATTTCAAGATTGAAGAAGGTCTTGACTCTTTTAAAAATCAAAGTCTAAGGCCCCAATTTACATTCATTCTGAAATAAAGTCAACTTTCATTTGAGGCTACTTAGGATAAGCAATGTTCCTATTTCTTGAGTATTAGTCTCAGCCTAGTGGCACTATGCTTTTACATATTCTCTTCATAATTCTCAAAGCAATCATCTTGTAAATAGGTATTATTATCCTTGTTTTAAAGGTGGGGCTTAAAGATTACTGCTTAGTAAACTTTTAAAGTAATGCATCCAAAAATCAGTAAGAGGCAAAGCTAAGTTTCAAACTCAAGACTCTTACTCTTGTTGTAGTGTGTGTCCTATTAGAAGAATTAATGATTGTCACTAAGACTCTGACAAAACACAGCAAGATAAAAACCTGCTGCTAGCATGGACTGCTGCTGTGTCTACTTGTCACATCTGTCCGTGATTTTCTTTGGTGGATTGTGTTGATTTGTGGTGGTCTGTCCAGATACCACAAACCATCTGGGTTATAATGAAGTTCTGATTCTCTTCCTTTAAATCCAATTTTCCACTTGGTTTGGCTAGGCCAGGAAGGTGTCAGAGTCTGTGGCAGAGGTCAGTCTTGAAGGTACTTGTCTATATTTACATAATTCATTGGAACATTGACATGTGACGGTATGGTGTGTGTGTGTGTGTGTGTGTGTGTGTGTGTGTGTGTGTGTGTGTGTGTAAAATCCATCTTCAATGACATTAGCCTTAGGATCTCTGCATGGGATAGGAGAGAAATGACTCCAAGCTAGATTTCAGTGCTCATGTAGACATGTAAATTTGCAGTTTCAATCAGGCATATTTATTTACATGTGGAAATTCCCAGGGGGAAGCTGAAGAACACAACTTAGGAGTAGTCCCCAAGTGGAAAATTGAACAGTACACTGAGCTCCTTTTATTTCCATTTAATTCACCATTGGTATCATTACCATTATTTTGTTAATTATTTCACTAGCAATGATGTAACTTGGGACCAAGGTAATTGCAGCCAAATGGGGAAGATGTTTCTCTGCAGTATTTAGTTAGCAAAGACTCTCATTCACCTTTTTAGGAACCTCTGCTAGTTTGTCCCTTTGTTCAGGGAGCATAAAGCTGCCTTGAAATGTTGAAGATATTAAGAGCTCCCTGCAGCTTAATGAACTCTCTGCTTGGTTGAGAAGTTTCAGCTCTCTACTGCTCAAAACTGCATCGTTTTACACCAAGAAGTGGCTTCTTGAGATTCTAACAAGCCTAAACAAACACATCAGTGTCTGTCCAGTGGTCTGATGCCAAAATGATCACAACTTTGAACTAAAAGGCCTGGCTCCAATATCTGATAGCTGAATGGCCAAGCTACTGGTAGCCCTCTGAACTTCTTTCATTACTTAGACATGAGATGGTTTTTTTTTTTCAAATTTTTTATTGTGATTAAGTGGTTACATAATTTCCCAAATTTCACAGTATTGTGGGATAGTGACGCTTAGTTAAAGTCACAAACACATTCTAACTTTCCTGGAGCAAATTGTCTATTATGGTCTATAACATTTATGAGTTCTATGAGCTTTGCAATAGTTATTTCTTCCATATTGGGTGGTATGTACATTTCTTTTGTTTTGCATAGCATCAGCTGTTCCCTCTTTCCCACTTGTTCCTTCCCTCCCCTCGCTGCCATTGAGTTGCTTAGTTCATTTTGGTCAATGTCCAGTGCAGCTGATGGGTCCCGCTGTTATATGTTTTTCCCTGATTCCCTCTAGCTCTGGGTTGTCTTCCTGGTTCCCCTCCGGTGTACACATATACACCATACATGTGATCAGCAGCATGGGGTTATTTAGTAGTGATTCGACCAGATGAGTGGAAGTCCTTTGTTTCTTAAGTCCTGTTAATTTTGTTGTATCACTTAACATTTTGGATTTAACATCCACTTACCAGGGAGACCATGTACCATTTGCCTCTTTGCTCTTGGCTTACCTCGCTCAATGAGATAGGTTTTTTAAAGCTCAAAGTATTCCTTAGCCTGTCTAATAAAAGGTGTTTCTTTGAAGCAATGCTAGTGTGGAAGCTTTTTCTTCTGAATCTCAAGACTGTTTAGGGGCTAACTCCCAGGATAGTTTTGAGGAACTGTAGAAGAGTGGCACATTTAGGTAAGCAAGAATGAAGACCTTGGAAGCGCCAGAGGGGAGCTCCTGATGAGACTCAGGATTTAGCCTCCAGGGTCTCTTTTAGGCTGCAGGGGTCATCTCTTGGTGCTAGACATTCTGTGTGATATGACCCAAACCTACCTCTGTGACATTTCTCCTTGTATTCCCTCCCTGCACTGCACTTCATTTCCTCCTGTGTGGAGCTCTCCCTACTCATCTTCCTTCCATAGGCTGATACCGGTCTGCTCTGCTCCCCCCAGCCCCAGTTCCTGCCCTTGGCTTCCAGGACTTGGCCTGCCATTTCCTTTGGCACTCCTCTTGGTGCATGTCCCTGAAGGGCTACCTTGTGCCTTCCCACATGTCACAGACTATAGCTAACAGAACTGTTATCAGTATAAGAATTTTAACTGAAAATATCTCCAACCAGCAAACAATCTCTGGGACTCATCAATAGCTCTTTCTTCTTGGTGGTGTCAAGTAATTTTGGAGACTAAAGAGGAAAGCCCTGGAGGAAGCTGGGAAGGACCCTTCAATGCTGACTCTCGGTCTTGTTTAAACTCTTAAAGCAAAGGCAAGAAGATAAAAGAGTAGATGGCTCAGTGTGCTTTCTACTTGCTAGATGCTTGACTGAGAACATTGTGCAATCACTTATTCAGTCTTCATAATAACCCTACCATCACTTTCAGCCCTATCGTTAAGATGAGGAAACTGAGGACTGGAGAGGTCAAAAGTAGCAAAGCTAAGAAGTGGATCTGGGTGCTCTGGTTACAGAATGTATGCTTCTGGCCATTACACCGGTCTTTCCCACATACATTTCCTCTCTCTAGAGCATGCTTTTCTTCTCTGATCCTCTCCTCCATCTTTCCTGAATGTTTTGACCTTAGGGTCTATGTGAATGAACAGTTCCTTAATAGTTTCTAGATTTCCATACTAGATCAAGCCTCAAACCTCAGCATCCAGCATCCTGAATGTTTTATTCACAAATCTTAGTGGTTATTCCGTTCTGGCTGCAGAACATATCTTACTTATCTTTGGATCCTTTATACCAACCAGCACAAGGCTCAGCATATAGTAGTTGCTCAAAAATTGTTAGTTAAAATAGAACGGTCAAGTGTCAGAAGCTGTTTGCCCAAGTTTGGCAATCTCTCACATCTAGGAAGGTACTCTAAGGAGATAATAATGAAATGCAAAATGATAATTAATGCAAGGACTGCTGACAATGGCAACAAATTAGGAACAACCATGGTACAGATTCATGAGATTAAACAAAATGTACCCTCCCCACACAGTGAGAAAGGGTAATATATGATCTACAAGTGATGACAGAGAACTCTACACTCTATAGTGAGTGTAGGGCTAGAGGCGTGGCTGAAGTGGTAGAACACTTGCCTAACGGCGAGGCTCTAGTTCAAACTACAGTACTGCTAAAATAAATAAATGAATAATGATTTAGTGAAAACAATTTTGTAAAAGTTTAATAGGTCCCTTTATTTAGAGCTTGTGATCTACTTTCAGGAACCAGAGTAAGCATTTCTATATACATTAGTTTATTGGTCCTAATAACAATCCTATAAAGCAGGTTGATTCTGTTTATGGAACAATAAGATGAAAGACTATGTGGCTAAGATGTCAACTCATGATTATCCCTAGATCTTGCTGTAATCAGTCTCTGTAGCTTTTGTGGGGCCTTTGATCAAAGTCTAAAATGAGATTCAGACATGTGTAGTAAGCTGATGAACTGGGCTTCTTGATATTGAAAAGTGTCATTTGGCACTTGTCAAAGTCCTGTCTCTCTCCCCTTCTCAGGCACACCATTCATCTAGCTTGGCCAACAGGAATGTCCTCCTTCTCCCCCTTCCCAACAAAAAAGAAAACAAAGCAAAACTGTGCTGCTGCCTCAAAGGCCCAGGTCCTTGTCGTTCCCTCCCAGATTCCATGAGCATTGTTGACATTTGGTCACCGAGAGCTAAGTGCAGAGTGAGTCTACAATTACAGTAGCATTTTGGTTTTTTGTCTGTTTTTTCTTTTCTTCAGTAAGGATTGAAAGGTTGACATGATATGTTAACATTGCACCTACATTTCAACGGGAAAGACTTTGGAAACTGATTTTCGTGGTGAGCAACCCTGAAACTGGTCCGAAGTCACTTGTGTGTTCACATGTCTATTGGTTGGCAAGGGATGCCATGAGTGTTAACTTATAACCGTAGTTCTTAAAAGTGTGGTACCCCTCAGATCAGTGACAGCAGGGTCACTGGGGAACTTGTTAAAGATACAAGACACAGGATTCTCAGACCCCCACTTCTGATTTTATCAGAAGTGCTGAGGCCCAGCAGTGAGTGATTTAGCAGCCCTACATGACTACAAAGCAAACTCAAGTTGAAGACCCTCTGACTTACATGGCTGAGTTTAGATCGTCACAGAAGCTGATTTAAATCTCCAAGGTAACGAATACTCCGATGCTCAGTACCACATTAATAGAAATGACTGTGATATTCTACATTCCTATTAATCTCTATGCCAACACCATCATTTTCTCAGGAAATCCTTTCATATTCTGTGTTTGCACCATCAGGTCTCTTTGTTATGTATTTCCACAGGTGTGCGTCCCATCCATTTGTGTGGTCATTGAATAAGATTCCGAGCCAGCCCTCTCCCCACCCCCTCCCTATGCCCCACCCCAGTAATCTGTTTAAATACAGCACAGAGCCAGATCCATAATAAATACTCAATAAATACTTATGAATGAATAAATGAACAAGTCCTTTACAGGGTTTTCTTCACTGATACTTGAATACACTTCTGATTAATTGCTAATTAAGTATTCTTCATCAAGTTCCTCGCTATTTTTTTTTTTTTTGGTCGGTTGTGGGGCTTGAACTCTGGGCTTGGGCACTGTCCCTGTACTCTTCAGCTCAAGGCGAGGGCTCTACCACTTGAGCCACAGTGCCACTTCCGGTTTTCTAGTGGTTTTTATTGGAGATAAGAGTCTCACGGGCTTTTCTGCCTGGGCTGGCTTTGAACCGCAATCCTCAGATCTCAGCCTCCTGAGTTAAAACCTTGGTGATCTTTACAACTTGTCACGCGTATTCATCTCCAGGTACTAACCAGTTACCAAGTCCTATGGATTCTTCCAGTGAATGTCTGTTCCACTTGACATGGTATCTCCACCACCAGCCCCATGCCAGAGTTTCCATCACAGCATGCTCAGATGATGCTTGGTTAGTTGCATGCTCTTCATCACACTTGATATTCAATTATGTTCAATAAAACCTAGGTTGTTATTAGTACTGATTAGCATCTTATGGCATGTGGCCTCTGAGTCTTGCTAATTCTGTCACCTGTCCTCTGTGCTATAATGCTCTCCACAACCTTCATCCATGGTCCGTCCCATTGTATGAACTCAGGTATTTGGATAGGTTCCTCCTTGTCACTTCTGCTCAAAGAAACCACAAGTCTCTCGACCTCTTTTTTGGACCAAGGGACCTCCTGGGGCATACTCTTCTTATAGAGAATACAGAAACACAAGAAAGAACACCAAAACAGTTGAAGTCTGTTAAGGTCTAGGCTTAAAATCACCTCCGCACATTTATCACTGACCAAAGCACATCACCTGGCAATGTCCAACTACAAGGGATAAGGAAGCAGAAGATGAAGACATATGAGAGCAGACTGGAGCCAAGAACTGACAAGAAGCTAAGGTAGGTGTAGTCCCAAGTAGTCAGCAGGTTGCAGAAGAAGGATCATTTAAGCCCAGGAATTCAAGATCTGCTTAGGTAATATAGCAATAACTCTCTGTACAGCAAAGGATATAAACAAGCTGAAAAGATAGCCTACAGAATGGGAGATTTTCACCAGCTGTACATCAGACAATACCCAATATCCAGAATATACAGAGAGCTTAAAAAACTAAACCCTCAAAGAACCATTTACTCCAATTAATAAATAGGCTAATGGGCTAAAGAGAGACTTCTCAGAAGTAAAAATGGCCAACAGACATATGAAGAAACACTCAACATCTCTGGCCATAAAAGAAATGCAAGCTAAAACAACACCTACTTGGACTGGGAAAGCGGCTCAGTGGTAGAGTGCTTGCCTGGCATACATGAGGCCCTGGGTTCAATTCCCAGCACCACATAAGCAGAAAAAGCTGGAAGTGGTGCTGTGGCTCAAGTGGTAGGGCGCTAGCCTTGAGCTGAAGAGCTGAGAGTTTAGGCCCCACAACCAATAAAACAAAAAACAAAAAAACAAAACAAAACAAAAAACAAATAAAACAACATCTACTTCACCCCAGTTAGAATGACCATTATCAAGAAAACAAATAACATGCTGGTGAAGATGTGGGTAAAAGGGAACCTAGTACAGTTGAAAGGAATGTAAACTTCCACTTTTTTGGAAAGCAAGACAGAAGTTCCTCAAACAAAACAAAAAGCCTAAACTATGATCCAGCGATTTGACTCTTGGGCATCACCTGAAAGATTACAAACCAAGATACAGTAAAGCCACTGGCATAACCATGTTCATTTTAACACTGTTCATCATAGCCAAGGTATGGAATCAGACCAGACGCTTCTCAATGGATGAATAGATCAAGAATTTGTCCTTTTTTTTTTCTTTTTCAAGTTAAATTGGACTTTTACAATAGTGAGGTAGAGTCACAATGGCATCTCTTACTCCAGTGCTTGTGTAACTCGAGGTGCTGAGCCTTCTCCACCTTCCACTTCCCTAAAATAGAATACAGCAGGCTGAGTCGGCAAGAAGTTCACAGGCATTGAGGGGTTTGTGCCCTTCATTTGACTGGGAAAAAGCCATCAGTATTCAGTGGCTGGAGAAGTTGAGAACCTGGGCTAGTCTTCTGTGAAGGGTGACAATTCCTTCACCTAATGATGCTGACTCAGAAGAAGCCCGCTGTAAAATCACTGTCATCTGATGCCAAGAAATTTCCTCTATAACCAATGCTATGAAACAGCTAAGTGTTTTCTATTTAGGGGAATTTTAACTTAAATGTATACACATTAAAAAAAATCAAGAAGTGGCGCTATGGCTCAAGCGGTAGAGCGCTCGCCTTGAGCTGAAGAGTTGAGGGACAGTGCCCAAGCCCAAGTTCAAGCCCCATGACCGACCAAAAAAAAAAAAAAAATCAGTTCCCGTCGGCAGGTTCTAGTAAAAACATGGCAATGTCTAAATCCTCTGGAATGGATAAAAATGCTTAGACGGAGTGTCCTGGTACTGAGGCTTGAACTCCGGGACTGGGCACTGTCCCTGAACTTTTTTGCTCAAGGCTAGTGCTCTACCACTTGAGCCACACCTCCACTTCCTGCTTTTTTTGTGGTTAACTGGAGATAAGACTTCCATGGGCCTTACTGCCCAAGGCTGGCTTTGAACCACGATCCTCAGATCTCAACCTTTCCAATATCTAGATTCATTTATGTTCAACTTAATCTGTGCTTTTAATCACTTCCTTAGACTTTGCCTAAATGCACAGCACTCCCAAAGATAGAGTTTAAGGAATACTGCACCTGCAGATGCCAAATGTTATTACAGGATATTGGGAACTTGGAGTTTAGACTGGCAGGGTCTCTTTATCCCAGCAACTCTTAAGTAGGGTCTAAATTATACCTATCCAAGTGGCAGATTTTTTTTTTTTTCCTTTTGGGTCCGGTCGTGGGGCCTGAACGCTGGGCCTGGGCGCCGTCCCTCAGCTCTTCAGCTCAAGGCTAGCGTTCTACCACTTGAGCCACAGCACCACTTCCGGCTTTTTTCTTTTTGCTTATGGGGTGTTGAGGAATCGAACTCAGGGCCTCATGTATGCAAGGCAAGTGCTCTACCACTGAGCCACCTTACCAGCCCCCAAGTGGCAGATTTTTAAAGAAACATACCAACCAGGCAATATTCCCTAAATGTATTTGATGCTTGTTTGGAGCTAGGTGTGGTAGTACATGCCTATAATCCCAATACTCAGGAGGCTGGGGCAACAGAATCATAAGTTCCAGGCCAATCTGGGCCTGGAATCCAGATAGGATTTTAAAGTATCTACAGGTAACTAGTATAGAGGACTCTGTAGTCAGATAAATAAGGGTCAATTGAAATTGGCTTATGCCCCTACCAAAAACTGTTAAATCTTCAGGAATTCTGAAAAGCTAGTGGTTAAACATAGCCATCATTAAAGTTTATTCTATAAGTTGAAGATTAAATAATTTAAATGAATTGAAATTCAACATTTCCTAATTATTTGACTATGTTACAATTTTTTTGGCCTGTGGTAGGATTTGGAACTTAAGAGCCTGGGCGCTATTCCTGAGCTTTTTTGCTCAAGGTTAGTGCTATACCACTGGAGGCACAGCTCTACTTCTAACTTTTTGCTAGTTAACTGGAAGTCTCATGGACTTTCCTGCCCAGGCTGGCTTCAAACAGCAATCTTCAGATCTCATTCTCCTGAATAGGTAGGATTATAGGCATGAGCCACTGTTCCCCCCGCTGTCTTTAGCTTTTAATAATATAGTTTTGAGTTATTCTTATTCAGGATTTTTAAGCTTCAATCATGAGCTGGTGTTGAATTTTCAGGTCCCTGTGATTATGCTGTCATTTATTTTTTTATTGTGAAAATACTGTACAGAGGAGTTGCAATTACATGGGCAAGATAATGGGTACATTTCTTATCAAGCATTGTAGCCTCCTCCTTTGTTTCCCCTTCCCATCCTCCCCCCACTCCCCCACCCAATCCTTCCTGCTACCCCCTCTCCCCCTTATGCTGTCATTTGTGCATGGGTTTTCCTTCTCCTCTTCCTTCCTTCAACCTTCCAAATATGGCTGGCTAAAATGAGATTGCTTTTGTAGAGTTCTTTTCTTTTCCATCATTTTCTTTTCTCCCCTCTCGAACTTCGCCCCCCTCCTTTTTTCCTCCTCCTTCTTCTTTTGTAAGGTCTTTCGATGATGTTCCAGGATTATTTTGCTCTTGGCACTGGGGATGGCATCCAGCATCATACATGCCAGGCAAATGCCCTATCATTACCTCTACCCTGCAGCCCTGTTCCAGGAATAAACACCCTGTTCTCTGTGCTCCATCTGTACTCTGCATGCATGCCATTTAAGTTTTAAGTAATTGTGTCTTTTTACTTAATGCTTGAAGGAATATACATATACTATAACAATAAAAATTCCAGTGAATTCACCACCAAAACTAAGAACTAAAAAAATATCCAATTCAGCTGGGCACTGGTGGCTCAAGCCTATAATCCTAGTTACTCAGGAGGCTGATATCTGAGATCTTTGAACAGTGGTTCAAAGCCAGCCTGGACAGGAAACTCCATGAGACTCTTTTTTCCAGTAAACCACTCAGAAAACTGGAAGTGGTGCTGTGGCTCAAGTGGTAGAGCACTTGCCTTGAGCTGAAGAGCTGAGGGATAGTGCCCAGACTCAGAGTTCAAGCCCCACGACCGAAAAAAAAAATCTTGCTAGACATTCATGGCTCACACCTGTAATTCTAGTTATTTGGGAGGTTGAGATAAGTCTGAGACTCTAATCTCCAGTTAAACCACTTAAAAAGCCTAAGTAAAGCTATGGCTCAAGTACTAGCTTTGACCAAAAAAAAAAAAAAAAAGCTTAGGGACAGTGCCTGGGCCCTGAGTTCAAACCTGAGAACTAGCACAAAAAAACGAAAGTCCAATTCTATATTGTGCCTTCTGCCTACATGCTTCACTCCATCCATACCCTGAAAGAAATGTCTATAATTCCCTTCCCCTTAGTTATCATGTGTATGTGTGCCTCCAAACAATTTTTTTGTGCTTGGGTCTTATAAATGGATTCATACTGTGTATAGTCTAGCCTTGCTTGCTTTTAAAAGATTCAGCATTATAATGTCTAAGATCTGTCTATAGATAGACTGCACATAGATAGCTTTTCATCTTTTATTTCCCCTCCTGGCCCCAACACCCCTGCCCTGCCCCATACTAGGAATTGAACCCAGTGACTCTTGCATGTTAGGCAAGTACTCTATTTCTTTTTTTTTTTTTTTTTCGATCGGTCATGGGGCTTGAACTCTGGACCTGGGCTCTGTCCCTCAGCTCTTCAGCTCAAGGCGAGTTCTCTACCACTTGAGCTACAGCGCCACTTCCAAGTGCTCTATTTCTTGAGTCAAGCTCACAGCCCTTTTTAAATTTCATTATGGAGGGAGGTGGCATTTGTGACATTTCTATGCATGTTTACAATATATTCCAATCAATCTCTACTACTATGTTTACAATGTATCCCAACAATCTCTACTGGTCACCTTTCCAAATTTCAACAAGTGTCATTGTTCTGATTCCATACATGCAAACCATCTGTTTCAACTATATACACTTTCCATCTTCCTGCTTAGTTCAACCACCAAGTAACCCCCTTTTGCCTACCCCCCATGAATGGCCTGCAGGTTGTTTCTGCCTCTTGAATCTGTATGGTTGAAGTTTTAAGCATTCCTAAACATGATGGTATGTTTGTAGTTTGAAATCAACCACAGTTAAGAGTACTTATGCCACCAAAATTAGAAGGAATGAAATTTAGCACAAGGGGAAGGGAGTTGGTTTAGAGAACTGTTACATATGTACCAACACACCACTGTTAAACACACATCAAATACTGACTTCAAGCAGGTCATGGTAGGATGCCTGTAACCCTAGAATTCAATTCTTTCTGAAGCATGACTCATTTGTTATGGCCAAGGCAGAGAAAGTCTGTTCTCCTCTGCCTCCTCATCAGGTCCCAGAGCAACTCTGTATCTATTAATCCTCTACAGGTAAAGGTACTATGCAAGAATAAGACCATTTCTCTAGGCCATCCAGTGAATGTGGAAATAAGTAACAAAAACCCACTTTGTGGTGCTCTTTCCTGCCTTGTATCCAAATCTTCACAGCAAGGTTGAAACACGTAAGACAGCTGGAGGCTCATCAATTTTTTCTCAACAAGGCCAACAGTCATATAGCTGATACAGCAGGCAGACTCCTGGGTCCCGCATGACAGGCCGGGCTTACCTCTCTTATCAGCCCCAACGAAACTAGCAAGGTGGCGACAACCATGTGAAATTTGGTTTGTTTTCAAATGTTTTCTTGTAACTGAGGTAGAACATATATTTGACAATTAAGAAAATACAAGAGACTATCAGAAGAGCTCATCTTAGATTTTCTATAACCCCATGCCTTTCCCATAGCCAACACTGTTTGATCTGTTAAACAACTTGTAATTTTTTCATGTGGCAACTTTTACATCTTATATTCATTGCAGGGCAGTGGCTCACACATGTAATCCTATTTACAGGGGGAAGGGAGGATCACATTTTGAGTCCAGCATAGAGTTAAGCGACCCTTTCCCCATCTGAAGGGAAAAGGTGGGCAAGGTGGCATATGCAGGAAATGTAAACAGGCAGATCTCAGCCCAAGTGGACCCAGATATAAAAGTAAGCACCTATTAGAAAAATATCTAAAAGAAGAAAGGGCTGGGGAGATGGCTCAAGTGGTAGAGCATCTGCCAAGGAGGGCCAAATTTAAACTTCACTATATATTTTCTCTCCCTCTTTACATACATACATGTATACATACACATGTATTTATGTATATATGCATATATATACACATTTCAGTTACTTATTTCATTAACAATAGGTCGTATTTTAAATTCTTCATGAAGAGCTTCTAACTTCTCTCTGTTGCATCTCCTCACTCTCCTTCCCACTCACTCCTGTCCTCAGGAACATCTCTGAGAGGTAATCTGCTCAACTAGGACTGAGTTTTAGAGATCAAGTGACTACTGTGATCTTCTTGGTTCAATGTACTCAAGATGTCACCGAATGTTGGTAACATATATAATGGCAGGAAACAAAACAGAATTTTAAATTCCCTCAGGAACACCTCTGCCTGTTAAAGGAAAAGATAGGACCTAGGAACATCCCCTTCCTCCAATTACAGCATTGTCTCATTAAACAGACTACCATAGAGGAGCCAGGGCAAACAGAGGTGCAAGGGGAAGAAATCCTATTAGGACTCCCAGCAGGAGGTTCCCTGCAGACACACTAATGTAAGAAAGACCGCTCCCCTCCCTTTAATGTAGGTTATGTTAATGTAGGCCACTCCTAAGGCTTGTGGAGGGAAGGTGAGAAGTTTATCTTCAGTAAATATTCCTGAGGCCTCACAAAAAGTCTCCCCCCCCCCCAAAAAAATCTTCTAGAATAGAGACAAAAATTTTACAAATTCACAATGATGACATTATTACAAAACCTGGACAAGTTGTACAGTTATTTGGTTGAAATTTCTCATGAGCTACTTTTAATTATTAGTATTGTTTATATAGTGTTGAAGAACTTTTTGAGTCATTCACAACTTTATCCTTGTTTCCTAACCTATGAATTCATAACTAAACAAAGTATTAAATATTTATATTAATGTCTGAGGCAAAGTCTCAATCGATAGTCCAGGATGGCAGCGAAGTCTGGATCCTTCAGCTAAGTCTCTCCAGTGCTGGGATTATGGTGGAACAAAAGCACATCTGGCTTTTTAACTGTTTTTTTTTTTTTTTTTTTTGAAACTTTAGTCATATTTCTGCCAAGTAATTTTCTTTACCAATCAATACAACAGGATTGGCTGTTGCCAGTTCTAAATTACACATATTTTGAGAAGGCTCACCATAAAAGTCAATACAGAGCTATTTAACTGTGTACATGTTGGGTATATATGATCCTCCATATGCAAATCCTTGACCTATCAGTGTGAACTCAAGTTATTTGGGGGTCCAAGTTCTAAAACTTCAAAATTTCACAATGGTTAAAAAAAACAAAGAAACATATGAATACATACTAATGATATGCAAAGTATTTTCTAACTTAGAAAAGTCTAACAAGTGGGCTGGGAAGGTGGCTCAGTGGTAGAGCGCTTGCCTTGCATGCCTGAGGCCCTGGGTTCGATTCCTCAGCACCACATAAGCAAAAAAGAAAAAAGTCAGAAGTGGCGCTGTGGCTCAGGTGGTAGAGCGCTAGCCTTGAGCTGAAGAGCTGAGGGACAGTGCCCAGGGCCAGAGTTTAGGCCCCACAACTGGACCCAAAAAGAAAAGTCTAACAAGCAATTCAGATAATAGAATAAAACAACTATACTATACTGGTTAATTATAGTAGGCCAACTCTCTAGATTATTGGTCAGTAGATACTGCATTCATTTAATTATTCAGCAAGTATTTACTGAGCTCCTACTATATTCTAATGCATACTGTAGATAAGTAGATAAAAATCCCTATCTCCTGGGAGCTTATATCCCAGTGCAGAGACACAATACAAAAAGATAAATTTGCTGAACTATATTAAATATCAAAGCATGTAATGAAAACCACAAGGGTAAAAGGTTTTCACTGTATTTGATTCTGGTGCCTTGCATCTTGTATATATACTTTTCTAACTTGGGGAAGGGAAGGGAAAAAACAAAATGCTTAAATAGGGATAGAGGTTGACCCATTGTAACAATGAGATGTGCAAGACACTGTTGCAAACAAACTTTACAACTTGGGGGGGGGAGGGAGGAGGGAGCTGAGGAGGTGGGAAGGGAAGCAATGGTAGGGGAAAAACAAAAGAGGAGGTAACAAAGCTCAATAGGAAATGGACTCATTACCTTACTCATGTTAACTGTAACCCCTCTGTACACTATTTTTACAGTAAAAAACATTTTTAAAAAAAGGAATTAGGAATGTGAGTCTTCTAACTTTCAACTTCTGACTAAAGTTGCTTTTTTTTTTTGGTTGGTCGTGGGGGCTTGAACTCTAGGCTCAGGCACGGTCCCTCAGCTCTTCAGCTCAAGGCGAGGGCTCTACTGCTTGAGCCACAGCACCACTTCCAGTTTTCTAGTGGTTTTTATTGGAGATAAGAGTCTCACGGGCTTTCCTGTCCGGGCTGGCTTTGAACCGCAATCCTCAGATCTCAGTCTCCTGAGTAGCTAGGATTACAGGCGTGAGCCACCAGCACCTGGCTTGAAGTTGCTTCTGTGTAAACTTGAACTCTAAACTGAGTCATGATTCCAAACAGCAAATTTTAGTCGTCGCCTTGCTCTGTCACTTACCTTGTGGTATCCCATATATCACTGAGATTTACAAAAATAGGAACTAGGGGAGTTTTCTTTTTGTGGTTCAGAGCTTTCCCCTCTTTATCATTTTCCTTTCATTTCCTTTGATGTTTTTGTCTCTTTAACTATGCCTATTTTGAAAAACGAAGAAAATCCCCAATACCAAAAACAAAGCCTTCCATGTCAGAGAGATAGAGAGAAAAAGAGAGAGACAGAGCCAGGCATCGGTGGCTCATGCCTGTAATCTTAGCTACTCAGGAGGCTGAGACCTGAGATCGCGGTTCAAAGCCAGCCCAGACAGGAAAGTCCATGAGACTCCTATCTCCAATTAACCACCAGAAAACTAGAAGTGACGCTGTGGCTCAAGTGGCAGAGCGCCAGCCGTGAGCTGAACAGCTGAGGGACAGCGCCCAAGCCCATAGTACCAGCCCCACGACCAACAAAGAGAGGTGGGAGTGGGGAGGAGAGTGCATGCACTAGGGAGCAGTAGAGAAGAAATCTGAAATCTGTGGATGATTGAGAGTGCCCAGGTGAGAAAGAAACCGTGGCCAGACATACTGGAAGTTCATCCCTCACAGGTAGGACGGTAATGTGGGACATGAGGTTGTGATCTGGAAGCAGTTCTCTGATTGGATCTATTTCTACAATGAACAGATACAAGGGTTTCAGCTGAAAAAATGAAGGGGAGCTATATAATAAGGTGTACGGGCTGGGAAGGTGGCTCAGTGGTAGAGTGCTTGCCTCGCATGCATGAGGCCCTGGGTTCGCCTCAGCACCACAGAAGCAGAAAAGGCAGGAAGTGACGCTGTGGCTCAAGTGGTAGAGCTCTAGCCTTGAGCTGAAGAGCACTGGGACAACACCCAGGCCCAGAGTTCAGGCCCTACAACTGACAAACCAACAAACAAAAAACAAGGTGTAAACTAAGAAATGGAGAAGTAGACTAGGGGAATTAGTAGTGACTTCTGGGCAGTATATAAAAGCCTGACCCAGTCTGCGTTGTTGGGTGCTTTCCTCTAGCCTTACTGATTGGTCATGAATTTGTACTAGAGTAAGATTGTAAGAGAAGCAAAAGAGTGTTTTAGTGACAGAATTTAAGATGGGAAAGGAGGGAAATGAAAGCACAAGGAGGCAAGGGACAGTGCAAATGTGAATCAAATTTTGCCCTTGGTGGAGATAAAAGATTGTTAGAATTTCCATAGGCAAGAAGGAACTTACAATAATAAAGATTAAGTGCACAAAGGAATCAGTTTGGAGTTATAACCTTCTCTGGAAGATGGCTAAATATGCTGGCACAGAGTGGTCAATAAACCAAAAAGCAAGGTTGTAAAAATGGATATCATCTCTATGAGATATTGCCTTGCTAATAAAATAGGGGGAGCATGGACATTAAGTTCAGAGCTATTGCTTGGAGTTAGGAAGGAATGATGGTGACAGGATGAAATAGTTGGTGTTAGTTTTGATGAACAGTAGATAAAGTCAGTCAGGAGGTAGACAGCAAGTGAGGAGAATGGGCCAAAAGCCAGGAAGTCACCTACTTCACATGCAGGTCTAAGGGGATGGTATTGGAGAGGACAGTCACTACTATAAGGGCTACTAGGGGAAGCAGAAACCTCTTCAGAGAGCAAGGGGTTTGTGGCTATAAAAGGGATCTTTAGGGCTACACAGACATGAGATGGGATTTGCAGAATGAACAGGATACCTGATTCCTGGGCTTACTGAGGAGAACAGTAATAAGACACTGTAAAGTCAGTCTAGAGAGTCCCAAAGCAAGGGTCCTAAGCCTGTGATGCTGGGAAAGTCCTGTAGTTTTCAGTTCTTTGGTTCCCATATTTATTCCAAATTGATGGCATCGCTTGTGGGCTCATCTTGCAGGATGAGCAAAAACTACTGGCAAACACTATTTCTGAGCATATATTTTAAAAACGTAGCCAAATTATATAACATTACAGAAAGTGTAGCTAGCAGAGGAAAAAAAAAATCACTTAAAATCCAATCACTCCAATTAATTATTTTCTTTTTTTTTTGGGTCCGGTTGTGGGGCCTGAACTCTGGGCTTGGGCGCTGTCCTTCAGCTCTTCAGCTCAAGGCTAGTGCTCTACCACTTGAGCCACAGCGCCACTTCCAGCTTTTTTCTTTTTCTGCTTATGTGGTGCTGAGGAATCGAACCCAGGGCCTCTTGCATGTGAGGCAAGCGCTCTACCACTGAGCCACCTTCCCAGCCTAGACTTAATTAAAAAGAAAAAAACAAAACCTACATAAAACAATGAAAAAGAGGGGCTGGGAAGGTGGTTCAGTGGTAGAGCGCTTGCCTCGCATGCATGAGGCCCTGGGTTCGATTCCTCAGCACCACATAAGCAGAAAAAGAAAAAAGCCGAAAGTGGCGCTGTGGCTCAGGTGGTAGAGAGCTAGTCTTGAGCTGAAGAGCTGAGGGACAGCGCCTAGGCCCAGAGTTCAGGCCCCACGACTGACCAAAAAACAAAAAAAAATCTAGTCTCAAGTTATCTTGCCATTTAGTTTGCCAGCCCTGCATCAGCTAATTCCTGACCTTGTTTCTCACCATAAATTTCTCTCTTGAGGAGTGGGACAGCAAGTATAGACTAAATTTGTAGCCTATTATTTTCAGTTTTGAGAAATGACTTATATGTTGTATGATTTGACACGTTTTTGTTATTTTGGTATACAGAAAAAAATCTAAATACCTGGAATATTTCTGATTCATGCTGTGGCTCAGCATCTAAGTTATAATTTCTGGCATATATCTTACCCATGTAACTGTAACCCCTCTGTACGGTATTTTCACAATAAAAATAAAAAAAGAAAGGTTGAGTGAGAGATGAATAAAATAAAATAACAAAAAAATAATGTCTGGCATAGCTATCAAGAGCTGAGCGGCATATCATCCTACTTCAATTTCCTCCCTTGAATGCTCTTTAGCAGTGTCTTACTCCTTCCTACTTCCTCCACTTGAAAGCAGAATTGCTGATCTCAAACCAGCAATGTCATGCGGGACACTTTTCTTATTCCTCTGTAAGAAGTGAGGCAGAATGCTGGAGAACACAGGGAGACCATGAGAAAGAAAACACATCTGTAGGACCAAGATTCTCATCCTTCTTTAGTCCCAGCAAAGATTTTACTTCAGACTTAAGTACTGCAGAAATGAGTTATTTTAAAATGTGTTCTATACAAGTTGTAGCTTCTTTTTAGCTTTGACAGTGAGAATTAAACTCAGGGCCTGAAGCGTGCTAGGAAATGTTCTATTGCTAGGCTATACCCACGTGTGTCTTCTACTTTTTGCTTTTTTTTGGGGGGGGGGGTTGTCATGGGGACTGAACTCAGGGATTAGGTGCTGTCTCTAAGCTCTTTTGGTCAAGGCTCGTGGTCTATCACTTTGAGACACAGCTCCATTTCCATTTTTTTAGTGGTCAATCAGAAGTAAGAATCTCACGGGCTTTCCTGCCCATCCTGCCTTTGAGCTGCATCAGCTCTCAGCCTCCTGAATAACTAGGATTACAGGAGCGAGTCACCAGCACCTGGCTAATTTTTGCATTTTGAAATCAGGTCTGGTTAACTTGCCTAGCCTGTTTCAGTCTACTTAGTTGTTGGGATTACAGGTGTGTACACCTCCCAGCAATTGTAATTGAAAGAATAATTTTGTGCATTGCATGCAACCTTCAAGAATTCTGTTTTCGGGTTGGGAAGGTGGCTCAGTGGTAGAGTGCTTGCCTTGCATGCATGAGGCCCTGGGTTCGATTCCTCAGGACCACATAAGCAGAAAAAGTCAGAAGTGGCACTGTGGCTGAGGGACAGCACCCAGGCCCAGAGTCCAGGCCCCACAACTGACAAAAAAAAAAAAAAGAATTCTGTTTTCTTGGAATTCTCCTTCCAAAGTATTCTCTTCAGAACCTGCTGTTCTCCACACAGATGACTATCATATATCATATTTGGATGAAGCCTACACATCACTGTACTGTTTGGTTTTTACAAAGGCAAATAGGAGAAAATGTATTTTCTTAATGGAAATAAAACAAATTGCTATCTTTAAATGCTCATCTGCCCACAGCATGGAAGGACACTGTATTTATCATTGTCAAGGGCTATGAAGTACTTATTTTTCACAGCAGTTTAATGACAGAAATTCCAATTGAAGAGCTAACATTTGGATGTTCATGTTCTCATAAAATGCTTAGGTGCACAAATTAGAACGTCCCAGTCTGGGAAGGCTGACTGAATAGAACAGATCTATTAACTACAGCAGGCCATGAAAAGAATATCAAGGGTCAATGGGGAAAAAAACCTCTCCAAAACAAGAAAGTTACAGAGGAGTAACTTTTGAGAAATATCTTTTTAAACAGTAGGAAGCTATCAGTTAGTCACTTAAAAAAAAAAAAAAAAAAAGACCAAGCCAAGAGCTGATAGCTCAACACCTATTACCCTAGCTACTTAGGAGGTTGAAACCTGAGGCTCAATTTTCAAAGGCAGCCCAGGAAGGAAAGTTTGTTACTCTTATCTCTACTTTAATAGTAAAAAATGGGAAGCAGAATGGTGGCTCAAGTGGCAATGTGTCAGCCTTAAGTAAAAAAGCCAGGAATAGTATGCAAACCCTAAATTCCTGCCCCAGTACTGGTTCAAAAGTAAATAAATTGATCACTTTTGGTCACTTAAAAAAAAAATCATCTAGTAGGCTGACAGTTTGCGCTCCCTCCAATAAACTCTTCTGCCTGGAAAAAAAAAAATCACCTACATTTTCCTAAGGATCTCCTTATATATTTTATCCCTCTAATCTTCAAATGTGTACAGGAAACTACCATGACAGAATTTAAACGAGCTGGTTTTGTAGCCTCAGCAGGCTGGAGACTCAGGCGGGAGAATCACTTATGTGCAGGTGTTGTAGACTAGCCTGGGTAACAGAGCAAAAGCCCACATCAATACAAACAAAAAAGTACTTTTAAAAGATATCTGCACCTCACATTTTCAGTAATGGTCTGAATTCAATGGTTAAAAACAAACTATCTGGTTTAATTCACTGAAAACAGAAATGATGTTTATGAAGAAAGACCAAGACTACAATCCTAATACCACCATTTAAAGGGGTTATTTTTTCACTGATCAAAGTCTAGCTTAAGATGTTTTCTTTTTGACACAGATTTTTGCTATTTAGATATATTCTATGAAAATCTTTTTGCCCATTTATGTGCTAAGATACTTAATTACTATCCAAGGAGGTTGATAATTCTTACTCTGATCAGATGTGCATGTCACGCATTCTTCAGAAGAGGTCCTTGAATATTTAAAAGAGCTGTTACTCAGTGTTACTATTTTCTATGTGCAGGTCCTGATCTAAATATCTTAAATTGGTACATCTATGGAAGGTTAAGGAGGCAGAGGCTAAGGAGGTGATAGAGATAACACTTCAAGGTTGAACATGGCACTGATGCAGAGCTGTTGCTCAACACCATGTTAAACTGCCTTATTTTCACCGACAACCAAATATAGCTGAACATACATGCCTACCTCTCCCACTAAAATCTCTATTTTCTTAAAATGGATTCCTTTTTAAAATGCTTGTCTTGAATGATTATGTTTTTACAAAAGCTGAAATATTTTATAATAGTAATACTGTTCTATAGTGGTAATTGTTCTATACATTTTATTAAGCATTTTCCATTCAGTTTCAAACTGACATCAATAACTGCAAATGACACAACTTTATAATGATATAAGTATATTAGCAGTTATATGTTTAACCTCTGCACATAGATCTACTTTTAAAAAGGTAATGTATTAGTAAATAAGTATACATCCCATTCTTTAAAAACTTCTATGAAACCTAGAAGTGAATATATTGAGTTTAGAATTCTTGGGCAATCCTGGAAGTCTATGGCCAAAGAATATCCACAAAAGGGGAAGAAACTACAAACGAGAATCACAGGTATAATAGACAGCCTGTCAACTTTAAGCTGTCTTTTTAAATGCAGTTTGTAGAAGGCTGCTTCCAGTTCCTTACACTTGCTGTCTACTATATCCTGATAGTCTAGCAAAAATACTGCTAAAAGTTATTCCTTATTACAAAGGAAATGGTCAATAAAATGGGTACTTGATTGTGCTATGAATTTAGGAAACTGTTATCTAAAAACTAATCAATTGTTATTAAAATTTCTAGTAAGAAGCTTATAAAAAACAAAGAATTATCACTGCTCCAAATATAAGCCAATTTAGACAATTTTCAATATAGCAACTCAAGAGGGGGCTAACACTTGCTTAAATCTGGCTGAGCAGACCTCTAAGAATGGGATTACTATGAAGCACTCACTTGGTCCTTGTCCTCAGCTGAACTACCTCCTATCTCTTCCACGTCCTTATCCAAAACCTGCTGTCTCCCATCTACTACTGGCCCTACCCCCACATTAAACCTGCAAGCTAGCTGTGCATGCATGGCTTTGTCATTGAAGACTGTAAGTCTGAGTTGAGTTATTCAACATGAGGGTCACAATAAGAGAACGAGGATCCTTCTTATTCTTGTGAACTGTGATCTTTCCTTTTAAGGCTTCACCTGTAAGAGACAGAGAGGCAAAAGTATGAATAAGAATTCACATAGCATACTCTAACAGGAAAGTAAGTAATTGTACTTAACAATTTTTTGTTTCAAGAGGCTTCTCTAAAATTTTTCATTGTTGAATAGACCTCTAGAACAGTTTTATGTTACGATCTACATATCTCAGGGATGAAATGCTTTTGATTATCCACCTTCTCCCTCCACACCCCCTGCCTTTTTAGCCCCTTTTGGTGCTGTGGATGGAACCCAAGGTCTTGTACCTGCAGTGCTCTATCACTGAGTCACATACATCCCTAGCCAAATCCTATGTGAGAGAGCAAAACCACAGTCATGCATGGTGGAGGTGGCAGTGGGGGTAGTTTTATTACTGTCTACAAGGCTCTCAGTGGTTCTGGGCATAGAGAAAAGAGAATAAGGCAGGGTCTTAAAGAGTTCATGGTCAAGTGTAAAAAGACATAGTTATATTAGCAGCTACATAACAAGCTTATGTCTAAAATAGGCTTCAGGAAGATTGAAGGAGGCAGTGAGTCAAGGTTTTATAGGAGTTAATAGGTTACCTAAGGGCAGGGCTAAAGTCATGACTAACTAGGATTAAGGAGTATAAATGTAATGGCATTTAAGGGGAGAAAACAGGTACAGAAAGCCTTCAAGAAGTGGGATATGGAGGAATTATAGATGGAGAAACTTTAATGCACTGAAGGCTGTTGGTCTTCAATGTACTGACATAGTAAATGGGAAACAGAACTTACATAAGTTAAAACAAGGAACACAAAAAAATTGCATCAGTTTTAGGTAAAGGCTACTTTTCCTAAACATTTATTATTTTATTCCAAAACTGGGACTCTTAAGTGCTTTTGTGATCATAAATACTTCTCAGCTCACTTTTCTCTATTTGCAGGGAGTCATTTAAAAATAGCAAAACACTGTTCAATTGTAACTGATTATTATTCCTTGCATTAGTAAAATTAACAGCAAACAATATACTAGGAATATGGCTGGACAGGATGAGACAGCACATAATGATTGAAGTATCTATATAAATCATGTAAGTACCAAATCAATGTTTATCCAAGTACTGAGCAATATCCTATTAAAAATCTTTTTAAGGCTGGAAATGTGGCTTAGTGGTAAAGTGCTTGCCTAGCATGCATGAAGCCCTAGGTTAGATTCCTCAGTACCACATAAACAGAAAAAGCTGGAAGTGGCACTGTGGCTCAAGTGGTAGCGCACAGAAAGGCTCAGGGACAGAGCCTAAGCCCTGAGGTCAAGCCCCAGGACAGGCAAAAAAAAAAAAAAAAAAAAGTTTTTAAACAAATAAATACAACTGCAACCTTCTCTCTAGGCAATGAATTTTCTTTTGTTAAACATCCAGGCTCTGGTGTCTTACACCTATAATCCTAGCTTCTCAAGAGGCTGAGTTCTAAGGATCCTGGATTCCAGCCTGGGCAGGAACAGTCTGTGAGACTCTTATCTCCAATAAACCACAAAAAGCCAGAAGTGGTTGGATGGTAGAGCCCTACCTTGAGCAAATAGTTCAGGCCCCAGTATTGGTGAAAACAACACTCAATACTTATTTTCAGGATATAAGTACTATATTACTGATGCATTTTATACATCTTTGCAAAAAGTCAAGACTGATAATTGAATGTGGAGTAGGGTATATTCAATTTTGTAAAATATAAAAATGATTCCATTTGTTGGGGTCTGACTGAATATGTACATATACTTTTAGCTTTTATATCTAACTTATTTGTCTATAGTAAGAAAATGAAATAAACTACCACATGTGATACTAATAGTGCACATAAAAAAGATTACTGGGGCTGGGAAGCTGGCCCAGTGGTAGAGTGCTTGCCTTGCATGCATGAGGCCCTGGGTTCGATTCCTCAGCACCACATAAGGAGAAAAAGCTGGAATTGGCTTTGTGGCTCAAGTAGTAGATGGCTAGCCTTGAGCTGTAGAGCTCTGGGACAGCACCCAGGCCCAGAGTTCAGGCCCCACAACTGACCAAAAAAAAAAAAAAAGATTACTAGTCAGGTGGGCTACAAATTTTAAAGAGTGCAGATTAATTACTACCATAGGACATCTGTATGTGCAGGTATCTTCATTTACAAAACCATTAATATTTATTTAAGTCTCTGGGCATTCACACAGTGAGACGGTAGATATTCTTAGAGAGGATCACAAAGGCTCAATAGCTCTGTGCATATGATCATATAAAATAATATTTTATGCAATGAACTCCAAGAAATGGAAACAAGAGATTTTTCTTTTTTCTTTGTTGATGTTTTTGTTTTCTTTTCCTTTTGTCTTGTTTGTTAGTTTGTCTGTCTTTGAGAGGGTCAGGAGGGTCACAGAGAGAGAGGGACAAAGGGTGAACAAATGCAGCAATGATACCATTTGTGGGTGAGATGGGAGAGAACTGGGAGAGGAAGAGGGAAGGAGTGACATTGTTCAAAAAGAAATGTACTCATTACCTGACTTATTAACGTTAAGTGTAATAATAACTCTGTACATCACCTTTACAATAACAATAAAAATATATATTAAAATGTTTATCTTTACTAAGTTCTAATAGTTATTTTCTTATCTAAGACATTAACCTAGGGAAGAAGTAAAGGCATTACTAACTTCAACAAATCATAGACATTTTCCAGTTTTAAACATGTAAGAAGTATTTTACTACTCTATTCTCCCCCCTCTCCTTTACTGCTTTTTTTAAGGTGCTGAGGACTAAACTCAGGGCCTTCATTTGCCAGACAAGTACTCTTGCACTGAGCTAAATTCCCAACCTCTTCCACATACACACACTCCTTTTGAGACAAAGTGATGCTATATAGCCAGGCTAGACTCAAACTAAGCCCCAGATGCTGGGATTATATACATGAATCACCATTCCTGGATTACTTGGAATCGCCACTTTTGTCAAATTAAGGTTACAGTTTAAAATTTAAAGTTCTTATGATAGAGAATAGTAATTATTAACTAAGATTAGGTTAAATTTACTATTGCTGCATTACCAACACTTATGAGCAATAGCTCATTTTTTAGGGCTTAATGGCTTATCAATTTTGTCTTATTTAATAAGCAGTGTATCTTAATATAAATTATTTCTATAAAATACTTCATATGTTAAAAAAGACAGCTAATGATTCAAAAATAACTCCACACACATAGATGCTTCCTTAAAATCTACATGTTGCCTCCTTTTAAAATATATGGCTTAAAACTGGGTGATGAAGGCCCACCAGGAGGCTGAAATCTGAGGATCACATTTCAAAGCCAGCCTGGGCAGGAAAGTCCATGAGACTCTACCTACAATAAACTACTCAGAATGAACTAGAAGTGATGATGTGGCTCAAGTGGTAGATTGATAGCCTTGAGCACAAAAAGGCTCAAGCACCCAGGCCCTGAGTTCAAGCCCAAGGACTGGAAAAAAAAAAAAAAAAGGTGTGTGTGTGCATGTGTAGTATATGGCTTAAGTGTATGCATGCTTTAAGACTAAAAACATTCTGCATTTCCTATTTTTCATGGCTTCCTTATTTCATTTAAAGTTTGCAAGATGAAGATGAGCCAGATAGGATAGCTACAGTTCATTTACATTCAATATTGTCAGTATTAGACCGTCCCAGTAGACTATCCATTCTTCTCTCACACTGTTTCCAGTTTGTTTTTAGTATAATTATAGTCCTGTGCTGTGTAGGAACATTTCAGCCAGTGACAGCTGCACATATAACAGTGTAGCTTAGTGTTTGGCAGGCTGTATTGTCTAGGTATATTTAAGTAGTATATTGTATGAGGTCTGCACAATGACCAAATTGCCCATTACCACACTTTTCAACTGTATCCCTGTTACATACAGTGTATGTACTTGTAGTGTTCTTACAGTGTTCAAATGTCTAGAATGTGAACTACTGGACTGTTGGGCATACACATGCTCAAATTACTACAGAATGACCAATTAGCCTTTGATAAAACTTCAGCATTAATTCATAAAAGGCCTGGGATTGACAAAGGAACAAAAAAGCAATTTCCTTACTAAGGGATTTTGATAAATATTTATTTATCAAAATCCAAGAACATTATAAGGTACCATGTGATTTTTTTTTGTTGCTTTGTATGTTCCTCCCCCATGGTATAACCCCTGGTTTTCACTGTATTTGCTGGGGAGGGGAAGGGAAAAAACAAAATGTTTAAATAGGGATACAGGTTGACCCATTGTTAACAATGAGATGTACACGACACCATGTTGAAAAACGAACTTTACAATTTAGGCGGGGTTGAGGGGGTGTAGTTGAGGAGGTAGGAGGGAAGGAATGGTAGGGGAAAAACAAAGGAGGAGGCAATAATGCTTGATATGAAATGTACTTATTACCTTGCTCATGTAACTGTAACTCCTCTGTACAGTATTTTCACAATAAAAAACTTATTAAAAAATCCAAGAACAAATATAAAAAGCAAACTGCATTTAGATTTAAGTGAGAACACAGCAAAGATGTCACTTAACATTATTGTTAGATACTCTACCAAATCAAATATGTCAAGATTTAAACAGAAGTAAAAATAAACATATAACATTAGTGGGAGTAGATGAAATTCATTACTGATCAGTTATTTTCAGTAACACAGTTTGAGAAATCTCCATTAACATCTCTTTAGATGTTCATTAGACACTGTCCTGTATACTGTGGGACAAAACTGTAGTTCTGAACAAAACATAGCATCTAGAAAGCAAGTAACCAAACAATTCCCACAGCTCACACATCTGGGAATTTACCAGGCAGAATAGAACGAACAGGTCAAAAGTTGAAATCTGAACTGTAACATCTAATGCCCTCTTAACCAAATGTTAAAGGTTAGAATCAAGGTAGACTATAATTAACTGCCTGCAAAAACAAGTATCAAGTTATTTTTAAAGATAAAATCTAAACATTAAGCAACACAAAATTTTTAATGTCTGCTGGCCAATTAAAAAACACTTGGGATAAGAAATGTACTAATTATCTTGCCTATGTAATTGTAACCCCTCTGTATGGTATTTTCACAATAAAAACAAAAAACAAAAAGCAAGCAAATAAAAAAAAACACTTGGGTATGTGAAAAAGCAGCAAATTGAGGCCTATCAGTCAACAGAAAGATTGAGGAACTATGATGAAAGAATAGATAACAAAAAGCAGATTTAAATAGAACCTTCAGAGCTAGAGATGTTGCAGAAAAAGAAAAATTGGTGAATCTGAACAACTAGAAAGAAAAATCACCCAAACTGGAGCATGAAAAGAATTCTAAAATTCTTACCAATCAATTAGTAGAGATGCAGACTTAGTAACTAGGGAATTGTATCATACAGCCCAATATATATTGAACTAGAAAGTTAAAATAGGCACACACAGGAAAAAAAAATTCAGAAAGTATGCCAGAGGACTAATAAACCCATAGATCTAAAACAAAAAGCCAACTTCAGGCAGAATAAACCCTTTGAAGTGATAAAGAAAACCTATCCACTAAGAGGGCAGAAATTCACAAGCTGATTAGAAAAACCATATATAAACAAATATCCAGAATAGCCAAAACAACTTTGAAAAAAGAACAAGTAGGAGAACTTATAAACACAGTGTCTTACTGGCTAAAGGACAGATGTACAGACTGATGAAAAAAAACTGAGTGCTTAGAAAGAGACTTTTTAAAAGGATTGATGATATTCATAGGAGCAGATCACAAAGGCTTCACAGCTCTGTGCATATGATCACATAAAATAGTATTTTAGAAATGAACTCCAAGAGATGTAAATGAGATTTTTGTTGTTGTTGCTGTTTTTGTTGTCTTTTCCTTTTGTCTTGTTTGTTAATTTGTCTTTGGGAGAAGGGAGACAGAAATGGAGGGACAAAGGGTGAACAAATACAGCAGCGGTACTCACTAGATACTATGTGGAGAATGAACTATACAACTTGTGAGTGAGGATGGAAGAGAAAAAGTGGAATAGACAAGGGAAGAGGTGACATGGTTCAAAAAGAAATGTACTTATTACCTGACTTATGTAACCATAACACCTCTGCATATCACCTTTACAATAACAATAAAATATATTTTTAAAAAGCATTGATGAAACAAATAAATACACATTTGGAAAAGATCCATTACCTCTTAAAATTAACATGAAATAGATTACTGACCTAAATAAGAGAAAGAAAAACTAAAAATGAGTAAGCTAATTTGAAGATGTTGTAAAAATCCTTCCTTACAAGGAAGGTTTAAGATAGAAATGTTTCATGGTGCTTCTAAAGCAGGGGATCTAATTCTTCATTTCAGGTTCAAAGGATACCTAATAAGATTTTTGTGCATTTTTCTACTGAGCAAGGCAGCCCTAGTCAAACTGAATTAGTAATGAAAAATTCTGTTAAATTTTCACAGGGACGATTTTATGTATCAATATTACAGAGAACATTTGAAAAATTAACATGCATTGCCTTAGGTATAAAGCTGATGGCTGTTATTTTTACATCTTAAACAAAAGACAAATATGACATTTTTTCCATAATAATAATTTGAAAGACCAGGGCACACAGATATTTAAGTTAATTAAATGGCAAGAAGGGTCACAGTAATAAATACATAATTCACAGTGCTGAACTCCCTTCAATTGTCTAGGCCTATCTACAGTATGCCAAGGCAGTGGCTATAACAGCAGAATAGATCAGGGTAATTAATCAGTGTCAACTAGATACAAGATGACTGATGTAATGTGTTTTCGGTGTGGTGGGAACTGCAAAGGACATGGTGAAGCCGAGCTGTACTGTCTTGTGTTTATGCCTGCAGACAGCTCTCAGTGTAACACACAGCAGTGTTGCAGCTGGGGCAGGAAGAACACTGGTTTCATTTCAATTCCGCTAGTGCACTTTTAAAAATTACTTTTCTTCTAGAACAATGAAATTTCATTTTCCCAGAAGTGGAAAAGAAAAACACAATCAATATCACTATGAAAGCTTAGATTTCAGAAAAAGGGGGAAAAAAAATCCAGATTTTCCATAGTAAAAGCCTATTATGTATAGAAAAAGAAAAACATAGCCTAGTCTTAATCATATTTTTAAGCTCAACTACGTGAAATGTATCCAGACTTAAAAACAAAAACAAGCCTAAAACCCCAAACCAATTAGGTTCATCCTTTTACTGTTCTACTTTGCTCTTAGCCAAATGTATTATAACTTACTGGCGCGCGCGCGCGCGCGTGCGTGTGTGTGTGTGTGTGTGTGTGTGTGTGTGTGTGTGTGTTGGGCTGGGGTTTGAACTCAGGGTTTCATGCTTGCCACCACCTGAGCCTCATTTCCAGCCCACTTAGCTCTGGTTTGAGATGCATTCTTGCTTTTTTGCTAGGGCCTGCCTAGACAGACCACAGGCTTTCTATTTCCTCTTCCCAACACAGCTGAGATGAGAAGCACATGCTACCATGCCCAGCCCTTTATGTTCAGATGGTAGTCTTTTGAGTACTCAACGAGGCCTGGCCTGCCATCATGATCCTTCTGATCGTTGTCTCCTATACAGATAGGGATGACAGGCAGGCACTATCATGCCCAGTTATTGTTCTAGGTGGGGTCTTGTGAACTGTTTTGCCTAGGTTGGCCTGGAACTATGATCCTCCCAATCTCTGTTTCCTGAATAGATTATGGGAATGAGCTATGGGTGTGCCTGGCTAAGTTTTTATTTTAGGTAAATTCTTAGTTTGAAAAAAATTCTATTATTTATATTGCTTTTCTCCCCTGTTAAGCACTATGCTATTAACAGGGATAAAGTTACTACTACCAAAACAGGTTTACTATTACTAAAAATATTAGCACAAACATACAAAAACATACGTACATATTTAGAAATCATATAGCACAACCACCAGCCTAGGCAGAATAACTATAGTATGTTTACAACTATTTTACTTATTTAAAAAATCTTATTATATTAAAATTTGAAAACTGTGAACAAGCCTCATATCTTGCAACGTCTCCCAATGAGACTTAGCTTAAACGGGACCTGAAAATTGTACAGTGCACTGAGAAAAACTTCTTTTCAGACTAGCCAAGATAAATTTGAATAACAAGCTACTCAAGTTGAATAAATTTCTGAGGACATCAGTTGGCAAAAACAGGAGAATTACTGATAGCAGCCAGCTAAATGGCCTTAGCATGATATCATCCAAAGTGATGAGAGGAATTAATTTCAATGCATGACAACAGAATCAATTTACAGTATGTCAAATATTGTATCAGATCAGGAGAGAAGCAAATAACTCATCTTTTCTTATCAGAGCTCACCATAACATAGATGTATGTATACAATTATTTCATAGAAGAAAGAAAGAACAACTATTTTTCTGGGCCAACTAAAGAATGAGCTGGGTTGGAAAGAGAAAAGTTGTAATTTATCAAGGAGAAGAGATCAAAACAGTTGTCTATGTAGAAGAATATCTGGGCATAGTCAAATAATAAGAAGAAAACATGATCATTAGCTAAACTATGATTAGTCTAAAGGCTGGGATTTGGCTCAGTCTGGGTAAGCACTTGCTTAGGCCCTAGGCTTGAAATGACTAGTCAATATAGATAAAACATATGGACTTATCTAAGATTGTGAAAAGATAGGTCTGGAAATTTTGAAACACTACTCAGATTACAGAGTCACCATAGGGATATATTTTTATCATATTGTCCAGTCATTTGATTATCATCTGACTTACATGGTTGCTGATGAGTATTCTGACACTCCTTTCTATGTTCATATATATATATATATATATATATATATATATATATATAATTCATCTTTTTTTGGCATAAAGAATATTTAGCTCTAAATTTGTGTGTGTGTGGGGGGGGGTGCATGCCCATGTGCATGTGTGCATATATATATATATATATATATATGTGTGTGTATATATATATATATATATATATATATATCCTGTAGGGGGGGTTATTAAAATTATTTAAGCTGCATGTTACAGTTTTTATCCAATTTAAGAAAATTTGGCTGTTATTTTGTCAACTGCATTATATCAACTGTATTACTAGTCTGTGTCCTTTTTTTCTTCCCGTTTGTCTTCCAGCTTCTTTCACGGACGCATGCTATTACATGATCATTTGAAATTTTTTTTCCTCATCTCATTCTTGACACATTTTGATATATTTTATTGCAGTATCTTCAAGTTAACTGTTGTTTTTTCTTATACTCACTAATTTCAACAATTACCATTTTCACTTAATATTACAATTTCTACATCTAGAAGTTCTATTTGCATTGAAGGTTATTTTCTCACATTCTCATTGTTATATGCATACAAATGAACTTATAATACTTCAACATGCTCATCTAATTCCAACATTTCTGGGTGTTGCTTCTAACTGATTTTCCTTGTCTAACTATATGTGGTGGCATTGAAATTCTTATGTTGCCATTAAACTACATACCTGTAGTTCCATTTTTTTTTTTTCATGGTCCTATGTTCAACTTTGCTAAGAAGCATTTAGATATCCTTTACCCTAGAGATAGTTTATTTCTATGATAAGAACATAGTCCTTCTGGCATTTCTACTGAGTTATTCTATGGAAGTTTTGAGCTACATAATACTCTCTATTTTAGGGGCAAAATACATTGAACATTAAAAGTTTTCTTAAAAACATTTCTTTTAATTAAATGCCACCTGAAATGTATATATACATGGATGCTCCAGAAACAGCTTACGTTAACATCTGTTATACTGTCCCCAATGTGCACAGTAGGCATATAATGGTTATAAAATGAAAATTTCTGTTTACTTTAGAACAAATAAGATTCTTTCCCCTTCTTATCTTCTTACCTGCTTTAACTGAAAATGGCTTTTCCAGTAGAAATGCTGTTTGTTTCCAGTGTGTTTTGGTACTCTGGGGGCCCGTGGAGAACATGACCTGTTTTGGTAAAGTTCAGAAGTATTTCTGATGAAGTACAGATTTCTAATATCATGGTACATTACTCTACTAAATCATACAAGCTCCAAATGCTTACAACAGCAAAATGCTATGATCAAACACCTTGGGGCACAAAAATAAAACACAACATACTCCACATAATTAATTTATATGAAGAACTCAGGATACTTACCCTGTTACGGCAATTCTTCTCAAAATATATGTCAAAGTAGCCAATGATTGCCTATTAATTTAAAAGAACACAAATGATTATTAAACTATTTATATGGATATAATAGTTAACTATTTGGCCTTTAAAGACATGACAAATTTGGAACTATTTCAAAGACACCTTTTTATTGATGAGAGTCTCGCAGACTTGTCTGCCCAGGCTGGCTTCAAAGATACCTTTTAATTGATAAGAGTCTCTCAGATTTGCCTGCCCAGGCTGGCTTCAAAGCAGAATTTTCAGGTATCAGCTTCCTGAGTAACAAGGATTAAAGTCATAGGCCACTGGCACCTAGCAACCAAACACCTCTTAAACTGTTTTTCTTATGGAAGATATAAATAAAAGACAAAGGAATATAATTTGGCTTTTCTCCACAGAAACAATGTAACAATGAGGGTAAAAAAATTAATCAAATATCAATGTTTTATTAAAGAGAATTGATAGACTAAAATAAATAAGACTAGAAATGATAAAGCAGGTAGAGGGAGGTCCAGCCAGTCACTAGTTGACCCAAACCGGACGACTGACTGAGATGCTGACAGTAAAGTTAAGCCATCTGGGAGCCTCTGCCAGACAACTAAAACTGCAGGACAGATACCAAGACAGACCCACCAAAGCACTAGCCAGGTTAAGTTCAGTATAGATTGTACAATCATAAGCAACTATATATATTTGATTCATAGCATAACCCATGGGATGGATATAACCCATTTAGATGGGTTATAAAGATAGTAATAAAATAATGCAAATACATTCTTTTATACAAAGCCAGTTCGTTTACTTTGTTTTGACCTAGTAGTACCAATTTTATTAATTTTTTGGAGCACTTCATGTCACTAACACTTCCATGTCACTAACCCTAGTGTTTCCAATTACAGAGCAAAATATACGAACATTTGTGGTAAGATCACAAAAATAATTTTGAAATCAGTAAATTTGGAAATACTACATTTTTTTGAAAATATACTAAGCACAAAAGTATTCAAGTTAAACTTAAGCAAATACCTAAAGGAAAAACTCAAAAATTAATTCTAATATTACAGTAACAGCACAAAAGGCCCACAATAAAAATGAACATTTATATGAATATGTAATCTTACTTTTGCTTAAAATTTAAGCCACACTATTCCTTTCCCTTTCACTAATGGGACAAGCTTAACATAATCTGTTTTTAAAACATTTAATGAAGATTATAAAGTTTTAAACACAAGAGATTGATTATTAAAAAATCATTATTAAGCCAATTTGTGTACTCTGCTGTTTTTGCTAAGAATGTTAAGTTTTATTGATCTTGAAGGGCTAAATATGGATTGGGTCCAAAGCAAATTCAATATTTAACTTTGAAGTTCATTACATTTTAGATACCAAGAGAGAACTGAAAAAAATATTTATTTATTTTATTTTTTTTTTTTTGGGGTCCGGTTGTGGGGCCTGAACTCTGGGCCTGGGTGCTATCCCTCAGCTCTTCAGCTCAAGGCTAGCACTCTACCACTTGAGCCACAGCGCCATTCCCGGCTTTTTTCTTATATGGTGCTGAGGAATCGAACCCAGGGCCTCAGGCATGCAAGGCAAGCACTCTACCACTGAGCCACCTTCCCAGCCCCTGAAAAAAATATTTTTAAATTTTTTATTAACCCCTCCTCAAATACATACAATTATTGTCAATAAGTTTCAAAATATTATCAAAATGAATAAAAACCTGTGCACAACTAAATTAGGAACATACACAACTAAATTAGGAACAATATTTTAGTCTTTCTCCACATACATAAAATTCTGTATTTTGAAAAAAACTATAATTCTAACAGATTATTCAGCTATGAATGATCACAGAAAACCATATAGTTAATCAGAAACCACCTTTTCAGTTGGTTTCCAATACTTAAGCCACCTTCCACAGGTGAATTTTTTTTATTAAATTTGTTCCTTCCTGACCTTCTAGTTCACCACTATATTCTTAGTACCCAGAACAGTGGTAGCATATAATGGACCAATAATTACTTGCTGGATATATATTATACATAATTCTATTACAGTATATATTGTGCTATGTTACCATATAGTTCTGCCCTATAAGCATGTAATTTATTTAATAGTAGGACCCAGGCTTAACTCCTGTTTTTATGTCCCTCAGCCAACACAATTTCTGAAAAGTTTTAGCCAAATCAATATTTTAGTCTTCAGTCTCTCAAATATAACTAGCCTTACATAATTAGACTAATTTATTGTCTTTTCTATATTATGCTACTACAAATGAATAATAACACAACAAAAGAAACGAACAAAAATTAAGTCAGGAAATTTATTTTTAAAACATCAAATGATTAATAACCATGTGGAAAAAAAAGTATGTCATATTTAGAAAAACAGGGGTTTGTGTGAAGAATAACCAGATGTACTATTCTTCTGGGGAGGGAAAAGGGGCAGAGGACTGAGCTAATTACAAATGGCCAATGATTTATTCAGTCATATAACACAATGGAACATCATTAGAAACCCAGAACAAGGAGCAGTTCAGAGTGTCTAGTTTGGTGGATGTGTCTATGTGCTAGGACAGCAGTAGAGTTGTGTGCCTAGGATGTTCCCAGACCTGGCTCCACAAACCCACTCATCTGGCTATACATTTATATCCTTTGTAATTGTGTATATGAAACTTTGAAACTAGTGAAGTGTTTCTAAGTTCTGTGAATCCTTGGTTGTTCTGTGTAACCACGTGGACAGAAACATGGGTAATTTGGGGGCCCAGTTCTTGTGGCTGATACCTGAAGTGTGGGGCAGTCTCATCAGGTGGAGACCTAACCTGTAGAATCTGTGTTAAATCAGGCAGTATCAGAATTGAATTATAGGATACCCAGCTTGTGTTATAGACAACTGAAGAGTGAGTTGTCACACAACTTACACATTTTAGTGTCAGAAGTCTTATGTGTAGAAAAACTGTTTTCCTTCTAATATCACTTGGCCATCAAAAATAATCCTTCGGTAAATCTTGATTGATGTGGAAGAACAGTCACGTTATTCTATCAGGTAAAGAGCATCGTGACAAATCAGTAGGCATTATAGTCACATATGGCATATTGTGAAAATTAAATATATGTATTAGATTAAGTATATGTATTAAATATACATATATATCTGTAAAGATATTTACCAGGCTATTTACAGTAGGTGATAGATAAAGTTGGAGCACTCACAATCTTTGTGATTGTCTATATTGTTTCCAGCAAACATGAAGAGCTCCTGTGAAAATAGGTTATTTGAAATAACACCTTACTGTAATTTATCTATGATAGTACTGTATGGACAAGCATTCAGTTCATCACCTTTGCCTCAGTTTCCTCAGTGAACCTCTCCTATCACTCATCTTTGCATCCTGTGGGGCTAGGGCAATGTCTAACAGGTAGTTAGAACTAAATGAATTAGGGGCAAAGAAAAGGTTTCTCCCCCAATTAATAATTCTATATATTTTCCAGCAGACGAGCAAAACAGAATCAACAAAAAGTTTAAGGAGAAAAGATAGAATATTTACAATAATTACAGAACTATTTAAAAACATTAAACTAAGACCTTTAGACCTGAAACTAAAACATATAACATACATAAAGAAAAACATATTTTTAACCATGGCAAGCCCTCCCCTCAAATAATAACAAAAACAAACAAACAATAATTCCTCAAACCCAGACTGGAAATTAGCAATGACATGGTGGAATAATTATAGAATTACAATTAAAGAACTCAAGTCTAAAGAAAAAAGACTGATATGAGTTCACACAACATGAAAAATACATAGTGTGTTTGTAATATAGATACTGTAGAACTACCTTCAGCCCCCAAATCTATCTATGAATTATGATTAAAAGTCAAACTTCTCTGAATAATTAAAATACTATTTATCAAGATGAATTTAAGGAAATGGAAACATGTTTTGTTGTTGTTGATGGTGGTGTTTGTTTTGCTTTCATTTTTAGGGAAGCTTGGGGGGGGGGTTAAGAAAGGGAGGGAAGGAGGAAATGAATGCAGCCATGCTATTCAGTATATACTATATGGAAAATGACTAGGGAGAAGTGAAGAGTGATATTGTTCAAAAAAAAGAAATGTACTCATTACCTGACTTATGAAATGGCAAACCCTCTGTACACATCTTAATAGTAACAATAAAATTAATTTAAAAAATCCAAACTCGGGTGCTGGCGGCTCATGCCTGTAATCCTAGCTACTTAGGAGGCTGAGATCTGAGGATCATGGTTCAAATCCAGTCCAGACATTAAAGACTGCTAGACTCTTATCTCCAATTAACCACTAGAAAACTGGAAGTGGTTCTGTGGCTCAAGTGGTAGAGTACATGCCTCGAGCTGAAGAGCTCAAGGATAGTGCCCAGGCCCAGAGTCAAGCTCCACGATCAACAAAAAAAAAAAAAATCCAAGAAACTAATCCATACCCACTCCTTTCTTCACCTCTATTAATACAGTGCAAGAAATACTGGCTTATTTGGGTGACTAAAAGACAAAGATAAGCAAGCTCAAGGAAAAATAAGAGATTTTGATACATTTGGTTATGAGCATTTGGAAGAGATGTAATACGTATGAAATTGCATGTATTTTACAGTTCTCTTTGAAATTGCATCAGAGCGTCTTTTCTTCCTCAAGCACATTTACTTTTTTTAAAAAATTATTTATTTAAATAATTAACTATTTTTATTTTTTGTAGGTCGTGGGGCCTGAACTCAAGGCTAGTGCTCTACCACTTGAGCCACAGCACCACTTCTGGCTTTTTCTGCTTATGTGGTGCTGAGGAATCGAACCCAGGGCCTCATGCATGCAAGGCAAGCATTCTACCACTGAGCCACCTTCCCAGCCCCATTTACCTTCTTAATATTTCAGTTTCACCATGAGGTGAAAATCACCCAAGATTAAAAATCATTTGCAGAGAGGAGGGCATGGTGGTACATATCCATAATTCCAGCTACTTGGGAGGACACAGGAAGACAAAGAGTTCAAGGTCAGTATGGACAAAATTAGTGAAAACCTAACTTAAAGAAAAGGGCTGAGGACATAGCTCAAATGGTAGAGAACTCACCTAAACAAGTGTGAGTGTGAGGCCCTGGATTCAATGCACATATTTACAAATGGTCAACTCTTAAGACAGCAATTGTATTTCTATTTTTGCAGATCTATTTGAAAATACAAAACAATGATATAGCCAATCAAATATAGCAGCTGACTTAATGAGACAATTTTTATCTAGAGAACATACCAGCATTTTTTTTTTCAATTATAGTTTCATGACATTGCTATGACGGATCCTCTTTTGATCTTTTAAGCGTTAACTGCAATGAATTTATATTTTCCCAAAAGAAGTCATTCAAGATACAAGAATAAACAACAATACAGGAAATTGAAAATGAGGACTAATACATAATAGCAATAGCTGGTGTTACCACTTGATATGTGCTTGCGAAAGAAAGATCAGATAGGTTAGAAGTCTGAACAGAAAATAAATTTCTCTTGTCTCAAGTGTAACTCTTGTCAGGAGCACTGGCAACTGCCTGGAGGCAGGAGTCACTAAGATAAGTATCTTTGCTGAGTTAATCAGCAAAGGCAGGGTCACAACTAAATAAAATCTCATACAATGATACCACAGAAATTTTAATCATAAGATCTCAAGACCAAGAAAAGGGCAAATGGGTGGTAATGAACAATAGCAATATAAAAACAATGATGGTGACAGAAAAAAACAAAAGGGAAAATAAGTGCACACTGAGAATTTCTGTCACAGTTTGATCCCTCTTGAAATTTGCCGTGAAGCTTCCACAATAGTTTTGAAGAACATAAACAGATAATGGAATGATGTTGCTTTACTGTGCATTCTAAAAATTCCTATGCATTAAAATAATTTCAGAGTGAGACATTCAGTCCATTTTAGTGGATTTCAAAAATTAAAGAACTCATGGCATTTGTAAATTGAATCATGACATTTTAAAGCCACGTTTTGCTTGTACACTGTGGGTATAAAAGGAGATGTAATTCATTTTCTACATGCGCATTTGAAGAATGATTTAGAATAAAAACAAATTTCTTTTCCATGTATGTTGGTGTGAAGTCTTTCCTTGAGAAGGACACATCACGTGTGCATGTAACAGGACGACAGCCAAGAAATAAGATCAGCCTAAACCTTATGAGGGAGAAGGAAATTAAAAATTATCATTATCACTATCACCTGCAGGGAGTAATTTATCATTTCTGTTCTTCATTGGTATCATGTTCCAACAGCGTGTGGTTACAGCAGATACAATTAGGCAGCTGGCCGCAGAAGTAGGAGGATAATGTGCTTTTGATGGAGTTTATCCAAGCATGGAGACAGAGTGCTTGTAATCCATGCAGCAGAATCACTATAACAGAGATGCAATTCATTTTTTTGTTGGAGTGTTTCTTTCAAAATCTTAATATGGAATTTAAAAGCCAAATGACGGTAACTCTGATGCAAGCAAAGCAAGAAGAACCAGACAATGAAATCAAACAAAAACACACACACACACACACAAACCCCAAACAGCCTACACTGTCATATGCAAACCAATTGGATAAAAATATAAACACAAGCCATACAAGCTATAGCACACAAGAGCAAGAAATGTGATGACTAGTGTACACAATCAATAAATATGAAAATGATAATTCTCACAATATTAACTATGTCTTAAATTATAGGCTTTCTTCTTCAATTAATTTTCCATTTTATCCCAAGAGTAAATTTCCATCTTTGCTTTCTTTCATGATTCCTCCAGGGAACAATACACATTAAGTGTCATAAAATCCTCAAGGGGTATTGCCAGATTGAGTGGTGTTTAGCAGTACACCAAGCAATATGTGAAGAAGCAAAACAGACAAAAGGTCTAATAGTATCAGATACTTAACAATAATATCCTTTTATTTGGTCTACTCAAAATATTTCCAAATAGCTGAAACTCATTTTAAATTTATTTAGGTTACTTATAATTTGAAACTGCTTATTAAAGTGTTTTAGGAGCAAAATCAATCATTTCTTTGGGGGTCTAAATTTTTTATTTTCTTTCTAAAATTTTTAATTTTTTCAGACACATGAAGTCCTGGTATGTTTCTTAGGTCCAAGTGATACCTGTGCTTATTTAACTTCCTGAGTAGCTGGGATTGTGCATGTGCACAACATTATGCCACACTGAAACACAAGTATTTAACATTTCATAAACCTCAATGCATTAACCACTCAAAATTTCTTCCAACTTGCAAACATGAGAGATTTTTATTTTATATAGTCTGTGTGTGTGTGTGTGTGTGTATGTACACACACACATAATCTTACCAATATTTTTATCCTTAAAATGTTTTAATATATAATGTAATACAGAAAAGCACATACAAGGGAATAGTACAGCACATTGTCAACCTGAAAAGAACTGTGAAACCCACACTTGGATTAAGAAACAGAACATCTTCAGCCCCCCCCCGGAGACCTTTTCTGAACCTAGCCAGTCCTAGGCAGCTCCACTGAAAGGAGTAATCACTATCTTAGGCTCTAAGGGCACACTTTTCCTTATTACACGTTCAACATAAAGGGAACGAAGGCATTAATCTTTTGCATTTGGCTAATTTCCCCTCAAGTTGTAGGTGAGGTCGTCTACATAGTTGCAAGCTTTTACTAACTGTTCATTCTCATGTCTGTAGACATGTGACTATAAATGAGGCACATTAAGAAACTAGCAAAAGTTGGGCCTTTGGTGTGGCTCATGTCTGTAATCCTAGCTACTTAGGAGGCTAAATTCTGACGATTGAGGTTTGAAGCCAGCCCAGGCAGGAAAGTCAGTGAGACTCTTATCTCCAATTAATCATCAGAAAACCGGAAGTGATGCTGTGGCTCAAAGTGGCAGAACACTAGCCTTGAGCAAAAGAGCTCAAGGACAGCACCCATACCCTGGTGTTCAAGCCACACAAATGACCTGTCCCCACCACCCCCAAAATACACCAGCAACAATGAAATGACCAGTACGTTAACAATATTTGAATGGGATCTCAAAATATCTTATTGGAGCTGGGCACTGGTAGCTCAAGCCTATAATCTTAGCTACTAAGGAGGCTGAGATCTGGGGATCATGGTTCAAAGCCAGCCCAGGCAGAAAAGTCCATGAGACTCTTATCTCCAATAAAACACCAGAAAACCAGAAGCAGAGCTATGGCTCAAGTAGTAGAACGCAAGCCTTGAACTGAAGAGTGGAGAGACAGCGCCCTGGCCCAAAGTCCAACCCCCACAACCGACCCAAAATAAAGAAAAACTTGTAGTACTATATTTACCTTTCTTTTGTTATTCTCAAATAATGGAAAACTTGGAAAAACAAAACCAGATAAGAGAGGACTACTCTATCCAATGTAGCCAGTAAACTGCTGACAGAAACTTAGAACATTTTGAGTTTTATCAAGAGTGCTGTTAGAAAATTCTAATATACATCTTTTGGTGAAGCTACACACTCATAACTGCTGGGGACACTACCACACATTTTTCACTTTTGTTAATCTTCACTGCTTGTTGTATTTCTGCCCTTCCAGCAGGAATCACTTTCAGTTTGCTGGAATACCCTTTAATGCCTTCCTTCATGAAGGCTTCCTGGGGAAAATGTTCTTAAAAAAAGAAAAAAAAAAGAATTCAGCCTAGGCAGTTGTCTTCCAGTACAATGATGGTGTCATGGTTCAAGAGTTTTCTATTGTCTTAGACAAGGTCTTGTGATCCTCCTGCCTCAGCTTCCAGATTTTCTGTTTGTTTTTAAATTTTATTGTGACCACTGAGAATTCACCTACCATCCTAGTTGCTGGCTTTAGATAAAGGTAATTCCAATGTCCTACCCAAGCCCCAGTGACTGTTTTGAAGATCTTTTTGGGGGGAGGGATTCTATATGATTTCTTTTCTCTTTTTAACTGATGGAATTCACATCCTATTTTAAAAAGTATGCAACTATAGATCTTAAATATACTCAGTGCTGTATCCCCATCACAATAATCTAATTTTAGAATACTTCTATCTTTCCCAAAAGAAATGCTACATTTACTCTCCTTTCAACCAGTCCACAAATTTGACTATTTTGAATCGTTCATACAATATATAGCCTTTGTGTGTATGTGCATGTGCATGCACTAGTGCTGAGGCTTCAGCTCAGTACATCAAGCTCTTACTCAACTTTCTTGTTCACAGAGGGTACTCTCCAACTTAAGCTATACCTGTAGTCTGGCATTGTGCCCGTTACAGATGGTGCCTTGCAGACTCTTCTACCTGGGTTGGCTTCAAACCACAATTTTCCAGGTCTTGGTCTTCTGATTAGCTAGGATTACAACAGGCTTAAGGCTCCAATGCTAGGTTTAATATACAGTTTTTTTGTTTGTTGGTTTTGTTTTTTGGTCAGCCGTGAGGCCTGAACTCTGGGCCTGGGTGCTGTCTCTCAGCTCTTCAGCTCATGGCAAGCGCTCTACCGTTTGAGTCACAGCGCCACATCTGGCTTTTTCTGTTTATGTAGTGCCAAGGAATCATTGAACTTAGTAATTAGAATTATTTTTTTAAATCCATACTGATATAAGATCTAGAGCTCTTTTTATTATCTACTGGGTCCATGTTGTCTTATATCCTTTTGTAATCAATTGCTTTCTTTTTATGTTCTGAACATGGTATTTGAAAAACTGCTGAAGAAATAATCGAGTCCTATAGACTCCTGAATTTCTAAGGCCAGTGAGATGCCTTGAGGCTGGGCTGTAGGCCAGGTCAGGGTTTCTTGATCTCTACACTCTTCCAGAGTTCAGTTTTTTTAAGATTCTCCAAGTACCCAGCACTTTGCTTTACAGGGATCCCATTTATACTCACACCTATGTGATGTAATCCACAGGGCTATGCACATCTTTTCAGCAGCTTCCTCTGCCTAAGCAAATCCTATAGGCAAATGTAGCCCCAAATGTTATTCTTCCTTTCTGAGCTTTGACTAAGAAGTGCTTTACTAACTTACAGTGTTTTCTATTTTTTTTCCAACTTTTGTAATCATTCTGAGAGAGGGTCTTTCTCCATTTTACATCGTCTACCATTTTAAGAGGCAGAGTCTTTCTTACATTGTTGTACATATATAAAAGCCCCCATGTCTGTAACTTTCTCCCCTCTCACTCTAAAGTAACTAACTGGTTATTGTCTCAGTTGAAACCTTACTTCCTCTGGACAGTCTTCCCTAATCCCAAGGAGTAGATTAGAATGTATCCATTAAAGGTCGTTGCACACTATCCACTCAGCTTTTGTTTGTTGTCAGCTTTTGTTTGTTGTCTTTTGTTCAACTGTAGATTCCAACAGGTAATTAAAGGCAGACTCACCACTTTCCAGTTCACCTATCCTTAGTGCCTAAGCTCAATCACTGTAACATATCTAAACAATGAGAACGATGGTGCAGTTACAAAGGCATGACATAACCTGGAATACTCAGAAACTACAGAAAGTTAATTAAGTGACCTATTTGTTAAATGATGCAGGGACACAGGCTAAATTTGTACCAATCTTTGGGAAAAAGAAGTCAGGATATTTTATTTCTTTTACAACTATTTTTATTCAAACTTGATATTAGATAACACCTACTTCAAGATAATAGTCTCTGATATCTGTACCAAAAATTAACCATGTCCCACTAATTATAGTGCATACACTATTTAAAAGGCTTTCTGAAGGAAAAGGTTGTGACAGCAGTGGATATCTTTTACATAACTTTCATCATTACATTTTTACTTAAATGAAAAGTACTCATGAAAAGTATCTTTTTGCTTGTGCTTGCATTTAAAGCAGCTCGCTGCTTCTCCAGATTTCTATCTCCTTCTCCCTCATGCACCTTCAGTTTCTTACTGCTTGATATTAATGTTTACTATATCCCATTTTTCATGTTGCTTTTCAAAAATGTCCCTAAAACCTATCCATGTGAGGACTATAATTCTCATTTTCAGTTCCTCAAATGCCAGAAAACATTACCAATGCTAAGTAACCGTTGCATTCTTAAGAATATATCTGACAGTGGTTTCAGGGGCTCATACCTGTTATACCAAGCTACTCAGGAGGATGAGACCTGGAGGACTGTGATTCAAAGCTAGCCCAGGCAGGGGGGAAAAAATCCATAAAACTGTATCTTCAGTTAACCAGAAAGATGCCAGACAGGAAGTATGGCTCAAGTTGTAGACTGCCAGCTTTTGACTAACAAAGCTAAGCAAGAGCTGAAAGCCCTGAGGAGTTCAAGGCTTAGAACTGGCACACAAGCATAAGCATATGCATACTCATGCAGGCATATACTATACACTATAGATATATATACATAGGTATCTGTATGTGCATATATCTATATGTGTGTGTGTGTGTATATATATATATGCACATACAGAGAGAATGTTCACACTATATAGAATGTTGAACTTAAGAAAACAATTAAAGCAAGTAGGTATGACTTGCATGTGACTGTAGTCCCAGCTGTTAGGGGAGCTGAGGAAGGAGGGCCCCCAGGAGTTGGGAGGCCCACCTGGCAACAAAAAGAAATTCTAACTCAAAATAAAAATCTAAGGGCAGGGGAAGGGGACGGGACTGGGAAGGTGGCTCACTGGTAGAGTTCTTGCCTCGCATGCATGAGGCCCTGGGTTTTATTCCTTAGCACCACATAAGCAGAAAAGGCTGGAAGTGGTGCTGTGGCTCAAGTGGTAGGGCGCTAGCATTGAGCTGAAGAGCTAAGGACAGTGCCCAGGCCCAGAGTTCAGGCCCCATGACTGACCAAAAAAAAAAAAAAATCTAAGAGGGAAAACAAAATGGAAATGTATTTCTGTTTTAAGGTTTAAAACTGAAAACTATTAAAACTAATCATTATAGCTAGATGATCAAGTGCTATCAAACACATTTGCCTTCTGATGCATAGATGCTACTAACAGATAGAAAAAAGGGAAGAGATAGTAAATGTGGAACATCTAACTTTCCAGAAATTAACAGCTCGCTTCTTTTTGAAACAGTGAAGTGAAAGACGGCTATGACCTCTCTGCAGAGCCCAGGGATCATCATGTTTCTCATTAACAAGCTGCCATTTTTCAAAGATAGTAATTATACTAGCTATCTTAAGTTCTGGTTTTGTATTTGTAACTTGGTTTGTCTTATTTTGTTTTTGATTACAATCCCTGCATACGCTGGTGAAATAGCTTATATCTCAGGGTCCCCAAGGTTCAGTATGGCCTATCCCTTAGAGAAAAGAAATCTCTGGAGAAAAGAAATCAGACTGACCACCATGTGTGCAGCTTTGAGGAAAACCCAGACATATCATTTGTTAGAAGAAAGATATTAGAAGAAATGTAATATTTACATTAAAATACAACTCTCTAACTGTAGGTAGATGAGGCTGCTTTCAGAAACAGCAGAATTGTATAAATAGCATTTTCAAAGAAGGAATAATTTCTGTAAATACAGTAGATACTCAGGTATATGGATAAGTCTGAAGATTTTTTTTTTTTGCATATACAGAAAGAAACTGGTTGTTGATGTGGTAAAAGCACATCTGTTTGGTTTAGTAAATACTGAAGGAATAAGTAGACCCCACCTATGAGACCACAGAGTCCTAAATTCCTATGAGCAAATGGATCTGTTCAAAATAAAACAAATAGAAACAATCCTTTCTTTAAGAATGTATCCAGACAGGAAAATGAAGAGAAACATTGACTGAATCTCTAAGAATCTTCTGTGTGGCAGGCACAATAGTAAATGGATGAATTCTTCTTTAGTTCCCAAAATACCAAAGGGTAGTTATTGGGGTTATCTCCACTTCTGAGATAGAAAATTGAGAGAAATTAAATATTTCAAATTAAATACCTTAAATATTATATTGGTAAATGTGGGTCTAGCAGGTCTCAGGGCATGGCTTTTAATCACAGTGTTATATTACCACCATAAATGTTTCTCTTTGAATTTATATTCATCTGTTTTAAAGAGAGCTGATTTTTTAGAACATTTTCTTTCACTTTAATTTTAGTTTTTTTTGCATTAAGTTTTCTTTAGAACAGAAAAATAAACTGACTGACTTGTCTTGTTAAGCATTACAAACCACATTCCAAATTATCTCATATAAATAGTAAAAATTTATTTTCCCAGTTCTTGATCATACACATTAACTGTTTAGAAACATTAGGTACTTTAGGATTTCTAGGAGATCTAGATGCCAATATTCACAATGGTTTTTGTCAGGACAAAAGAAATCTGAACTGGGAAGATTATTTTCTTACAGGTCATTACTTCAGAGATAACTAACACAATCAGAGAAAAATATCTGGTCAAACTCATTTACCATCACTACCGAATAGTACTAATTGGCAGCCTCTGAGATGAGACTAGGTCAAACTGCAATGACAGCTCTACACAAGTCCACTACTATTGATTATTTGATAAATAAACCATTTTTCCCCTGCTCATTGATATGCTGGAGCTAGACACTTTAGAACTGCTTGAGTGTCATTATTTCTGTCATAACTTATTCTGACACTGCTGATTTCAAGCATGACCCAATGCCTATCTGTAATTAAATGAGTATCATCACATAGCTTACAAATTTTAAGTCTTCTCAAGTTGTTTCAGAACAATTCAATATTTAAATTCTTTAAAATCTAGAGACTTAGAATCAGTCGTAATAATTTGTAATGCAGGTTGGTTTTAGCAAGTGCAAGGCCCCAAGTACAAGCCCTAGTACTGCCACAAAACAAAATGAAAAACAAAAGAAAACAAAAAACACATAGCAGCAACAAAAATAGATTCAGTGGCTTTTAGAAAAGAATAGAGCACATGAGTATTGATTTTGTAGACAGCTTATTTTTCTGAACTTCAGAATTACCATTTTGTGTTTTGATTCTCTAATTCACATTGGAAATGATCCTTTCCACTGTCCTATCAAATGAATATATACCTCAAAGTTAACAGAAAGTGGTAAACATAACTGATGTTCAAAAAATTAAGTATTTCTTCATGAATGTTTTAAGGAAAGGATCTAAACCCATTCTTCAATTAAACATAAACAATGAATTGAAGAAACTTTTTTTTTATTGTGAAAATACTGTACAGAGGGGTTACAATTACATGGGCAAGATGAGTACATTTCTTATCAAGCATTGCAGCCTCCTCCTTTGTTTCCCCTTCCCATCCCATCCTCCCCACCCCCCACCAAAGTTGTAAAGTTTGTTTTCGACATAATGACTTGTACGTCTCATTGTTGCAATGGGTCCACCTGTATCCCTATTTAGACGATTTGTTTTTTTCCTTCCCCTCCACAAATTATAACAGCAGCAAATACAGTGAAAGCAGGGGTTATACCGTGGGGGAGGGACATACAAAGCAACAAAGAAATAATCTTATAAATATGTTAGAAACAATCGCATGAAAGAAAAACATTTGAATACATATCTTAGGGTTCATTTCCCTAACATCAACTTAACTGATCTTTTCTGCTTGACTCAGACATATACTAGTTATTGCAAATAAGGGAAACCATGGGACCTATGTTTCTTTGGGTCTGGCTTACTTCACTTAATATAATTGCCCCATTTGTTAGGAAATGGAAAGACTTGGAAAAAATTATATTAAGTGAACTTTTTTTTTAAATGGCTATACTTCTCTGGCACGTAAGCCTTCTTGGGGTTGGAACAATGAAAATTAGAGGAAATCAGGTCATATAAACTGTATGGGTTACATTTAGAGTTGCACTCAGGCTTTAGTCAACTATAAAACCATTCAGAACTACACAGACTCTCTTTGAAATATAAAGTAATAAGACAAAGTTTCATATGGAGTATTCAGTCACATGGGGAAAAGCTCAATCAAACTACTCTGACATCAGGTTTGGTGGCTCAAGCCTATAATCTTAGCTACCTGGGAGGCACATATTGGGAAGGTCTTAGGAAAGGTCACCATGGGCCCAAAGTGAGACTACCTTGAAAATAATCATGGTAACAAGCACCTGAAGGTATGGCTCAAGTAGTAGAGCCCCTGCCTTGTAATTGAGGCCCTGAATTCAGTCTCCATCCTACTACTGAAAAAAAAAAATCACATTGGAAAATCCTTTAATAAGATTATTTCTTTGGCTGAGCTCCAGATAAAGTAGATAGTATATAATAGATCACCAGTTATATTAAGAACATATGCTTTTTCATGGAAAAGACTTTGTATATGTGTATGAAAATGGAACAAGACAACTTAATGGAACTTGCTTAGAAAGGGGCAGGGAGAGGAAGGAGAATCACAGAGTGATTATGATAAAGAAGCATAAAAATAGCCTTGTTAAAATGAAATATCCTTGCATAACTAATGGATAATCACTACATCGAGAATAAAAAAAGTAGACGTACTTTTTGGGTGGGTTATTTTATATTTTTCAGATGCAGTCTCATGTACTGACCTGGAATGCATGATCCTCCTGCCTCAGTTCCCAAGAGCTGGGATTTCAGGCAAGAACTATGCCTAAATCTGAAAAGAAACACTTTAAAAAAGACTAGAGTGACATGGATAGAGTAAAGCAAGATGTCTTCTCTGGACCAATGCATATAAGCTGGTGGCAACTAAGGAAATGGCAATTTATTATGCTCATGTGGGATGGCAGGTCATCTGTACTTTTTACACTCTTTTCCTCTTACAGACTTTGTTTACCTGAAGAGTTACAAGTTAACCTACATTAAGATATATTTGCTTAAAAAATAAGCTTTCAGAACCTGCTAACTTCAAGAGCAATTCCTCTAATTTTATGATTGCCTTTATTAATCAACAGAACCATAGTTCTTCAAAGTGTACAAGTAAGAATCCTTGGAGGTATCACTGTTATTTCTTCTCTTATTTCTTTCCTTCCTCATCTAACCCATCCTCAAGTTCTTTCAATTTTACCTCCTACATAATCCTTGAATATGTCCACTTATCCATTTCTACAAAGAAACATCTTTGTGTAAATCACTGCTATTTCTAGCCTGAGTCTATTAGCCTCCCACATCCATCGTGACCTTCTATTTGTTCTCCATAGTATAGTTATACAATCATCCCAAAGTGCTTTTTTGATCTTATCATTGTCTGCCAAAAGACCATCATAATTAACTTCCTACTGTTCTAAGGAAAAGATGAACTTGCTAGCTAGATCATATGGTTATTGTATTTTTCATTTTTTTTAAAGGCATCAGCATACTATTTTCTACAATGTTTATATTAACTTATAAGAGTTCTTTTTTTTCCTCTTCATCTTCACCAGCCATTCAACTTATTCCACTTTTTGTTTTGTTTTGTGCCATTCACTGGGGCTTGGGTTTGGGAGCTGTCGGAGGTTTTTTGCTCAGGGGTAGTATTCTATCACCTGAACCACAGGTCTACTTTAGGTTTTTTTGGGGCAGTTAATCAGAGAAGAGTCTCAGACTTTCTAACCCAGGCTGGCTTCGAATATGATCTCAGTCTCTTGAGTAGCCTTATGTTAGAAAGATTCTTCTTGAAAGCTTTATTGCTGTATTCTTCTCAGTAAGTATGTCACACTTACTTATACTAAATTCTACTGTTGGCAAGTACTGCAATTATTTCCAGTTTGTAGCCATTATAAGGAAGGTTGAAATGGGCATTTCTGGTGATGTCTTTTTGTTGAAGAACTGAATACATTTTTCTGTGTTCTACTTTTTTATACTAGAGTGTAATGGTTAAGACAATCGCTTTGTCTCTGTGCATTACATTTGCTTTACCACACTTCCACATTTCTTAGAACACTGTCAGTCTTTAAGAATTACCCAACTATGGGAAATTTCAAAAACACACACAATTATAGCATCTTTGAGTGCCTATTGCCTATTATTGAACAGTTACCAGTATTTAGATGGCCACTTCATCTATTGTCCCCTAGCTTTCCCTTTTCTGCTCAAGTATTTTGAAGCAATACTTCAACATCATGTAATTTCTTCCCTATACAGTTCAGTTTGCCACTCTAAAAATAATGGATTCATTTTTGGTGGCTACAATGGTCTTACACATAACCAAATTCTCAATAATTCTTTGCTATTATATAATATACAGAGGGGCTGTTTTTATCGCTCCTCATGAACAGAACTACCGACATTGGACTTGTTGCTGTATCACAATGCCTCATAGCCCTTCCTTAGCATGCAACAATACTAAGAAAACGAGAATTAATGAAGTGTTTTAACTACTATCTAGGCCTAGCTAGGAAAGTTCAGGTTTCAGAGAACAGCAAAATGAGGATTGTGCTCTAAGTCAGAAGGTCATTCACACAAGGAGAAACCTAAGTAAGACCAACTGTAGAGGTAGAGTCATATAATTAGGAACACTCTTCACCCCAGACAGGAAGTTTACTTAATGAAGCCTATTAGAAATATATAGCAGATGTCCCACTAAAATCTATGATGCAAGTTCAAAACAAATCTTACTATTTCTAAGCAGCACAGATGTGTTTTAATAATTAGTTTCTTCAGCTGATTAAGTTTGCAAGGTCAAAATTAGGTCAATTTATGCCAAATAGTACTGAGCTGATTTAATATTCAGGAATGAGTTTGGAATTAGGGTTCTAGCATCAGAGATTTTTCACAAATATTGGAAGAAGATTTAAGAAGCATAATTCTAAAATGGGTTTATCTTGAAGATTTTCTTTACCTTAAGCCATTAGAAAAATGTGAAACTTAATTGAAAAACTAAAATGAAAATAAAAAATACTATGCCTAGGGAGTCAAGATTTGAGCTATATAGATTTTAGTTTCATTTCACAATAATTGAGTTGGTGTTAAAAAAAAAACAAAAAAACATCTGGTAAATCAAAGAACTGATTAAAGGGATGCAAAAAACTTAACTCTAAGACAAAAATATAGGAATTCTAGAAATGAAAAATAAGATCACTGAAATAAAAACATGGATTGGCTAGCAACAACAAAAATTATATGGAAAAATGATTAATAAATCAATTCTCTGTCCAGAAAATATTTTGTCATGTTCCCAGTCTCAGATCATCCTTTATCTCTGCATTTTAATCTTCATATTGACAATAGAAGGTACTCATTGCCTATCTCCTCTCATTTAAGAGCCTTTTCAGGGAAGGGAATAGTTTTTATTTTTCTGTCCAGGTTAGAACAAGTATTTGGCACATAGTATTTAATATTTGCTTATGAATGGAAGTAACTGTTAATGCACTTTTGATCAACAAATCTTCCACTCACATATGCAGTTCTATAATTCTAACATAAAAGCTCTTATTTTATGAAGTTCTTAAGAATATAAAATAAATCTGTTATTTATTTAATACACAAGTTCCTCTTCAAGTTAACAACTATAGTAATAGAAAACTAAATCTGAAAATAACATTTCTTGCTAAATGTTTAAATAATGAGAAAAATTTGCATAAACTATAAACTGTTTTTCAGTAATTATTTTAGAACATGCTACTAGAAGGGTTAATCTGGGAGAGAGCAAGGGACACTGTCCCAAAAGAAATGTACTTTTTACCTGACTTATGTACATCACTTTTACAATAATAAAGAATAAGAACAAAAAAAGTAAAATTAAGAGATTAAGAGATGACATATCAACGCCTACTTATCCAATAACATTTATGTGAGCAAGTAATCTGATAAAGCCCTCTTCAGTATTTCCATTTTCAAGGTCAACTCATGCATTATAGGGAAGCATTACTAACAGAATGTATAGCTACAATTATGACAGTGGATGCTTTTCTATACTGGTGAGAGGTTTATGCACAGTCGCCACCCCCCACCCCAGAAAGAGAACAATATACAATTAACAAATGACATTAAAAACAAACTAGCACACAAAATACAAACAAAATAGGACTTACAAGATATAACCTATTCTATATCTCATGTTCTTCACAATTTGTTAATAAAAATATCCATTTTAAAGTGCTATCATTTTCTTTTCTGTGGTAGAGAGAGAGAGAGAGAGAGAGAGAGAGTGTGTGTGTGTGTGTGTAGTGGTGGTGGAGCCTGCAAAAAGGAAAGATACTTTTCTATAGAAGGGTCTAACAACCCAAAGAAGCTCTCTACAGGCACTATCAGACTAGGGCACAAAAGCTATTGAAATTAAATCCAAAGGAGGTGATGTTAGCATCTTGTTACTATGAGAAATCCAATTTTCTCCCATTTAACTAAACTCTAGATTTAAAAGTTCATTAAGAAATAAATGGTTCTACATATTTGAAAATGGACTTAAATGTTAGAAATTGTCCATCTCAACTTGTAGCTGTGCATTCAAGCCTCAAGCACAAAAAAAAGAAAAAAAGGACATACTATATGTAAAGGTTTGTACTTAATCAGGACATATCCTGGTATATTCTACATTGTATCTAAATACCTCTAAAATTTCTACCCTTCCTCCTCAAAGTTATTTCTCTACCCCTTTACCAATATCTTCACTGAATCTTCTGACGACATAAAGGGAAACTAAATTCCAATTAGCCGCTCATCCCTTTTAACACTTCTGTTACAGATTTTTCTTTGCTGTAATGGTAGCTAATTTAACTTTTCAGAGGGAGTCAGCATTCATGGTAGTCTAATAGCTCCAGGAGGTTGGCAGAGAATCAGGAGCTGGCACCATATCAAAAAGCAAAAGAGAGGTGTAGTGCACAGCAGTCGTTAGTTGGTACTCACAAATAGTGAAAATCCAATAAGAGAATTAGGCTCTAAAATCTTATTCGTGTCAGGCTCCATGGTAGAGAAAGTATGCCAACCAAATTACACATTGCTCTAAGGAATGAAATTAGAAGCAACACTTTTTTGTGTGTGTGCTGATACTGGGGCTTAATCTAAAGATTATCCCTTAGCTTTTTTGCTCAAGGTTTGCATTCTACCATATGAGCCACAGCTCCACTTCTGGTTCTGTGGTGATTAAATGGAGCTAACAATCTCCTAGACTCTTTTGCCTGGGCTGGGTTCAAATTCATGATCCTGAGATCTCAGCCTCCTGAGTAGCTAAAATTATAGGCATGAGTCACCAGTGCTCAGAAGAAGCTATGCTTTTTAATCTGCTGAGAACATAGGAGAATGCATGTCTTTCATCAAACAACTCTGTGCCCTATTTTTGAGGAAGAGTGCCTTACGATTTATACTGACCTGCTCTTTCTATCACAACACTGCTAAACTACTAACTGAAAGCAAAAACTATACAAACTTAGGCATATAACAAGTTTCAGCTCTGTCTTATGTGCCAAATGCAGCCTGGTTTAAGACCTGGAATACCTTATTTTTTAAGTTTTTTTGATGTTTTCTTGGTAGTTTGTACAATCTGACTAAGATGGTTTTCATGGGTCAGCAAACTGTAAAGAAAGTTTTTCATGAGTCTAACAGTCATATCTATTCTTTATCAGTATAATGGGAACATAAACACTCATTTCAAATGGTTATAAGGACTAAATGAAAGACAGCTTTTTAAGAATGTAGTATACTACTTGACATTCAAGTGTTCAATGACTGGTAGATATTATCACAAAGCAATATTTTGCAACTAATTATCTGACCAAAGTTCTGAGATGAATTAACACTCAGTTGGCATATATCCAATAAGCATTGCTTATAACAACACATCCCTTTAGAACTATCTTATTCAGCAGCGAACAGATATATAAGTGAACTCGAACCTCCTACTACCTTCTTCAGAGAGTTCAGAGCTCCATTCCTAATTTTTGTTTTTCCTTTTTATTGAGACAGGGTCTTGCTTCTATAGCCCAGTCTGTTATATAAATACATTTCAGCCAAGTTAAGAAAATATAAATACTATGTTCTGTACAGTTGTACGAGAATATAATAGTTCAGTTCAAATAGATTTTTCTTATGGAACTCTGATGATTATAAAAGGAAAAATTTATGTAGCTATTTGATACAGTATTTTCAATACCAAAATAGTCTTTAAAACTTTTGAATTGAATAATTTTACCCATTTAAACAAGTTGTTCTAGATTTGATTGCTTGAAATTAAGGACCATGACCAATAAATAAGAAAACAATTTCAAAGTCAATATTTATCTAATACATCTATTCATCTAATAGAAATAAAAATGTCAATCAAATGCATTATATTCATAAACTGACTTACAGAACTAAAGCCCCTTTGTACAATTACTTTAAAAATAAGTATATGAGCTGGGTACAGGTGGCTCACACCTGTAATTCTAGCTATTCAGGAGGCTGAGATCTGAGCATTGTGGTTCATAGCCAAACTAGGCAATGTCCACGAGACTCTTTATTTCCAACTAACCACCAGAAAACCGGAAGTGGCATTGTGGCCTAAGTGGCAGAGTGCTCGCCTTGAGCTGAAGAACTCAGGGACATTGCCCTGGCCCAGAATTCAAGACCCACAACCGACAAAAATAAATAAATTAATTAATTAAATTAAAATAAATAAGCAAAACACAAATATAGTTTTTGACATTTCTACTCATTTTACATTTGTTCCAAATTATGTCAAGTTCACTGAAAACAGATTTGAAACACTACTCAAAAATACTGGTGATATGACAAAGACATTCTATGATTTTCTTTATAGATAGATCAATTTTTATTAACCAAGGTAGGTTTTCTTTAAATTCTTAAGAATTATTAATATTAAAACACAGTAAAAGCTAGGTAAGATGCACATCTACATTTATAATCCTAGCCCCTGACAGTCTAACCCAGGAAGGTAAGGAGTTCGAGTCCAAGCCAGGAGACTGAGATGCAATGTCAAACCATCAAACAGGATTCAAATGCCAGTGGCTCACACCTGTAATCATAACTACATGAAACTGAGGATGGAAGGATCATGTTTTAAGGACAGCCTAGGAAGAAATGTTTATGAGCTCCCTTCTCAATCCATAGCTGGGCACAGTGGCATGTCCTGACATCCTGGATTCATGGAAGGTTGTGATTGGAAGGACTGTGGTTCCAGAACAACCCAGAAGAGTAAAGTTCCAAGACTCTCTCTGAATACAAAGAGTTGGGTATGATGGTGCATGCCTGGGCAGCAAGTGAGACTCTATCTCCAACCACTGCCCCCTCCCCACCAAAAAAGGAAAAAAAACCCACAAATAATGGTCTGGAGGTGTGGCTCAATGGTGGACAACCAGCCTAGTAAGTGTGAGGTGCTGAATTCAAAAGCCCAGTTCTGCCAAAAAATCCAGAAAAGCACCCCCCCTCTATTAGGTCTAATTCTTCTAAAGCCTATACTTTTCTTAGTATCCAAGTGCTTTCTAAAAGAAACATAAATCAATGTCAACTCCTTATTTTTCATAAATAAATATAAAGCATTCAACCATATATATATTATATATATATAAATAAAATAAGTGTTAAGAATTACTAGGAGTAGGATATAAATTTTTATCTTTGAAGAGAAAGTTGAATGCTATTGATTAATTCTAAGATTGATAATTATTTTATAAAAAAAAAATTATGCAGACATAATTTCCTACTGTTTTGTCTACTAAACTAACCTAACTTTCTTGAAGTCTACTCACCTATTAAATCAGATCTGTTCAGTGGCCTAGCTAAAGCAAAAATAGTCTGTCAAAAGCAATAGTTGTTTTCATTTATCAAAAGCCTGATAATTAATTCATTAGCCTGACAGTCAGTTACACTGATGGTAAATTCATGAAAGTAGGTTGAGTTCAAGTGGCTCTTGCTTGTAATTCTAGCTACTCAGGAAGCAGACATTATAGTTTAGAAGCCAGCCCTAGCAGGAAAGTCCGTGAAACCCTTAGCTCCAATTAAGTACCCCAAAAGCCAGAAATGGAGCTGTGACTCAAGTAGTAGAATGCTAGCCTTGAACAAAAAGCTCAGGGACAGAGTCCAAGCTCCAAGTTCAAGCCCCAGGACTAGCACAACAAAACAAACCAGAAAAATTCATGAAAGCAGAAATGAATAGCTTACAGTGCATATGGATGACTTTGTGATCTTCACGGTAAAATCTGAAGAAAATTCCAAATCTGAGATAGATGTGGTAAGACAATCTATATGCTATACATTATAAAGAAAAGAAAGGAAGAAGTTAGTTAAAAAATACTAAAAAAAAAAAATCAATTTTATACATACACACACCCGCCCATACACAGGATTGCTGTGACCCATTGTTTTGCAAATTTGGATGACTTATAGTCCATTTTGGAACTTTTTCCAAATATAAGTATTACTAACATTATTATTCAATTTTTCTTTAAATCAAATTAGTATCTTTTATTTGCTTTCTTATAAACAATAGTATATTAAGTTATGGCTCTGATCTGCTAATTCTTCTAACACAAATAAGTACTTTTTTTGTGTGTGTGTGAGAATACCATACAGAGGAGTTACAATTACATAGGCAAGATGATACTTTCAAATAAAAATATTTTTCAGTCATACCTTTCCTGTAAGTTATGTGTGATCACCATCAATATTTAATAGAGAATAGCAACTCTAAACCACAACCACACGCTAATAAAAGGAAAAATGTTTCACTAATTCATTTAGGCAAGTTTATTAGACAAAGAACAATAATGGAAACTGAATAGTAAAACTATAAAGATTCAACTCAGGGGAAAAAGAATAGCCAATTATCTTTGTTTTTGCACTCTGCTCTGGTCCAAATTCATGTTGGACATCACTTTTTAAGCTATAGTAGCCTAAACAGGCTAAGGGTTGCCACTGTTGGGTTGCCATGAATAGAACAAATAATAATCCAGTAAACAGAATTCAAATAATCACATACCTGAGGCATGAATAAACAGTTTCAAAATAAAATAAAAACAAAGTTAAATGTGGTTATTGTTTATTTGTGGGGCAGGAACACAGAACAAATGATATTTAAATGTTAGATTTTATTTTAAAAGGTATACTTATACCTTTGTTCTTCAGTCCTAAACTTTTCATTTTAATTATTTGTTCACAGCAGTTCTGGAGATTAAACAAAAAGATGAGAGAGAGAGAGAGAGAGAGAAAAGCACTCTCCTCTTTCTGCTCTGCCTTAAAGCTAGGTTAGCTGAAATTGCACATGCTTGCTCTGAGCCAAACAGCTCACATAAATCCCTTAGTCAGTGTACCAGAACAATGAACAACCTAACAGTCACAGTACTGGATGTTGTTTTTTTTCCCCTGTAAAAGCTGAATGCAACTTAATTAGGTTTGTTCCTGTTGAGAAACACTGTGCTTATTATTCTGTGCTTATTTTAATACTTTTTTAAAAAGAACTTTAATAAACATGCTTAATCTAAATATGTTTACTTAATATCTACTTAGCACAGAAAGTAATACGATTTCTCAGTAAAGAGAATTAGGAATGTGAATGAGAGAAGTTAAATTGTGTGAGACACATGATAGGAATGAATAATCTGCTGGGGGAAAGGGGAGCCAGAATAAAGCCAGGAGGGGTCGGTGAGGCAGCTATGACAATACTGCCACACATTTTGCCTTTATTAAGCCACAGTGAATAAGAACGAATCAAGCAGTTCAAGAGTCAGATTAAAATTGAGTAAAAAGAATTTAAATTTGTGCAGGGAAAAAAACTTCAAAGGGATGGCAAAATCAAGTGTAAATACTATGACCTAGAGTTGCTTTGGACAAAAGCTAGAAGACAGCTACATTTAAAATCAACACATAGGGCTGGGAAGGTGGCTCAGTGGTAGAGCGCTTGCCTTACATGCATGAGGCCTTGGGTTCAATTCCTCAGCACCACATAAGCAGAAAAAGCCAGAAGTGGCACTATGGCTCAAGTGGTAGAGCACTAGCCTTGAGCTGAAGAGGTGAGGGACAGCGCCCAGGCCCAGAGTTCAGGCCCCATGATCGGCCAAAAAAAAAAACCCAAAAGAAACCAAAAAAATCAACACATAGATGGTCCTGTATATCACCACACCCTTGGATTCAACCAACTGTGAACTGAGAGTATTTTTTTTATATTGCAGCTTTACTGAGTATTTACAGAACTTTCTTTTGGCTGTTCACTGAACAATATAACATAACTCTTTACATAGAAATATATTTTACTAAGTAAAAGCAATAAAAACTTTTGAAGTATATGGGAGGATGTGCATAGGTCACATGTAAACACTACATTATTTTGCTTAAGGACTTTTATGCATCCTTGGATTTGGTTATTTGTAAGGAGTCCTGGAACACAATCACCCAGATAACAGAGGAATAGCTGTACCAATTTCAATAACAACTAAGAAAAAGGGCAACACGGTTATAAAAACAAAAATCGGTGAAACACCTACCTTAATACTACAAGGGTCTGAAATAAGAGTCTTTGGATCCAACACTTCCACAATAGCTTCTGGAATAACTGCTTTCTTCATGCAGGACATGTTGAAGCCATAGACATTATCCCAGAAAGCGATTCTTTCAGCATGTTTATTCACATCACTCACTGCCACCAGGTTTATGGTGCAAAGGTCAGGGTAGACTGCAACCAATAAAATGCCCAACAACACAGTTACGTTCCTTTCACAAGAGGATGTAGTTTTTAAAAAGCTAAACATAAATACCAAATTCCTCAGTGTGATTACTAGCAAGGAAGATGAATGAAGACAGAGGGTCAGGGAAAACAACCAAGTTCCCTCTTGTTGGCATACTTACTATCAAAATTAAAATGAAGATGCCACCAATGAGCCTCTGTTAAAATTATTAAAATAAACGATACAGATGTTTATCAATATGAAAACTTAAAATGTACCATCTTAAAAAAGGTACTCTTGGCCAAGTGCAACTACCTACTCAGAAGGCTGAGATTGGAAGATTGTGGCTCAAAGCCAGCCTGGGCAGTAAAGCCCATGAGACTTTTTTTTTTAATTGTAAAGCTGCTGCACAGAGGGGTTGCAGTTACATGAGTAAGGCAATGAGGACATTACTTGTTGATCATTGTTACCCTTCCCTTGATGTTGTCCCACTATCCCTCCCCTCCCCCATTCCCCACCCTCACCACAAAGTTGTAAAGTCCATTTCCAATATACTGTCCTGTGGGTATCCTTGTTGCAATGGGTCATCCTGTGTCCTTGTTTCAGCGTTTTGTTATTCCCCTTCCCCTCCCCAAATTAGACAGATGTTTATATAAGTTGGTACCAAAATCAAGTACAGTGACAACATAGGATATGCCATAGGGGAAAGAACATATAAACGTCCATGAGACTTTTTATCTCCAATTAGACACCAGAAAGCTGGAAGTGGAGCTTTGGCTCAAGTGGCAGAGTGCTAGCCTTGAGCAAAAAGCTCAGACAACACTCAATCCCTGAGTTCAAGCCTCAGGAATAGAAAAAAAAAAAAGGTACTCTTTACCACATACCCTCTAAAATATGCAGAAAGGGTCAAACTAGTTAGGAAGACAGCATATAAAAAAAGTATGTAATGGAATTTCATAGTTATGCAGAAGTTCAGTTTATATTACCTTCTTTTAGTATATTAGGAAGTATTTACGAGCATTAAGTAGGTGTCAGGCATATGTGCCAATCTAAAAACTGTGCACATATCTTTACCATTAAGAAACTTAACTTAATGTGACAATTACTAACAAAGGGAAAGCATGAAGTACTTGGGAATTGATAGGAAAATCAACTAGTTCAGGCATGGCTGGAGCCCAGATAAGAACCTCAGGACAATTTAGGAGTGTGGAGGAAAAGAATACATTGTAAGTAGAGTAAACTATGCATAAAGGGTGACAATAAACTGCAATCTAATTAGAAAGGAGACGCATGTTTAGAAAGGTACCTCAGTAAACCACGGTTGTAAATTGGTCTTTAGTCAAATAATAAAAATCCAGTGAAAAATTTTACATAGGATATAGTAACATGATGAGATTTATTTTAGAAAAAAATGGAATGTAATATGAAGAATGAGAGAATATAAGACTAAAACAGAGACAAATTAAGGAATAGTAATAATTCATTTATCAGGGAAGTAGGGTGATGTCTATGGGACTAGAAAAGAGATACTTAGAAAGTAGAACCAGGACTTTGACAGATTGGCTGTGACAGTGAGGAAGAGGAAGATTCAAGGATGACTGAGTTTAATTTCAGTAATGGAATGGATTGTCTTATTAACCAAAGTGGGGAATAAATATGGGCAACTTAGGAGTCATATAAAAGTTTTCTGCTTATGTCATGAACAGATAAAAATATTCAATACAGAGCTAACATACATTTCTGAGATTATAAAAATAAAATAAAATTTTAAATAAAAATTTAGAGTCCTTGAGCATATCAATGGAAATAAAAGTTAGGAGCTCACAAATTCAAGGGGTAGAACAAAGTACACAGTAACTATGAAAGTTTAAGGGGGAGAAAAAGAAAAGGAAGCTGAAAAACTAGGAGCACAGAAAAAAGAGACCCAAGAGGGGGTCACTGGGTAAATTATATAAAAAAATGATTTAAGAAGAAACTCTACTGAGAACAAAGTCTTAATGATACAAAACTTGAAAAATATGCTGATTTTTCTTTTGACAAATAAATAAGAAAACTAACTTTAAATCTCAACTTGTAGGTGACTCATGAATTAAAATATAAACCACAGATTCCCTTATCAACAAAGAACAAATATAAATATATCAAAGAAATGGAGAAATGAAAAAAATTCCAAGATTGTTCATTAGCTTCAGACTTAAACAGTAGAGAAATTATCCTTTCCTAACCTCAAGCTTTATTTCCATCCAAAACACTGGAAATTTAATTACTCGGTGATAACAGCACTAAGTTTTCCTCCAAACAAAACTCAAAGTAAGGTATTTTGGCATCAAAACAACTGCTTCTCAGTCTGCTTTATGAGATACCCAGAAAAAAGAAATATGACTACTTCACTGGTAAGTTTCTCAATTCATTCCCACAGAGCATGTGAGGAATGTGTGCTAGCTGTCCAGGGCCAGAGTCCACTGCCTTGTACGTAAACTGTTACTTTCATTAACTCCTTCCATCATGAACAGGTATTGCTTCCTGAGTGGGTTTAAATTGATGACTAATACAAATTCTTTATAGTAACTGGTATGTTATTTGGAATGATGACCAGCAAGAGATCAGCTATAAGGAAAAGTGTTTAATTTTTGGAAGCAAATCTGTAAGTTAATGAACACTAAAGAGACAAAGAATTCTGAAGCACTAGCTATTTGGATAGCTTTTTTATTGGCTTTTGCCATGCTGTGACTTGAAATTTTATCTTTATTGAGAAGCAGAGAAAAGGAGCAGGCTGGGTCAACAAACGTTTTTTTTTGTAAACTCATTATTTTAGGTTTTGTGGGCTATACGATTGTTGTTGAAATTACTGTTTTCCTAGAAAGACAGCCAACAGATGGGGAGATCTTTACCAATAAGACATCAGATAAAGGCCAAACACCCAATATACACAAGGAGCTCAAGAAACTAACCACTCCTACACTAATAAAACTAATTGCTATATGTGCAAGGGAGCTAAGGAAAAACTTCTCAAGAGAAGAGGTAAGATGGGCAAGGAAATACATAAGGAAATGCTCATCATCCCTGGATATAAAGGAAATGCAAAGCAAAACAACTCTGAGATCACATCTCACCCCAGTTAGGTTGGCCAACATTGTGAATTCGAAAAACAAATGTTGGTGGAGAGGTGGGGAAAAAGGAACCCCATTGCACTGTTGGTGGGAATATAAACTAGTATAACCACTCTGGACAGCAGTCTAGAGGTTCCTCGAAAAAACAATCATTGATCTTTCTCACAACCCAGCCATACCATTCTTGGTCATCTACCCAGAATATCATGAGCCAGAATATCATAAAGATAGCTGCAGGGGCTGGAACTGTGACTTAGTGGTAGAGTTCCTGCCTGGCATGCATGAAGATCTGGGTTCCTCAGTACCACACAAAACAGAAAAAGCTAGATGTGGCGCTGTGGCTCAAGTGGTAGAGTGTTAGCCTTGAGCAAAAGAGGGACAGTGCCTAGGCCCTAGGTCAAGCCCCAGGATTGGCAAAAGAAAAAAAAGAAAACCGGCTTGCGGTATTATTCCTATAAAAGAGAGAGAGAGACAGAGAGAGAGAGAGGGACAGACAGACAGACAGACAGACAGAAAAGGTACAATGTAAATGTGCCCCTTCATATCTACATAAAATCATATATATTTATATACATATCAAAATGAACTTCAAGATATGGAAACAAGTGGTCTCATTTTTTTGTAAAATTATTTTGTTGATGATTCTGTCTTCTTTATGTATGGTTTGTTCACGTGTATATCTATGGAAGAGTGTGGCGGGGAGAGGGCATAGAACTCAAGGGAAAAGGGTGAAGAAGTGCAGCAGTGGAGCTCAATGGACACTGATGAAAGTGAACTGTACACTCACGGGTGGAAGTGTGAGGGAGGACTGGGAGAGAGCGAGAGAAGAGAAGACGCCGCACGGAAGGAAATGTACTCATTACCTGACTCATGCAATTACAATCTCTCTGTATAGCACCTCTATAAAAATAATGAAGCAAATTTGCAAAAATAAAGAAATATATCATTTCAAAGATTTGGGAAATTACTGTTTTCTGTTGTCAGTGTGAAAGCAGCCACAAACAGCATGTAAACAAATGAGCAGGGCTGTGATTTTTTTTTTTTTTTTTTTGGGTCCAGTCGTGGGCCTGAACTCTGGGCCTGGGTGCTGTCCCTCAGCTCTTCAGCTCAAGGCTAGCGCTCTACCACTTGAGCCCCAGCGCCACTTCCGGCTTTTTTCTTTCTGCTTATGTGGTGCTGAGGAATCGAACCCAGGGCCTCTGGCATGCAAGGCAAGCGCACTACCACTGAGCCACCTTCCCAGCCCCGTGGGCTGTGATCTTTTTAAGACTTATGTATAGATAAGTCTTACAAGGCATGAGGAGGGCATGATTAGGGCCATCATAATGTTGCTACTTCATGAAGTACACTCACCACTATAGTATATGGGAACCAAATATCCTATGAGTTATATAGTACTTAGCTAAGTTCATAAAGTTCTTCACTTTAGAATACTATTAAAATCACAAGTGAGATTTCTGATATCACCAATCTCTGTATCAGATTGAAAAAATAATGGCCCCTGAATCAAATCCAGTCTGCTGCTCGTTTTTGTAAAATAAGGTTTAATTAGAACACTACCATATCTATTTGTTTACATATTATCTTGGCTGTACTGTTATAGTGGTAGGATTGAATAGTTGGGGCAGAGACCATATGGCCTATGAACCCGAAAATACAGTTAGCTTTTCTAACTCTACTTCAAGATATATACCATGAAGAAAAATGGTAATTTTTCATAATACAAATTATACCTTATTGAAAGTAATAAAATGACTTTGAAACTAGTCTGATACTAGGAATAAAAAAAGAGGAATGTTTTACTTTTTCTAGTGTTAAGGTCTATTTTCCAACTTAGTCATATTTCACAAAGAGAAAAATTATAGTTTTAGTAATTTGAAACAAAATGATTTTTAAAAACCTCTCAGTAAGACCTGTAAATACTCACGAAGATGTATAATCACAGTTATACGTCTACACAACTGCCTAAATTCTAGGCTCCCTGAAAAAACTGTGAATAATCCTTTCACATTCTGACACATTTGTCATTTGAATTTTGTCAGATAGAAGCTATAATTGAATAATTATTGTGTTTGTAGGTGAAATTAACAAAGAGCTGATTGGACAAAAGAATCCTCTTAACAGACCATTTATAAATTTCTGGCTTTGACATCTGTGTCCTTCTCGATTCACTGCCCAGAATTCATTTGTCACTACACCAGCTCACTATGATGGGAAAGCCTTTATCTCTCAGAAATATCTCGAAAAATTTGGACAATAATGGATGAGATGCCAATTCTAGTAAAACACAAGTAACTGTTTGTATATAAATAACTACAGAGGAAAAATGGTTTTAAACAAAAGGAGATATTCAGTCAAAACAAATGGTGCTTTCACAACAAAAGGACAATACTCACCAAGATTTAGTGAAGTAACGATGCAAAACTCTCAGTCAACATATATAAAAGGAAATGTACTATGAGGTCAATAGATCAGTGGATATGTTGTGAGTCAAATAAGCTTAAATATCTTCCAATTTATATATCAAGAATATCTCAGAAATTAAATATTAATTGGAAACTGAGCCCAGCTCTCTATCATTAACTTATAAAGAATGACTAGGCCCATGAAACTTAGCTAGGCCAACATATAGCTGCAATGCGCTTTGAAAAATTAGTTACTGAAAAAGGTAGCAAACAATACTAGTGAAACATTGTTGAAAAAAGCCAAACTAAGAAATATGAAAAAAGTAAAGCTGACGATGTGGAAGTAGACAGTAAACTAAGAAACTGCTAAAGGAAAGCATTAAACACTATGACAGCCAATAGCTGTTAATACTTGATAGAGTACAAGAGAGTATAGAAAAGGTGAGGTATTACACAAAAGGCAGGGGCAGGTGTTAATACCACAATGCTTAAACGTACTTAACTTTTTAACGTATAAATCTAATTATTTGTAATTACAGAATTAACACTTACTGAACAACTGTTTACATCAAACATTTAAAAATGACTGTTGAATGATTTTTTCTTTTTTGCTTATGTGGTGCTGAGGAATCAAACCCAGGGCCTCATGCATACAAGGCAAGCGCTCTACCACTGAGCCACCTTCCCAGCCCCTGTTGAATGATTTTTTAAAAACTGATTATCTCATTTTACAGAGAAAGAAACTCAAGTTCAGATAGGTTAACTTGCAAAAATTACTACTCCCCATCAGCCAACATAACCACTAGTCAACTGATGAGCTTAGTCTGTCTATATAATCCACATGCTTTCCATTCAACATGCTATCACATTTGATACATTTCAAAAGGAAGACAGAAGAACCTTGTCTTCTTAAAGCAAATGGGTAACGTAGCAAGAAGAAAAAATAAAAGGGAAAATAGATTGAGAAAGATCATATAGTGATAAAAATTAATAATTAACTCAGGAAAATGGAAATGTTCAGCCCTATTTCCTTCACTCTCAGTGAAGGGATGACATGATAGGGCAAAAACAATCAGTAAAGAGAAAGCAGCAGAGCAGAAAGGAGAATAGTAAGATGCATGGCTCAGTATGCAGAGAAACAATCACAAAAGTACATTTGTAAATCTGGAGTTTAGAACAGACTGTTTCTTATTAGTACAGAACAGATTTCTGTGTCAACAGATTATATATTTATAAATATATTATATATACATATACATATACATATATATATATATAAAATGGAATTCTATGCTTTCATGAGAAAGAATGACACCGCCCTATTTGTTAGGAAATGGAAAGACAGAAAGAAATCATATTAAGTGATGTAAGCCAGACCCAAAGAAATATAGGTCCCATGGTTTCCCTTATTTGTAACAGTTAATATATATCTAGAATAATCTTATCAGATGAGCAGAAAAGCTCAAAAGCTATGTACATATGACCATATAAGATGATACTAAGTGTAATGAACCCCAAGATATAGGGACAAATGGTTTTTCTTTGTCGCTGTTGTTTTTAATGTACTATGTGAATTTTTTTGTTTGTTTCTTTTGTCTGTTTTTCCCCCTATGGTATATCCCTTGTTGTTACTGTTCTTGATTTTGGTACCCTACAACTTGTTTACACATTTATCTAATTTGGGGAGGGAAAAGGGAATAATAAAATGCTGAAACAAGGACACAGGATGACCCATTGCAACAATGATACTCACAAGACACTATGTTAGAAACAAACTTCACAACTTCTCAGGGAGAGGGGGAAGTAAGGGGTAGTGGAGAAGGGAAGGGATAGTAGGAGAAAAAAAAAAAGGAGGGGGTGACAATGTTAGACAAGAATTGTACTCATTACCTTACTCATGTAACTATAACTCCTCTGTACAGCATCTTTACAATAAAATTAAATTAAAAGAAAAATAACAGAATTCTTTAGGTAGTTTGCTTTACCCAGCCAGGTAGGCACCTGGATCTCCAATTTCCAGTGAACAGGAAATCTGTGGTTTACAAAGCAAAAAAGGCTCTTCCCCATAGATTTTGGTTCACAAGCATCTGGTGAGAAGGTTTGAATACATACACATATAACATATATAAATGAAAAGTCCCTATGGGATGATTGTGATGGTCTTCATAAAGATAAATTAGAAATGACTTAGAAAGTGGTTATATCACTACTTCTGCACTGTACTGGCTAAACAATTCTCAAATTTATGTTTCCTTAAATATAAATTGAGGAAAATAGGTTTAGTTTTGACTTCTAAGGGTAGAACCCCTCAGTATAATGTACATGTAATGAAAGGTAATGAAAGTAACACTTCTTTCTAGTAGCATAGAAAGGTTCCTAAATTATCTTTTATAAAATTTATGATTTTATAAGCTATTACTGATTCATGATTGGTTTCAGAAAAGTAAATTATTTCTGTATTCTCTAAATAAGTATGCAATTTGAATTTGTTCCATTCCCAAATGTGTCTACTTTGATTTATTCCTGAATGTGTCTACTTTGATTACTTGACTAATGTGTCAGCTTCTACATTGAAACTGACTCTTTACCATTTGTAGTTAGTAGATATTTTGTGGGAAGGTTCAAATTATTCATTTCTAACTACTTATAACTGAAAAGACTGTTTCCTGTCTTCTTTAAAGGATTATAGACATAAAATAATTAAAACTGTGAAGTATGTAATAGCAGAAGTAAAATTCTAAGGCTTCTATAAGACTATTAGAAGGAACAAATAAACTTAGTAAAGTCATAAGATATAGGTTAATAAATAAAAATCACCTGTATTTTTTATACTAGCAGCAGGGAACAGAAAAATCACAAACATTACTATTTTTAAGAGTTAAAACAGTTAGGTACCAGTGGCTCATATCTGTAATCCTAGCTACTAAGGGGACTGCGATCTGAAGACTGTACTGAAAAATGTACTGAATGTACTGAAAAAGTCCAAGAGATTCTTATCTGCAATTAACCAGTCTGCTACCCAGGCTTCGTATAAAGCTACTGTGATGAAGACAGTAAGGCATTAGGGAAAGGACAGATTAAAGACCAAATTAAAAGAATGCAGAAATAGACCCACGTGAATATGGTCAAATATCAAGTGATGCCAAATGATTCATGAAAAAAGACAGCATTTTAACAAAGGGTACTAGAAAACAGCAACAGCAACCACACACAAAATTAACTTGAAGTGAATCATAAACTTCAATGAAAATATTTAATACTTCCAGAAAACAAGAAAATTTGGTATGACCCTGAGTAAAGTACAGCTTTTGTAGATAAAATATCTTTTGTTTTAGCTATCTTTTGTTTTACTTTGTATTCAGGGCCTTTGCTTGCTAGGCTGGGGTACTACTGCTGAGCATACCTCTAGCCCTGCTTTTCACTTGTTATTTTTAGAAGAAGGTCTCACTTCTATTCTGGGTACAACTGAATCACTACCCACCTACTTTTTGTCATCCAAAATCTTTCTGTTGTACTTGGGATCCCAGGCATATCCCATATCCCAAAAGGATATGAGGATTCTAATAATATAAACAGGGTATAACTAGTGGCTCAAGTGACAGAGCACCAGTGTGAAACCTTGAGTTCAAACCCCAGTATTGCTACTCCTCCCGCCCAAATATTACAAATATATAGACAACTGTTGTAAGGTAAAAAATACACCCAAAAATTCTAGTCAGGTTCATGGGAGAGATTAGGAATCCATTCAAATGTATTATAAAAAGAACTATTGTTGTAGAGAATTTTCTCTGTACAATCTATTTTGGTCTTAGGAGTTTCAACTGTACTACAGCTGCCAAGGTAAGTTTGAAAAGGATGAATGGACAGGCAGTATAGCTATGCTCCAGTGCTCTGTCACTACTTTAGCTTCTCTCCCCTTTCCATCAATTATGGACTGACTGTGGAAACCATTTGCTAATCCTAAAGCTTTGAGATAAGGAAGGTAGTTACCAGTAAATGAAGAGAGACATAAGCTATTCAATTTAATCTTTTTTTTTTCAAACTAGGGTATGAACTCAGAGCCTTATGCTTGTTAGGCAAGCACTCTACCACTTGAGCTATATACATCCAGCCCTTCAATTCAGTTTTAATAATTGAAGTCAACTACCACATATGCTCCTATAGCTACGATCCAGAAGCTGTGGAGCTCCCTGAAATGGTATAAAACATTAATCCTTGCTCTTGAGGACAACATTTGTTCAAGCAAAAGGCTTGTAAAACACCATTTCACTTGGAGTAAATGCAATGCTTTCAAGAAACATGAGACATTTTAAAAAAGGGGGGGGGGGGAGAGGGCTTCCAAATTTACTAGGTTGTGGTGCTCTAAACCTTATTAGAAACCAAATAATCACTATTTAAATGGTATCATTAAATTTCTCAGAAGCCAGGTTTACTTAGAAGTTATGACAATCTGACAACAAAGTGAATAATGTCCAACTTAATATGAAATATGCTACTGGGGAAAAATAAAACAAATGACATGAGTATTAAAAGTGAAAAGTCATTTCTTTTAGATTTCTTATTTGAATATCAAAAAGCTTCTAAAGCTTAGTCCTTATGTTATTTTCAAAATCCTTTATAACTAAAGTCTTCTTGAAAGTTCCATGAAAGGATTTTAAAAATGAAATTCTTTACAACAAAGTGTTCTTGAAAATACCATTAGCTTGCCATCCTACATCTTATATAATGTTCCACTCTCAACAATATAGTAAATGAATGTTTTAAAGCCTCTTCTAATGGAAGCATCTTTCATCTCTATTGTGAACTTTCTCAGCCATGAATAGTTTATTTGAAATTCAAAGGTTCATTTGGTTCTGCCAGACTGAAATTACATTAATAAAACTAAAATTTTATACTCACCCGATCCTCCTTTTGCCAAGTATTTGTTCTTTGCATAAAGAACAGAATCTAACATAGACTCAAAAAGAAGAAAATAGCCCTGCATAAAAACAGAAAAAAAGGATTTAAAAAATGTACAACATTCTTATGAGCAGATCAATTTAAATATTTGAAATTACTCCTTTAACAACACAGAAATATTTGTCTCTGTCTGCAAAGTCATTAATTTTTTTTCCAGTAAATTCTTCATCTAATAATGACTAAAAAATCGTGCCTAGGTAGGCAGTGGACCCAGTACATTATCCTGAGTCTTCTTACCCATGGTTCCACTTTCCACAAGATTGTTTCTGCATCACTGCAAGTAAAATTTCAGATGACAACTGATAAACTCTCTTATTCTCTGCGATGTTGCAATATTTGTCTATAGCAGTGGTTAGATCCTACCTTTGAGGGAACATGTAATAATGTTGGATATTTTTCACTGTTACAACTGAGCCTGGGAGCTGGTGGGTGCTACTAACATCACTGGGTAAGCCATGGGAGCTGCTGAACAGCACACAACACACAGAGCAGCCCACACAAAAGCCACCTGGCCCAAAATGTCGATGATTAAGGTTGAGAAACCCTAGTCTGGAGTACCAACTCCCAAAGTGTTTCCTGTCTAGTAAACTTCCCTTTGATTAAACAAGGGGAAGGGTATCCTTACACAGATGCTATATGCATCTAGTGTCAAAATATATGAGATGTCAGATTCCATCTTAGGTTCGTAAAAATGGTAAACAGACTTGTTGAAACATATTTTAACTAGGTATTAGCCTTTTTTTTTCCTGTCATGGGGCCTGAACCCTGGGCCTGGGCACTCTCCCTTCAGCTAAGGGAGTAGTAGCACCCTACCACTTGAGCCAGAGCACCACTTCCAGCTTTTTCTGCTTATGTGGTGCTGAAGAATCGAACCCAGGGCCTCATGAAGGTGAGGCAAGCACTCTACCACTGAGCCACCTTCCCAGCTCCCCGTCTTTTTTGACTACAGACTTGTTATTTAACAACTATGGAAACCTTATAGACTTAGTATTGCTTGAAATAAGAGTTCATTGAACATGCAAAAGCACAACAACACAGATTTGTCATCTGTATTTTAGAATATGGCAATGAATCCTCTTTTGAGAAAAGACAATAATAATCACAGTACAAATGGAAATCTTCACAAGAGATTAAATGTAAGAAAATGCAGTTCTTATGTATGAATCACTTACACAGAAACAGGATTAGACTGTGGCTAGTGGACTAGGGCATAACTCAACTGAGTTCCTCAACTCACTCAGTACTGCATCTCCATCCACCCAAATTACTGCCACTATAACTAACCAGACTTACTTCTCAACAAACAAATTCACTGATAGGAAAAGTAAACACCAGCAAAATCTTAGCAAGCAAAAAATCCTTATCTTAAGGATTTGAAGCAAACTGTCTTTTTTTTTTTTTTTTGGGGGTCAGTTGTGGGACTTGAACGCTGGGCTTGGGAGCTGTCCTTGCATTTTTCAGCTCAAGGCGAGCACTCTACCACTTGAGCCACAGAGCCACTTCCGGTTTTTTCTATCAGCCTCCTGAGTAGCTAGGATTACAGGTGTGAGCCACTAGCACCTGGCTTCAAACTGTCTTTCTTGATAGAAGACTTCAGTAGTTTGTAAAGTTTTAAAAGTTGGTTCTCCACTAATATGACCTACATACTCAGAGAACACAGGATTTACAGAATTCACCAACAATAAAAATAATTTTTTTAACCAATCTGAATTCATGCAGATCGATGCACACAAACAATTATAAATAGGCAGTTACTTATCCATTAATGTCAACTATAATTCATGAAATAATTTTTTTAAAAAATGAGGCACGTGTGTAATCTTAGCTACTTGAATCCTCCAATAGGTGATCTTGGTTCCAGGCTAGTCCATGCAGAGACGTCCATGAGCCCTTCCCCTGAGGCTGCCATAGCCCATAGCTGGGCCAAGAGATACTATGAGAAACTGTATCGTTTTTAATGATACAACCATAGATGCTATGCTACATTATTTAAGACTTGACCCAAGCATGATAATCATCACATGCCTGTAATCCAAGAACTTGAGAAGCTGAGCCAAGAGATAAAGAATTTGAGGTAAATCTGGGCTACATAGTCAGAGTGTGTCAAAATAACAGTCCAACAAAAAAACACAAATAAATATGTAAAACTCAAAGGACCCAATTTTGTGGATCATTCATTTCACTCGGTATTTAGATACTTGTTCAACTGTTAACCATCAAACAGGGGACTTCTATGATGTCAACATACAAAATGTCTTCTTTTTCCTTGATTGAGGTCCATATTTCTTTGTCTATTTCATAGATCACTTACAAATTAAAATACTTCACTTTCTCTCTCTACTAAAACAGAGGCTCCCAGAAGTATAAAGATTTGAGCCATATTGTCAGAGGCTACATTCCTAAGATTGGAGATGTGCCAGCTACACAGGAGGAATGCAGTAAGAAATTTCTAAATAAATGAATGCAGAAGTCAGTGTTATGGGTGCATACAGTTTTTGCATTTAACTGATGAGGAAACTTGGCTTAGAAGCATTAAAAGACAAAAAGTAGTTTATATTTACACAACAGGGAGTGAATCAAACAGAATCTGAACCTGGTCTAAGTAATGCAGGGTAAGTTCTGAATTACTATTCTTTGTTGATTCTTAAATAGACTACACTGGTAATTTAGGACACAAGTGTTCCAAAATGAAAAATTAATCATAAACAATATCAAACAAGATTAGAATTTACAAATAAAGTAACATCTTAGCTGACATCTTAGCTGGTAACTGGCTCTTAACCACCATCTATTATGTAAAAAAATTAGTATGGAAAAATCCCAATCTTATACTGACACATATGAAGAACTAATATAAGGCATTATCAGATAAAATTAAAATTAATTTATCCAGTTTAAGATATAGCAGATGTGAGATTCCTATATAATCATATATATTGCGAACAACTATTGTCCTTTCTCTCAACTTTCCAGTTTGCTAAACTTCATTTTACTAAAGGCTCCCTATGTGACTAAACAGCTTTTAATTTCTGGGAATTGTCCTTGGTTCTGAACCAAGTCATTTATTACTGCTATCAAAGCTTTGCTCCAAATGTCCAGCTCATCTACAGTGTAATTCAGACTGCAATTTCACAGGCTGCTGACTTACCTGTAGGGGTGCCATCTGGAAGGAGAATTACACCTGATACTTTCTCCTATGATGCTCATGGGGCATACTTCTTTCAAAACTGACATTTACTCTTAAAAATTGAATACGACATTTAGCTTAAAAAATAAAGAACTGCAAAAAAAATATGGACTTAAACCAGAAGTTAGATATTAACCATATTCATGGAAATGGAAGCCTTATTCTTAAAATGTCTGCTCATATCTGTACATCTCTAACTTTTTTTAGTTCAAATAAATAAATTATTGAAATATTCCTAGGCAAAATTTTAACTATTAAAAAATATTCAAGAGAGTTACAAATAAAGAGAATTTGGAAAAAGATTGGTGACAAATAGCCAATGATCTGAAATTAAAGACAAAATAAAAAATTACATCAAATGACACAAACTTACAAAATCTAATTCCAATCCAAAAGAATTCATGGATATGATATGCACAAAAAAAACCAATAAATTTGATCACATTACAACCTTAAACCTAAGCATATCAAAAGGTATAAAACGTACCAGAAGATATGTCAGAGTTTGAAAAGACTGGCTACACATATACACATATATTTTTGTCTCTAAACAAAGAACACTAGTCATTTCAAAGAGTATCCAACACAAAAGAATATTGGCCAAACAATTATATACACTTCTTTCACAAAAGAAAAAATACAAACAGCAAATAATCCCATGAGAAGCTAAATTTCGTTAGTACTTCAAACAAACTAAAAACCATTTAACTACTACCAGATACTTAGTATGAACGAATAAAAAAATTCACCTCTTTGGAAAAGTTGGCATTATTTACTAACACTGAAGTTCAGCATACCTGGAGAGAAAGCAACTCTGTTCCTACTTATACACCCAGAAATGCAGAGTTAAATGTGACTATATGTATAAATAAGTATATATAAAAGCAGTATTATATGTCATTGTATAAATTGAGAATGATATAGTGTCCATTATCTGTAGAATGAAAACCCATACTGTATGGCATTCTCAAAACTGTACCTACAGAAATAAACATAAATGCTCTTTACAAGGCAGGATTAGTGAATGCCACAAACATGATTGAGTGAAGAAAGCAGAATCCTACTTTTTTTTTTGTCCGGTCGTGGGCCTGAACTCTGGGCCTGGGTGCTGTCCTTCAGCTCTTCAGCTCAAGGCTAACGCTCTACCACTTGAGCCACAGCGCCACTTCCGGCTTTTTTCTTTTTGCTTATGTGGTGCTGAGGAATCGAACCCAGGGCCCCAGGCATGCAAAGCAAGCGCTCTACCACTGAGCCACCTTTCCAGCCCCAAAATCCTACTTTTTAATACAAAAATGATACATTTTTGTTCAACTTATGTAAATGTCAAAAACCCAGGCAATAAAAACAGGTGACTATTGAGGGATGTAAATGTAAGTGCTAAAACCATAAAATTAAGGAAATGATTATCATACAGGTCAGAAAACCACTATCTATGGTGGAAGAAGGGAGCCATAACAGAAATACATGGATAGCTTTGTTCTTGCTCTGATTTCACTGATAATTACATAGGTCTTTTTAAAATTATTATATGACTACTGGTTACACCGTACCTTTAAGTTTATATAATTTTCTGTGTAGAGCTCACAACTTCAAAGGTAATAAAAGGAGGATTTATATGAATAGTGTATATAAAATGCAATATGGATAGAAGCAAAAAGATAATCTCATTCATTTCTAAAGGCTCACAATGTATGGAATAGTACACAATAAAGAAGAAAAATGTTTGCATGTGAGGTAGAGAATATGAAACCAGGATATAAGTAAGTGGGGGAGAGGCTAATTCTTCACTATAAATTCTGTCATCTTTTAAATTTCATGTTATAGTTATGTATATTCATTCATTCACTCACCGGAGCCTGGCACCGGTGGCTCACACCTGTAATCCTAGCTACTCAGGAGGCTGAGATCTGAGGATCACGGTTCAAAGCCAGCCTGGGCAGGGAAGTCCGTGAGACTCTTATCTCCAATAAACCACCAGAAAACCAGAAGTGGTGTTGTGGCTCAAGTGATAGAGCACTTGCCTTGAGCTGAAGAACTCAGAGACAGTGCCCAGACCCAGAGTTCAAGCTCCCAGGCCCAGAGTTCAAGCTCCATGACCGACAAAAAAAAAAAAAAAAAAAAGTACAAATAATCACAAAATAATTATAAAAAGATTTGTGAAAAAAACCAAGGTTATAAACAGAGAGCAAGAGTGGTTTTTTTTTTTTTTTTTAAAAAGGAGAATCCATTACAGATGTGCTCAAGTTACAATGGCACTATACCCAATAGTCTCTCAGAAAATAATGTAAAGCAAAAATACTTCTATTACTCCTCACCTATCCATCATCATAGCTCAGCAACATAGTGCACTGGATAGAGACAGCTGTTTCCCTCTGTGCTGACATGGCTGACCAGGAGCTGCAGCTCACTGCAGTAACTTTAACACAACATTTTGCTAGCCTAAGGAAAGAACAAACTGCAAAATTTGAAGTAGGGTTTCTACAGAACAGATCTTGGCTTTTACAGTGTTGTGAACACAAAGTATCTAAAGTTGAGCCATCTTAAGTTTCAGATCATCTGTATAATATATTTAAGAAGCCTACTTTAAATATAGAAACAGAGGTGTAAAGTGTTGGAGACATTCAGATACACAGTCTGTATCTAGCAAGCACAATGTCCCAGTATTGGAAAAAGAAAAAGAAAAAGGGAAAGGGTAGAATCTGTGTAACAGCTGAATACAAACAATGAAAAGCTACAGTGATTCTAAGTAGATTAAAGAGCCAAAAACATTATCAGAGACAAAGACCACCCCTTCATAATGATAAAAAAAAAAAGCTATCATTCATCAAGAAGACACAATAAACCTAATGTGTAATCACACAAAAATACCCAAAGGAAAGCTTGACATTAGTGAAAAGAGAAATGAATAATAGGTAGCAATTCACTGTTACTGTTTCAGAAATTCAAAGAACTAATATGTTTAAAATAAATAAGGATTTAAAAGACTTGAATTATATAATCAACCATTTTGATCCAAATGACAGTTAGGTAAGACTTAATTAAGCAATAACAATTTTTCATTTTAAACCAATGTAGAACATTCATCATGGCAGACCATGTGCTGGGAGTGTAAACAAGTTTAAAAGAATGATAGCAGATGATAGATACTCTCTTATCACAACTAACTCAAGTAGAAGGTATCTAAAAAATTTCCTAACACTTGGAAATTAAATAATGTACTTCTAAATAACCCATGGATCAAAGTAGAAATAACAATGATAATATTTTAAACAAGCTAAATTTGGGGATGCAGGGACTGCAGCTATTAGAGTGGTATTTATAGTTTTATAAGTGATGCAATAGAGCAATACATAGAGTTTGTCTACTCTGCACTAAATGTATAGGTGGGAATTATATGTGTCCTGTAAGATAAAGGTGTCCACCACACAGTCAGTATTTGTTAAAGTGAGTATGCCGGATGCCAAGGGGTAAAGACACACATATATATTTACAATCAATTAAAATATTTCAGGAAGAATACTAGGAACTAGTAACAGGTTTTACTAGAAAACCAGGATGAATCCTAAGTATAGGATAACATTTTTAGCATTTCTATATTAGGACACAGTCAAAAGATGATTAAATTTTACAAAGTGACATATCTGTTACAGCAGTTCCTACTTAACTATAATTTTATGTGATTGTCAGATTACATGAAAGAAAAACTACTCCTGTCAAAACTACTGTTAATGAGGTACCTACTATGTGCTTGTTGTTGTCCTGAACAACTAAGTTCCTTTTCTCTCATCTTATCCCTTCCCCTCCCCCCAATTTTTATTATTGAGTACTGTAGATTGACTAAGGTAAGATCTCCCATCCTCTACACACTCTTCTGAGAAACTTTTATTAAGTCTTTTCCCACTAGATGGCACTCTTGATTTAATATAAAACTGATCATCAAATAGGCCCATTTCCCCAAAGTGGCAAACAATCTAATAAGCAAGTCTAGCAAGGAAAAAATGAGTCATCTAAACATCTTTCCAAAAGCCAATGCAGATCTTCCTCCAGATATAGGATAGCTTACAAGGTTAAAGAAAAGATGTATGTGTGTTTTTAAAGAAATATTCTCAATCACCCAAACTGGTTTAAAAAGAAAAAAACATAACTATAACCAGATACTCTACTCTCAATTACAACTTAAGTATGAGTGGGCAGGTTTTTAATTATATTTTCTTATTGTAAAGATACTGTACAGAGGAGTTACAGTTTCATGAGTAAGGTAATCAGTATATTTCCTAGCGAGCACTGTTACCCTCTCCTTTGTTTTTCCCCAGCCATCCCTTCCCTCCCCACTTCCCTAACTCCTCCCTCCCCAAGTTGTAAAGATCGTTTTTAAAGTAGTGTCTTGTACATGTCATTGTATCAATGGGTCAGTCTGTATCCTTGTTTCATTATTTTATTATTTCCCTTCCCCTTCCCCAACTTAGAAAAATGTATATACAAGATGAAGGGTACCATAATCAAATACAGTGAAAACAGGGGTTATACCATGGGGGAAGAATATACAAAAGAAACGAAATCACATAGTACATTGTAAGTACATTAAAAGCAACAGCAACAAAGATAAAAACCTCTTGTGTCTCTATCTTGGGGTTCATTTAGCATAGCACCATCTTATATGGTCATGTGCATAGCTTTTGACCTTTTCAACTTGTCTGGTAAGATTATCCTAGACGTATACTAATTATTTCAAATAAGGGAAGCCATGGGACCTATGTTTCTTTGAATCTGGCTTACTTCACTTAGTATAATTATTTCCAAGTCTTTCCATTTCCTAACAAATGGGGTGGTGTCATTCTTCCTGATGGAGGCATAGAATTTCATATATACATGTATATATATACATACATATATATACATTTATATATACATACATACATATATATATATATATATCATATTTTCTTGATCCACGGAGGGGCATCTGGGTTGGTTCCGTATCTTAGCTACAGTGAATAATGCTGCGATAAACATAGTTGTGCTGATAGCTTTAATACGGCCTTGTTTTTTTTGTTTGTTTTTTGTTTTTTTTTTTGTCTGAACTCTGGGCCTGGGCACTGTCCCTCAGCTCTTCAGCTCAAGGCTAGCGCTCTACCACTTGAGCCACAGCGCCACTTCCGGCTTTTTTTCTTATGTGGTGCTGAGGAATCGAACCCAGGGCCTTGAGCATGCAAGGCAAGTGCTCTACCTTCCCAGCCCCATATGGCCTTGTTTGTGATCATTTGGGTAAATGCCTAAAAGTGAGATTGCTGGGTCATAGGGGAGCTCTATGTGGAGTCTTTTGAGGAACCTCCATACTTCTTTCCAAAGTGGCTGTACAAGTTTACACTCCCAAAAACAATACAGAAGTGTTCCCTTTTTGCCAAATCAAAAGAATAAGAATAAAAATAAAAATAAAGTGATCTGAATTCCAATCAAAAAAAATATTAAGGCTACATAAAGGAGAGACTAGGGAGTATTTAAGGGCACAGACAAGAATAAAAATAAAGATTATAAAGTTGGAATAATTATGCCTAAGGGCCTAAGCTTAATTACATTTTTGTTTTCTTTACTTTGATTCAGACTGTGTCTATGAAAAAATACCTTCATGAACTGCAAACTTCCTTTGTTGTTTAAGTACTTACAAATATCTCCTGTTAACATTTATATACTAGAAAAATATTACTGTACTACAAAATATGTATTTTATATTTTACTTAAAAGTATTAGGTATTAGCAATATTGCCTAAAAATTATTTATAGAGTAGCAAACAAAATTTAACTTGTAATACACCAATAATTTAAGTGAATTATAATAAAAATGCAAAAATCAAAGGCAAGTTTAAATCTGGAAAATTTGGTCAAGGAATGGCTTAGCGGTAACTACGTAGCATGCATGAGGCCCTATGTTCTATTCCTTGGTAGCACATAAACACAAAAAATAAATAACTTTTTTTAAGTCTGGAAAATTCAGGCTGGGAATGTGGCTTAGTGGTAGAGTACTTGCCTAGCATGTATGAAGTCCTGGGTTTGATTCCTTAGTACTACATAAACAGAAAAAGCCAGAAGTGGTGCGGTGGCTCAAGTGGTAGACTACCAGTCTTGAGCAAAAGCTCAGAGACAGTGCCCAGGCCCTGAATTCAAGTCCCAGGACTGGTTAAAAAAAAAAATCTTGGGGCTGGGAAGGTGGCTCAGTGGTAGAGCGCTTGCTTTGCATGCCTGAGGCCCTGGGTTCGATTCCTCAGCACCACATAAGCAAAAAGAAAAAAGCTGGAAGTGGCGCTGTGACTCAAGTGGTAGAGTGCTAGTCTTGAGCTGAAGAGCTGAGAGACAGCGCCCAGACCCAGAGTTCAGGCCCCACGACTGGACCCAAAAAAAAAAAAAAAACCTGGAAAATTCATTTATCTAAAAGTCAAGTATCAAAGGAAAATATTTTCAGAGGGGAGAAACACAAAGGTGCAATGCCCATGGGCATCTAATCTTATAAAATAACATTTATCATTTTTTTTAAAAAGACAAAGTGATAATTTACTAACAGAAATGATCTTGCATTTTAAAATTACATATTGTCTAGGAAATTTAAAAGAAAAGCAAAATTTGTGAAGAGCTACAGACACAAAAACCTACCTAGATTAAAGCTTGTAATAGTTAATGGGCCACAGTAAAAGGCAACAGATGTAGGTCTGTAATATGTTATCTACATTGGTATACTTGTTGATAAGCCCATATTAAACACCTATTTCGTAGTAGATATTACTATTTTGTCCCTTTTTTGTTGAAATATTTTTAAAAGGGGAAAACATCTTTTAACTAGATTTCTGAATCTGCAATAAACTGTACAAACAAGCACACAAACACTTTCAAAGACACAAGATTCTACATAATCCATTTTAACTAAAAAAAAAAAAACAACAACAAACAATTACTCAGGAAGCTGGGATCTGAGGATCGCAGTTCAAAGCCAGCCCAGGCAGGAATGACCGTAAGACTCTTATCTCCAATTAACCACCAGAAAACTGGAAGTGGTGCTGTGGCTCAAGCGTTCACCTTGAGCTAAAGAGCTCAGGGATAGAGCCCAGGCCCAGAGATCAAGACCCACGACCAAGAAACAAAAAAACCTGTTCATAATGCTAGCAACTGGTGGCTCAGGCTTATCTATATTGCTAGCTAACCAGGACAATCATGTTTTGAAGCTAGTCCATGCAGACAAATTCAAAAGATTCTCATCTCAAATTAATGAACAAGACACTGGAACTGGAAGTATGGCTAATGTGGTAGAGTGATTTTTTTCAGTGACAGAGAAAAATAAAAGCAAGAGCAGAAGGACCTGAGCTCAAGCCCCAGTAATGTCCAAAAACAGAAAGAAAGAAAGAAAGAAAGAAAGAAAGAAAGAAAGAAAGAAAGAAAGAAAGAAAGAAAGAAAGAAAGAAAGAAAGAAAGAAAGAAAGAAAGAAAGAAAGAAAGAAAGAAAGAGAAAGTGTGGGGAAGGGGGAGATGGAATAAATGAATAAATAAATAAATAAATGTTGGATTTGTTGAGACTAAATTCATACCTTATCTGATTCAAAAGAAAAATCAAGGTACTTTCATAAACTCTATTATTTAAGAAGAATAATACTGGAACTAAGAATTATTAAAGGCAATTCTAACTTTTTTTTTTTTTTTTTCAATTCTAACTTTTTAAAAAAAATCATAGAGAAAGGGAAACTCTTAAATACTTTTGTAAGAATTTAAATAAGCAAGCCAGGCGCCGGTGGCTCACGCCTGTAATCCTAGCTACTCAGGAAGCTGAGATCTGAGGATCACGGTTCAGAGCCAGTCCGGGCAGGAGTTCTTGAGACTCTTATCTCCAATAAACTGCTAGAAAACCAGAAGTGGTGCTGTGGCTCAAGCGGTAGAGCGCTCACCTTGAGCTGAAGAGCACAAGGACAGTGCCCAAACCCAGAGTTCAAGCCCAACGACCAACCAAAAAAGAAAAAAAAAATTTAAATAAGCAATAACAATGATAGAAAACTGTATAAACACTGTTAAAAAAAAATCTAAAAAACAGGCCAGGTACTGGTGGTTCATGCTTTTAATCATAACAATTCCGACTGAGATCTAAGTATTATGGTTTGAAGCTAGCCAGGTAAGAGTCTATGAGACTCTTACTCCAATTTATCACCAAAAGGCCAGAAGTAGAAATGTGGCTCAATTGGTAGTGTTAGTCTTGAGCAAAAAAGCTCAGGGACAGTGCTCAGGTACTGAGTTCAAGGAACAACACACACACACACACACACACACACACACACACACACACACACACACACACACACACACACACACACACACACACACACACACACACACACACACACACACACACACACACACACACACACAAACTGCTATATATAAAACTTCCTTATGCTATGATCTAGCTATACCACTAGTAGGTATATATCCAAAGGAAATGAAATCAGTCTGTCAAAGAGACATTTGCACTCCACTTTTACTATATAACACTTCACAACTGCTAAGGTAAGAAGTGTCCATCAGAAGATGAATAAAGAAAATGTGTTATAAGTACTCAGTATATTATTCAGACACCCATGCACACACACACACTCTCTCTCTCACACACACACACACACACACACACTCTCACACACACAAGAATGAAACTATCATCTGTAACAATGGGATGGAATGGAAGAATATTATGTTAAGTGAAATGAGCCAGGCACAGAAGGTCAAACATTGCATCAACTAACTCATATGCGAGCTAAAATAAATGCTGATTCATGGAAATAAAGTAGAATAGTGATCGTAGAGGATAGAAAGAACAGGGAGAAGGGAGACAGAAGGAAGGCTGATAAGGGATACAAAAATAGAGTTGAATAGAAGGAATAAAAGCATGTTCTGTAGCACAATAGGGTAATTATAGTTCATAACAATGTGTAATACAGTATACAAGCAACTACAAGAAAGGCATTCTAAGGTTCCCAACACAAGAAAATTATGAACAATTGAGATGAAAATGCTAATTACTTTTACTTGATTATTTTACACCATATATGTACCATATTATCATATTTTATCTCATAGATACATACAATGGTAAACAAAATACAAAGCAAGAAAGATAATGCATTTTTCATGTATGAAAGCAGTTTAACTACCAACAGCAATAACTATCATTGGCTCTACACGGACATGAACTACTATATTAAATTTGAAACTTTAAAAAATATTCCCTAAAATTCCTAACTAAATAAAATTGTTATTCTATTCACTCAAAAATGAGAGTAAATTATAAAGCAAAACTCAAACAGAAATTTTAAAATAAACTTTGCATATGGTTAGGAAATCTTTGTTTACTGGAAATATTAGCTTATCTTCATCAAAAGATCCTATTAATAAACCACACCAAATTGGTAAATACCATTCATGAATTCTAATGTATGCATGCTTTAAAGTATTGTGCTTTGACTCAGGTGACAACAGCAATCTGTAAAGCTATTGAACACCAATATTATTATTTTAATAGTACCAATACATTGTTTTATGTGAAAAGAGACACGTTTACACAGCCTAATGATCCACATACATTCAGCTTGATAATAATATCAGAAACATTGTTAGTTTTAACATGTCCTGATTAGTCCTTGCAAACATTCAGGTCTCCCCAAGTTCACAAAGTAGAAAAATAATTCCTTGTTATGATTTTAAAGGTGAAAGTATAACTTGGTATTTTTTAAAAAGATGAATAACCAATAAATTAATGTCATTTTAAAATAAACTACTGTGGAAGATTGTTGCTATTTTTAAAATGCTGCCACCACGCTGCCATTTATCAAACATAACTAAATGCGGAAAAACTGCTACAATATTCATTGTTTTTCTTTTTCTTTTAATAATGGAAGCAGGTGTTTTGGGTTTTTTTTGTTAACACTTACCATCCACTCGGATATAATAACATCCACTTTATCTACAGGAAGATGAACTTCTTCAATCTTGCCTTTAATTAGCGTAACAGTATCTTCAAGTTTATTTAGTCTGAAAATTATCATGAGTGGGATTAGTATGAGAAGCAGATTCTGAAAGCTAATTAAATTACATAATTCTTTTACCAAGTGCTCATACTGTCCTGTGGAGTAAGCATGTTGCAAGTTTACTTATTTCTTGAGTATTACTATTGTTATAACAATGAATACCCCCAAATGTTTCTGGTTAATATGGCAATATACTCACTGAGTAATAAAAATGTCAGCCTAAAAGAAATCTGACCGTTTTCAAGAAAACATGTATCATATAATAAAATTACTAGGTCTTGAAAAGAAATACTTTAAAGGAGGGATGGAAACAGATCAGCATGAGTACAAAAGTATGAATTAAAGGAATTGACACATTAAAGGCCTGAGTCTTCATTTTAATGCCCCAATTCCATCTCAGTGTTTGTCAGCTACTGAATCTTCACCAAACGTGTGCTTGCTAAGCCATTGTGCTTATGTTTACACCCTGCTAGGGGATCAAATATATCATTTTGAATAAGAATAGTTTTGCTTCTGCATTTGCTTTTTTATTTTTGCTGCATTATAAACCATGTATTTATTATTTATTAGTGTACATTGGTTTTACAAAGGTGGTTTCATTGTGACATTTCCACATATACGTATAATATCCTCAAACTGACCTCTTCTCCCTTCTTAAAATAATTTTCCTATTTTATTTTCACACATGCAACTAACCGGTTGACCATAGTCTCGCCCTCATTCAGCCCCTTGAGTTAACTACTTAACCCCCTCCCACTAGTACCCAGCCCCTTCCACAGAGCGTGTTATATTTTCCCTTTTTTTGAGGGGGGGGGGGGGCAGTCCTAGGGCTTGAATTCAGGCCTGGGCACTGTCCCTGAGCTTTTGTTCAAGAATGATACTGTACCATTGAGTCACAGTTCTACTTCCAGCTTTTTGGGTGATTAATTGGTGATAAGAACCTCACAGACTTTCCTGCCCAGGCTGGCTTCAATTTGAACCTCAATCCTCAGATCTCAGCCTCCTGAGCAGTAGTAGCTAGGCAAGATCCACCAGTGTCGAGCTTTTCTTTTCTTTTTTCTTTTTAGTTCTTGTTTGTTTTGGTTTTAGAGTTTTTTGTTTTTGTTTTTTACTATATTTTAATTGTACCAAGAGGTTTTACCATGGTATTTCAGATCTGTCATTTTCAATTTATATACTTTTTTTTGTATCACCTTGCTTCACTAGCTACAATTCTGCAATAGAGGAGGTGATGCGGATATGCCTATCTTGTTCTTGAACTTAAAGAGAATGCTTTAGTGGTTCCTCAGGATGCTAGATGTAAACAGAAGGGATGAATTTGATGGCAGCTGTAGGGTTGGTTTTTTGTTTTGTTTTGTTTTTTGGTTGGTCATGGGGCCTGAACTCTGAGCCTAGGCACTGTTCCTCAGCTCTTCAGCTCAAGGTTAACGCTCTACCACTTGAGCCACAGCACCACTTCTGGCTTTTTCTGCTTATGCGGTGCTGAGGAATGAAATCCAGGGCCTCATGCATGCAAGACAAGCACTCTACCACTGAGCTATCTTCCCAGCCCTGTAAGTTTTATTTTTGTAGGTGTACCGTATTAGAACATCGCTTTCTACTTTAATATGATCTTGTTCCTTTCTTTCTCCTCTTGTTCTTCTCTGTCTCTCTCTAATTCTTTCCTAATCTTATACTTTTGAGATTGGGTCTTAGTATATAATAGTTCAGACTGGTTCAGACTGGACTTGAACTTGCTATGTATGCCGAGGTTGGCCTTGAGTTCAATTCTCCTGCCTCCACCCTAAGTACTGGTGTTATAGTCATGTCCCATGGAAGCCAACTGCTAAGAATTTTGAATATATACTGAATGAACAATGAAATTTTATCATTTTTCTGCATCTATTACAATGATCTCAAATGATTTTCCTGGTTGATTTTCTCATGTTTAACTGTGCTTTATTGAAAAAGACTTTACCTTCCTTAATATTACCTAATGCAGTTTTGTATTTTACTACTTTTGGTGCTAGGGAAGAAACCTCAAGGCCGTTGGCATGCTAAGAACACTCTCCTACTAACTTGCTTCTCTAGCCCCAGTTCCTAACATTGTAATTAGGATTCTTTTATATGTCTATGTTCCTGCATTAGTGACCTGGGTTTTTTTTTTTTCTGTTCTATTGCCAGGTTTTAGTTTTAAGGTTTATTATTAGTTATATATATAGTTGATTTGTTTTTGAAAAGATAACCTCCAAGTGGACAGGAAAGAACTGTCTTGTCCTAAGTCTTTAGGATCAAATGGGTGAGAGGGATGAGCAAGAACTGCTATTTCATCTCATAAACACAAATCACTGCCTAGTACAGATCTAAATGTAATAGGCACAATTACAAAGTGTTTATATAATATATCCCCCTCCCAAGCCCTATTTAGGTTGCTATTTCTTATTCAACCCCTAAATAATAGCAATTATAAATAAGAATGGTGGTAAATAAGATATGAGAATTTCAGTTCATAAAAGTTATGAAAAGAGCCGGGCACCAGTGGCTCACGTCTGTAATCCTAGCTACTCAGGAGGCTGAGATCTGAGGATTGCAGTTCAAAGCCAGCCGGGGCAGGAAAGTCCATGAGACTCTTATCTCCAATAAACCACTAGAAAACCAGAAGTGGCATGTGGCTCAAGCGGTAGAGTGGTCGCCATGAGCTTAAGAGCACAGGGACAGTGCCCAAGCCCAGAGTTCAAGTCCTACGACCAACCAAAAAAAAAAAGTTATGAAAAGAGGTAAAAGTGAGAGGTGGAACATTTGAATTACATAAAACCTATAAAGAGCTCAAGGCCAAAATATAGTCTACTAATAAGGAAAAAGAACACATAAGAAACCCAAAGACATAAGCAAATATTTCAGTAAAGAAAATGTCCAATAACCACACAAAATAGTGCTTAAGTCCCACTATCAATGACAGAAACAAACAAAAAAGCACTGCTACATAAGCAATTTGAAAATCTTTTAAAAGCACAATCTAGAACCTGTTAACATACTACTGATATGAATGTAAACTGATATAAACACTTTGGAAAATAGACTGGCAATATCAAAAAAAAATCTTGAGGATATATACATCTTGAAGACTTCTATTCTACTTGTAAGTATTCCCTGCAGGTACACTACGATATGTGCGCAAAATGTCTGCAACGCAACAGAACTGTTCATAGAAGCCCATCTGATTGAGAAATAGCTGAGGACTGGATAGGATTTTGAAGTTGTGGAAAAATCTCTTATCTTCAATATGGTGACTATATGTTTAATTTTGTTTGCTATTTGTGCATTCTTGAATATATTAATGCTAGTTCAGTTTTTGTACTTTTTCCATATGCCACGCTTCATAAAAAATCTTGAAAAAAAATGCATATATCTGAGTTTTTAAAAAGGTAAGCAATAGGCCAGGTGCCGGTGGCTCACACCTGTAATCCTAACTACTCAGGAGGCTGAGATCTGAGGATCACAGTTCAAAGCCAGCCCAGGCAGGAAAGTCTGTGAGACTCTTATTTCCAATTAACCACCAGAAAGCTGGAAGTGGCACCTGTAGTTAAAGTGGTAGAGTGATAGCCTTGAGCTGAAGAGCTCAGAGATAGTGCCCAGGCCCAGAGTTCAAGCCCCATGACTAACCAAAAAAAAAAAAAAGCAATAAGATTCTTTCTGATGAAATTACTATGGCTGCCTATTGTTTACTGAAATGCTTATCAGGCTTTAACAATTATAAGCACTTTGATAAAAGCAAAAGGCAAGCTTTTGAAAAGAACAAAATGTCCCCATTGCTAAAATATCTTTAGAATGTCTGTGCAGAAACAAGATCTGTGTTCTGAAAGTGGCCATCTGCTTAGGCTGTTTATTGTCTGCTACAAGTCATAATCCTATTTGCATCAGTAATTACTTGTTCAAATATGAATATAACAGGGAAGATTATGATTTCAGGGAATACACAGGAAAAAAAGACAAAGCATCATAATTCCTAGTAATTTGTATTAAAATACTTTGACATAGATAGCATCCACACAGATAACCTCTTTCATAAGGCTGTTAATCTTGTCACCTGATTTCCCATTCATTAAAAAAAAAAAAAAAAGACTAGATTTTTACTTTGTTTTCTCAAATGGCTACTCCCTTAATCTCACTTCAAGGATAAAAGCATTCAAAGTGAATCCTATCTTTGGCAACACCTGTTGAAAATCTAGTGTACCTTTAATTTGTAGAAATATTTCATTATAATAAAAAGCTTATTTTAAGCAATTCTCTTGACAAAACAAATAAATACAATGATCAATTTAGTTTCTAAGTAGAAATTAGTTTACTTAGTTTTCTGATAAAAACAACAAAGACTTCCCTATCTTACTTCCTATTTTAAGAGTAGCAACATAACTTCTACTTCATTCATGATGAAGTGATGAATTCTCTTAGACTAGGCATACAGAAATAGAACACAGTCCCTGCCCTTAAATATGATGTAAGACAGAAAGAGTATTAAAAATCATAGAGTACCACAGTATCCCATATAGCTAAGAAAGCAACATCTGAATTTAGCCATGCAAATACCATCACAAAGATAAACAGATGGAGTAGAGGAGTGAAAAGTGGCAAACTTAAAGAATTATGAATAGCTGAGTGCTAGTGGCTTACACCTGTAATCCTAGCTACTCAGGAGGTTGAGATCTGAGTATCATGGTAGGAAAGTCAGCGAGACTCTTATCTCCAACTAACCACCAGAAAACCAGAAGTGGCACGGTGGCACTCAGCTCTCTTGAGCTGAAGAACTCAGGGACAAAGCCCAACTAACCACCAGAAAACCGGAAGTGGCGCTGTGGCACTCAGCTCTCCTTGAGCTGAAATGAATGCTCAGGGACAAAGCCCGGGCCCAGAGTTCAAGCTCCACAAATGACCAAAAAAAGAATTATGAATAATTCACTATGACTAGAACAGAGACAAAGTTGGAAAGAGTAAAAAGGTGATGCTTACTGAGTCTAGATTTTACTTAAAGACAAGACTCAGGATCTCAAAATAAGTTATTAGAACAAATCTCTAATCCACTTTGCTCAAAGTAATGCAGATAAAAGCCATGGTTGATATTCTATGGAATGTGGAAAAATAGACAACCAAACAGCATAAAGTATCATGGGAGTTCATGCAATGAGGAAATAAGTAAATAAACAGGTAGATGGGTAAATAATACTTAAAGCTAGTGATAAAACAATTCTAACAAGAACTTTTGATGACCACTATTTTAAATAGCCTATGAGACTCTAGCCTGCAATCTGAGCTGATCTAAGGATCACCATTCATAGCCAGCTTTGAAAGAAAAGTTCAAAAGACTCCTATCCCCAGTTATCCACCCAAAAAAGCTGGAAGTAAAGCTGTGAATCAAGTGATAGAGCACTAGTCTTGAGCAAATAAGCTCAGGAACAGCACATAGGCCTTGAGTTCAAGACCCAGAACAAGCATAAACAAAAAAAAAAGAAAAGAAAAGAAAAGCATGTAATGAGAGTGCAAAGAAATACAGGAATAGATTTTTAAATATACTAACCATATTTCACATGCTATTCAATAGGTCAAAGTCTACCTATTTCTCTCTTTTTTTGATACTCAAGCACACGGAAATAATAGTAAAATAAAAAGTGTAATAAGTGCTTTTTGTAAGATGATATCAAAGATTCTAGAAAAGAAAAAAATGTAATGAAATCACAAGAGCAAAGTTGCAAAGATCCACTGCTTAGAGTACCTATCAGAGAAGATTCTATGGGAGGTGGAAGCCACCTCACATAACACAGAGCTCTGGGGTCCAGAGTTTCATAAATGGGTCTTACCAAAGGAACTAAGAAACTACTCAAAGAATTGTATTTTGATTCTTTTCCATCAGACAGAAAAATAACACCAGTTATCTTTATTAAAGGATCTAGTATTCCATTCATAATTGCAAGCAAAAAAGCACAGGTCTTTAACTAACAGAGGCATGAAACACCATATTACCAGGCAATTAAAACAAAACAAAAACAAAAAACAGGGCTGAGATGTGGACCTAAAACAACTCTATTCATGTGGGTCTCCTCCCAAGTATGTGTCACTTATAATGTGTGGTATTAAACTGAGGCCATTACTATTTGGAATGAGCAGTAATTCATCTTCTAATATGGAAGAGTGATGAAAAATCATCTGTATTCTAGCAGAGACAACAGATTTTCAGGCCTGGTGATGATGACTCAATTGGCTTTCAACATGTGATATCCTAGGTGTTGAAAAAGATACCAAGAAAGCTCTTATCCTAGAATCTAGAGGATAGTTACATAAATAATATAGCAGATCTAAACATCCTCTAGACTTTTCTTTTTATTTTTTGTGGTGCTGGGGAATCAAACCTATGGGTTGGCACATGCTAGCAAGTATGCTACACTCCCAGGCCCACTCAGGCCATTCTCAGTATTTCCTTTCTAGTTTTCTGTACACAGGTAACACAAGATTCCATCTTTACTGTCACAATGAGACTATAAGTACTGAATTAAGGCAGTATGATGGATCAGTCATCTCAGGAAAATTCAGTAACATTCAAAATATTCTGAATAACGAGCTTACTCTAGGGCAGCATCAATGAGAAACCAAAGGCATCCAGAATAATGGCAAAAGCATTACCAGAAGCTATCTCTGCTTCCCAGGAGTGAATTGAGTATATAATCATTTGGCAGAATAGCTTTGCTATCCTTAGGTAAGTTTATGTTTCTGAAGTAAACATTCATTTGGTAAAGTTCAAAATATAATAGCAAGAATAAGAAACAAGTTCTCATTCTCTCCTATACATCATTTTTTAGTTTATTTGCCCTTAGTAATATAACATCTTAGATAAACTTGTATTGTTTTTTCATGTCTGCAAGTTAAGAACAGCCAGATTTAATTTCTTAAACTGCATTATGTCAGCTTACATTACACAACCAAAATTCCTTTCTCAGGAACATTACATCATTTTTTTTTTTAAAAGTAAGGAAAGGTCACTGGAGAATGCCTTGGAAGGACATATCTTATCCCCGGTCCTTCCTTCTTTCTCTTTCTTTGCTTTCTGGTGACATGAGGTAAGGAGCTTTCCTCTATCACTTCGTTCAACCATGCTATTCTACCTTATTACAGACCAGAAATAGAAACTGAGGCACAATTATCTTTCCTCCTTGAAGTGTTTTCTCAGGAATTAATCACTATGATGACGACTGACTGATAACACTCATTAAATGACTAAAAATTAAAAGTATACATGAGAAACAAGTTTTTTTTCTAAAAAGCTTTGATACTATATCCTCTAGTATTTATATATAAGAAATTTGAGGGCTGGGAAGGTGCTCAGTGGTAGAGTGCTTGCCTCATATGCATGAGGCCCTGGGTTCGATTCCTCAGCACCACATAAGCAGAAAAAACTGGAAGTGGTGCTATGGCTCAAGTGGTAGAGCGCTCGCCTTGAGCTGAAGAGCTGAGGGACAGCGCCCAGGCCCAGAGTTCAAGCCCATGACCCACCAAAAAAACAAAACAAAACAAAACAAATTTAAATATAGTCTTTGTATAACCATGTTTCTAAAGCAAAAAAAAAAAAAAAAATCACTAGAAATCAAACCTTCTTCTACTTCTCTAAAGTAAAACCAAACAATGTTACTGGTATACTTTTCAATTTCTTCCATAAACTAAACTAAGAACACAGGAAGTCCCATTTTACACAAATCAAAAATGACAATTTAAAACATAAATATGGTCTATCCTAAGATTAGAAATATCTTACCATAATCTCATTATCAATAATAACTCTTTATTACTTCTTCTAGAATCTCTTCTTTGGGACAGTGGCACTCATATTTGTTTGTATGACCGCTGCACAAGAAACTCAAAAGTGCTCTCTATAGAACCCTCAAAATGATGATAATGTATTCAATAGGACATCACAAAAACTAGGAAGAAAATCTTTACTAAACTGCTTATATGATGACATATTCAATAGGACATTTCAAGAACTCAGAAGAAAATGTCTACTAAATAGAATTGCATGTATGATATATTTAACTGGACTCTAAAAGAAGTAGGAGGAAAACCTTCACTAAATAATAAAACTGTACATATAAATTACAACTGCAATTACTTGCTAATAATAATAATAATAAATGTTCAAACATTTGCTTTGTGTCACGCTATATGATTTGTATGAATATATATGTATATACTTTACTTATAACTTATTTCATTTTCACTTGACTTTAAAACAGGTTTACAACAGGTAAAATAAGATCTACTTCAAGTTCAAAATGCTTGTTAAATGGTAAAATGAGGACAATCCAAGCCTAACACAAACCTGTGCTTTAATCATATTATTTACCTTCTATGGTGTAGAATAAAATCTAAAAACATTAAGCATTTTTTATCATCATATTTTAAATTTGCAATATTTGAAAAGATGAACAGAAAGAGTTAGAACATAAGTTTAAGTGGGAGAAACATCTAAATATTGCTACATGAAGCTTTCTATTACTTTCTCTGGAAATTATTACTAGATGTCAAATAAAAGGTGCTTTGTTAAAGAGCTAAAGAAATCTAATTCTATAAACTATTTCGAATACAGGCCTTTTAACATTAACTATAAATCAGACATTTTGGGGGATAGAATTTTTTAGGAAATAGACATTTTTAGGGGATAAACCATTCTGTTTTTAGGAATTTTTTTGAATTTACATCATACATAGTACCTACAATCTATTTGCTAAAGAAAATACTACTGACATACTAGTTCTGTGTCAGTATTATCCTACCTATCAAAAACTTCTTAGCTTATATGAGAACTAACATTTATATAGTCACAATCAGAAATATAAGAAAATAATATAAAATAATTCTAGAATAGATTACTCATTACCATAGTTTAAACCTATCTTGTTCCCAGCTTATAATCTCATTATGCCAGAGTAGAGGTTTACCAAAAGCAAAAAATGTCTAAGTCTTCATTAGATAGCAGCTAAAGATAAGAAAACAAGTTAAATAATTGTTCGATTTAAAGCCTTAAAAATTGTCTACCTTATTATATCCATCGCCTGGTAAAGAATTTCGGATTGATCAACTCCAAGAACTTTCTTTGCTCCAGCTTTAGCAGCAAACATAGACAGAATTCCAGTTCCACACCCAACATCCAAAACTACCTGATGCAAAACATGTAAATAAGGAAAATAAGCTTCAGAGATGGAAAGAAGCAGGTCCAGGGTTATAGGGTTGATAAATCATAGAAACAGTATTCAAACACAGGTTAAATACATTTCTCGAGCTTCTATTTTAATATTTTAATTGAGTATTTTTATGACTTTTAGCTAAGAAGACAGTGATTAAACAAACAAATTTGACAGACTCAAAGAAAGACTCAAAGATTCAAACTAACTGAATAAGGTAATGATGAAGGAAGCTGATTTACTTTTTCTAAAAATGAAGGAAAAGTTAATTATAACTGTAAATAAAAATCAGAAGCATAAAGAGGACACCTAGCTGAGAATTTCTTCCAGGGACTGCAGAAATTAATTATGAGAGGGTGATAACTCGATTAAATGCTACCCAAGGTTAAATTAATCTGAGGACCCATATGGTCTCCACAGGAGCTTTGTGATTTCAAACAAAAAGGAAAGAGGAAAGAGGAGGGAAAAAAGGGAGGAAATTTAATTAACCAACATTCTTTTAAAAAAATATTTTGTTTTGTTTTGTGCCCATACTGGGGTTTTTATTTTTATTTACTTATTTTTGTTGGCTTTTCAGCTCAAGGTGAGTGCTATACCATTTGAGCCACTGCACCACCTGGCTTTTTCTGCTTATGTGGTGCTGAGGAATCGAACCCAGGGCCTCATGCATGCAAGGCAAGCACTCAGCCACTGAGCCACCTTCCCAGCCCCCCATACTGGGGTTTTAACTCAGGCTGGCAGTTTAGTATTTGAGTTACACCTTCCAGCTTTTTGCTGGTAAACTGGAAATAAGAAATTTTGGATTTGTCTGAGTGAGCTAGCTTTAAACCATGATCTTCAGATCTTTGCCTTCTGAGTAGCAAGTATTAGATATGGGCCACTGATGAGTGGCTAAATCTCTGCTGTTACAAAAACAAAGAGAGGAATCCTGCATCTCAGGATGCTGAGATGCAGAGGACTGCAATTCAAAGCCAGCAACTAGCAATCTATGAGATTCATCCTAATCATAAACACACATATGTTTATACACACACATACATATGATTTAGTTGACTATAATGCAGTATATAAGAAATGAATTTCCATGGAGTAAAGCTTTTTAACAATTAATAGTTTAACAAAATGAATTATCTAAAAGCTGAAATTTGATAGGAAAGAGTAAATTGGAAAGGAATACATGAACGAAAAAGGAATGGGTCAAATACAGCAAAAATCTTCAATGTACATATGTGATAAAGGTAGTGGGAAATGTGAAATGAGTCAGAGAATGGGGAAGGAGAATGATGGGGAAATGATTCTAAGATGCACTGGACACGTCGAGGGACATGTTAAATTGTACTTCCTTGGACAACCTTTTTAAGTTCAGTAAAAAAAAAAAAATTAAGTAGAGGAAAACTGTATTGTTTTATATTTTTTTAAAAATACTAGGGGCTGGGGAGGTGGCTCAGTGGTAGAGCGCTTGCCTTGCATGCCTGAAGCCCTGGGTTCGATTCCTCAGCACCACATAAGCAAAAAAAAAAAATAAAAAATACTATAGGGCTGAGAAGGTGGCTCAATGGTAGAGCACTTGCCTTGCATGCATGAGGCCCTGGGTTCGATTCCTCAGCACCACATAAGCAAAAAGAAAAAAGCCAAGCCAGAAGTGGCGCTGTGGCTCAAGTGGTAGAGCGCTAGCCTTGAGCTGAAGAGCTGAGGGACAGAGCCCAGGCCCAGAATTCAGGCCCCATGACCGAACCCCCCCTCCCCCCAAAAAAACAACATATAAATAATTTCCTAATTTTATCTAACTGATTTGTAACAGGATAGTATCCTGTTACAGCAAACAAAAGAGGCACAAAAAATAAAAGGCCAATTCAGACACATCCCAAAGCAATATAAAAATCAGTACAACCTCCAATCTACTCACTGCTTCACTGTCATATAAACCCCATGAGGGAATCTTAGAGAAGTACTTTTTAAAAAAGTTTTTTTGTAAAGATGATGTACAGAGAGCAGTTAGTTACATAAGGTAGTGATTACATTTCTTGTCTAACTTGTTACCCCTTTCCTCATTTTTCTCCCTCTTTCTCTCTACCCCTCTTCCCCCGACAAGAGGTACAGATCATTTCCAACATGTTGTCTTGTGAGTCTCGCTGCTGCATAGGCTCCCCCTTTGTCCTTTGTCTCACCTTTCCCTAGTTCTGATAAACATATATAAAATGCCCAGGGTACCAAAACTGAATGCAGTGACAACAGGGGATAAACCATAGGGGGGAAAACACAGAAGAAAGAGAAATCACATAGTACACTGCGAGCAACAACAGAAAAGAAAAACCTCTTGTGTCCATGTCTTGGGAGTTCATTCCACTTAGCATCATCTTACATGGTCCTATGTGCACAGCTATTGAGCTATTCTGCTCAGCTGCTAAGATTATCCTAGATGTATACTAATTATTAGAAATAAGGGAGACCATGAGGCCTATGTTTCTTTGGGCCTGGCTTACTTTACTTAATATGATTTTTTTCCAAGTCCTACCATTTCCTTACAAATGGGGCAGTGTCATTCTTTCTGATGGAAGCATAGAATTCCATTGTGTATGTGTATCACATTTTCTTGATCCACTCATTACTGAGGGGCATCTGGGTTGGTTTCATATCTTAGATATGGTAAATAATGTTACAATAAACATAGTTATGCTGGTAGCTTTAGTGGAGAAGTATCTTTTAAAATAGAGGTTAGAAGAAACAAAAACCTGGGGCTGGGAAGGTAGCTCAGTGGTAGAGTGCTTGCCTTGCGTGCCTGAGGCCCTGAGTTCAATTCCTCAGCACCACATAAGCCAAAAAAAGAAGAAGAAGAAGAAGAAACAAAAACCTGGCATATTCATTGTGTCTGTATATGTATTACGTGTTTTTATTTTGGTTGGTTGTAGGGCCTGAACTCTGGGCCTGGGTGCTGTCCCTTAGCTCTTCAGCTCAAGGCTAGCACTCTACCACTTGAGCTATAGTGCCACTTCCAGTTTTCTGGTAGTTTATTGGAGATAACAGTCTCACAGACTTTCTTGCCTGGGCTGGCTTTGAATCTCGATCTCAGCCTCCTTAGTAGCTAGGATTACAGGTATTAAGCCACCCGGGTATTAAAGGGCACCCGGCATTTTCTTTTTTTCTTAAAGTGAGAAGAGTGAAAAAATTCCCAAGCAAAAGTATGTAAATGGCAAAAATCATAATTCTTGAGAAAATTAGCGGACTGTTTCTAATAAGCAAAAATAAAAGAACAAACATGTCAGCGTAGCCAAGACAGTGAGGAAGCGGGGAGGGAGAGAGCAAGAGAAGAACAAATGGAAAGGATTCATAAGGAAGGAAACAAATTTCCAGCATCAAAAGTCTATCATCTCTAAAATAAATGAGGTAGTACAACAGCTGCAAAATATAACGGTGTAGAATAGACCAAAACAATAAAATATTTTTTAAAATCAGGCAAATAAATTCTACCTTATAATATTTAACCAAATTCTTTAATAACACCTTAAAATTATTGATTTTCAACTACTTAAAGCACACTAGAATAAAACTGGATTCATCTGACACATCTAAAATCACGTAAGTTACTCTATATCATAAATGTGGTTTGGGCAAAATTATTTGGATAAGTGAAGCCTAACTTTTGTCACTGTAATTAATGACTTTCTTTTCATTAATGATATTTTTGTTCTTTTGTGCCAGTACTAGATCTTGAACTCAGAGTCTGAGCACTGTCTCTAAACTTTTTTGCTCAAGGATAGAGCTCTATCACTTAAGCCATAGCTCCATTTCAAGTTTTTGGTTGGTTAAAAATAAGAGCCCAAGCCCAGAGTTCAAGGCCACGACCAACAACAACAACAAAAAAAAGAAGTAAGAGTCTCACAGACTTCCTGTCTGAGCTGGATTTAAGCTGGTAATTCTGAGATCCCCTCCTCCTGAGTAGCTAGAATTACAAGTGTAAGCCACAGGAACTTGGTTGCAATTAACTTTCAATTTAGGAAAACAACTATACTGGAAAGCAGTACCAATCACTATTTCTTTTCAGGATCCTGCACCACAGGGCAGCACCATAAAGTTCTTCCATGAAATAAAGCTAGGGTATGGGTTGGGAAGGTGGCTCAGTGGTAGAGCGCTTGCCTTGCATGCTTGAGGCCCTGGGTTCGATTCCTCAGCGCCACATAAGCAAAAAGAAAAAAGCTGGAAGTGACGCTGTGGCTCAAGTGGTAGAGCGCTAGCCTTGAGCTGAAGAGCTGAGGGACAGCGCCCAGGCCCACAGTTCAGGCCCACAACAGGACCCAAAAAAAAGAAAGAAAAAAAGCTAGGGTAGCCTGTAATCCTAGCTACTCGGGAGGCTGAGATCTGAGGATTGAGGTTCAAAACCAGCCTGGGTAGGAAAGTCTGTGAGATTCTTATCTCTAATTAACCACCAGAAAAGTGAAAGAGGCGCTGTGGTTCAAGTGGTAGAGCAGTCACCTTGAGCTGAAAAGCTCAAGGACAGTGCCCAGGCCGAGAGTTTAAGTCTCACAACCAAAAAAAAAAAAAAAGGCAAGCAAGCAAGCTAGGGTGAAATAAATCAACTGCTATATAATAATGAGCAAAGGAAGGACTTCTACCACTCAAGAACAGCCTATACTACTCACCTTATCTTTGAAGATATGTGCATTTTGGTATATAAAATCTCTGTAGCTTTCTGTTCGTACTCTGTCCTGTTAGAAAGAACAAAACATTGTGTTTACAGGTACACGTGGAACAATTAAAATTTTTAGGAATATATTTGCTATTTGTTCACATACTACTACTTTCCACAGCTTTTTGCGTAGAAAACCAAGTTTAGGGTTTTGGTTTTTAAGACAAAAATACAGAATAAGATTAGCAATAACGAAGCATTTATTCGGAAAGCATCACTGAAAGTCAAAACCACTTACGTTCAAAACACACGTTTTTCTCTTAGAAGAGTGCACTATCATCCTGTGACTTTAAATCATCTTAAAAAGGTCCAAGAATGTAAAGCATGAATCCCTGCACCAAAGCTCCATTAAAACAAGTGAAAGAAGAAACAAAATAATGTAACAATAAATAAATAAATAAATGTAGCAGGCACATTTGAAAGCAGAATCGAATGCTTCTCCGAGAAAATCATTCCCAGCACCTATCTGATTAATAATCCTATTTTTTTACTAAAAACTTCTAAAGGAAATGATGCTTAAATTTCTAAAGGAAGTGACACTTAAATGCCTGAAAGCCTAAAAGTAAATCATTTAACCCCCACAGCCCACATTATGGACGTCTCTGCACTGAAACCCCATTTAAACTGTGAACAAGGCAGGCACTAAAAATCTTCACCTGTACACTTATGTATGTCAGGAACAACTGATTCCTGAAGATGAGACACATACAGACTGCTAATTACATTCCTTGGGACTACAACTATGATAAAAAAAAATAAATCTCACAAAATGAAAAAAGTTCTAATTTGAGGTTTCACACTTAGATAAAAAGAAAATACACTCAACTGTCTATATCTATGCATTTCATTTTCATGCATTCACCCAATTACAGATGAAAAATATTTCAAATTGCATCTATGCACTGGTATAACGAATACCAGTGCTTTGTAGCTAACATAGCTTCAGCTTAGAGACTGATTTTTTTTGCAAGAGTGTGAAATGCAAGCAAATTCACAATTACCTTTCATAATCAATTCTAAATACAGGCTTTTCTTGTCATTATTCCCTAACAATACAATATAATGCTATCTACACAGAATCTATTTTGTATTAGTAAGTACTGTAATGTAGGGACAATTTTAAAGTATACAACAGGATGCATGTCACTTATATGTAAACACTGGACCACACTATATAATGAACTTGAGTAATCTGCAGACTTTAGCATCCTTAGGGTCTTAGAACCAATCCCCCAAACGTACCAACAGTCACCTGCAGTGTTATGCTACTCAAATTATAACCCTCAAAAGCATCTTTATACCAATATTTATACATTTTTTAAAACATAAAGGAGAGATCTTGAAAGGCAAGTTATTTACTTATTTGTAAAATGAAATACTCAGAATTCCATGCTTTCTCATTATTATTTCAATTGTTTTACAAGAAAACATTATTCAAGCTTATTATATCTTTCCCTTTAATTCTAGTTTTTTGTTGTTGTTTTTGCCAGTCCTGGGACTTGAATTCAGGGCCTGGGCAATGTCCTTGAGCCTCTCTGTGCTCAAGGCAAGCACTCCACCACATCTGGCCTTTTCTGTTTGTGTGGTGCTGAGGAATTGAACCCAGAGCGCTTCATGCATGCTAGACAAGCAGTCTACCACTAAGCCACATTCCCAGGCCCTTATTTCTAGTTTTTAAAAGTTACTATAAAAATTATTAAACAAATGTATGTAAACACTCATGGTCTAATTTTTAAATGGTCCTTTTCAAAGCCTAACTTCACAGATTTTTACTTATATTCTTTGCACTGGAAAATGGTGATTTTTGCTGAAGAAACAATATGTACAACGGTGAGCATCAGTCATGAATGCAGTCACCTGGAAAGCTCTCACCGATCACCTGCCTTACCACTGCCCTGCTTAATCAATAGAGCCCTAACTGCTGTCCTGGCTCCATGCACGGCTGCCCAGCTAAGCTGCAATCCTTCATGTGGTTCTTTCTATAGATTCGTCTGTTTTTGTTCATATGCTTATCCAGGTATAACGAATACCAGTGCTTTGTATCTAACATAACTTCAGCTTAGAGACTGATTTTTTTTTTTGCAAGAGTGTGAAATGCAAGCAAATTCACAATTACCTTTCATAATCAATTCTAAAAATTTATTCCAACAAAAGATTAAGATGTCAATGCAAACACCAAAGAAATAAAAGATCTTTAATTCCAATGCATTAAAACTAACAAACAAATGAACTAGACCTCTAATTATATTTTAAGGGGTCATGAAGTCCTTGGCCTCCAAATATAAAAACAGGTAAACATGAAGCTAAAGGCAAGAAAAGGGAATATACTCTAAATTTTATACATGCGAATAAAAGAATACTTTTAATGTACAGGCTCATAAAGGTGGACTGAAAGCATGAGTCAGCTGCAGACATGAAGTAAGACTGTAGTAGTAAAAAACTACTAAAATTTCAAATTATTACTGAACACTATAATATGTGATACATGCGCACACAGGATGGCTTCCCATAGAAAAAAAGACAATGATGCATCTTACATTCATAGTGTTAGTCAACAACAGCTCTTCGACAAAAAGGACAAAGGAAAACTTTTTAAAGTTTACATATTCTATCCCCCTATAAATGATATCTTAGACCTTCCAAACAAAACAGAGACCAGTTTGCTTTACTTTAGCCACTGTATTAGTTAGCAAAATAAAGCAGTCTTTTTTTAATGAAATATATCCCTACTTGCTATGAACACTGAAGTCATCACCAAGAGGTAATTACATTGTATGACAGGTGAGTCTAGCAAAGGACAAGGATGGTACTAGAACTTCTGAAGTCTGTTGTACATCAAAAACACTTGCACAATAGTCAAGTGTGCATATCCTCTAGTTACTGATGTAAGTATTAAGTGTTCAGGATAGAAATGTGTAATTGCTCAAAATGAATTTCCCTCGTGAATTACACTGAAACCATTCATACCTACTAGTGATATGTGTAGACTTGCCTGAAAAACAACTCAAGTGCTATACCATCATGGCATTTACCTAGATTAAAGATGGGAAAGGTAGATTTTTTTCAAGGTAATAAAGCTAATAAAATTAGCTTTAAAAAATATCTGAGACAAGACAGAATGAACAACAAAATAAGTAAATTTCTTCTCTTTTTTATTTTGTACCAGTCCTAAGGCTTAAATTCAGGGCCTGGGTGCTGCCCCTGAGCTCTTTTGTTCAAGGCTAACACTACCAATTGAGCCACAGCACCACTTTCAGCTTTTTAGTGGTTAATTGGAGATAATATTCTCTTAGGTTTTTTTTTGCCTAGGCTGGCTTTGAACCACAATCCTCGTATCTCAGCCTCCTAAGTAGGATTATAGGTGTGAGCCACCGGCTCCTAGCACACCCAGCATAAATTTCTTTTAAACAAGTTTACCTGACTTAAATCAATTTACAACATAGAAGACACCTGATATTTATAATGCAATGCCATTAGTAATGATACAATATTGCTTTAAAAAAAACCTCCACAAATATAAACAGTATAAATCAGCAAACCTCCACTTTACAAAACTGACTCAACAAAACTTTTTTTTTGGGTTGGGTCATGGGGCCTGAGCTCTGGGCCTGGGCGCTGTCCCTCAGCTCTTCAGCTCAAGGCTAGCACTCTACCACTTGAGCCACAGCGTCACTTCTGGCTTTTTTCTTATGTGGTGCTGAGGAATCGAACCCATGGCCTCGAGCATGTAAGGCAAGTGCTCTACCACTGAGCTACCTTCCCAGCCCCTCAACAAAAACTTCTAACATTTAATTAAATATGCCTAGTTAGTTAAGATCCATGTTTCAGGAAAATTAGATCTTAAAGTTTACATTAAATAAAATGAGCTTTAAAGAAAGGACTTAGGAATGTCACTGGGTTCATTTTAAGAAAACTGAAGATGCCAATCTAAATCCCCAGAGATAAACACCTAAAATTTCCAGAAATTTTTACAATCTAACTTTTATTTTATACTTTATATTTTATATTAACTTTTATTTTATCTCACAATCTAACTTTTATATGTGTTATAACTTTTATTTTTAGTTTTACTGAATTAGAAACGTTACTATAATTTTAGGGCTAGAAGTGTGGTTCAACGGTATTATCCCAGCCTAGCAACCACAAGACCCTGAGTAGAAACCTCAATATGACAAAGAAAAAACAAAAACCTTGCTATTTTAACATATAATATTTGATGAAACATACATTACGAATTAAAATAACTAGATTTAAATGACTTGACTAATTTAGCATATATTTGTATATATCAATGTCAAGTATAAAAATCGTGCCATAAAAATTGTGAAAATTGGGCTGGGAAGGTGGCTCAGTGGTAGAGCGCTTGCCTTGAATGCATGGGGCCCTGGGTTCGATTCCTCAGCACCACATAAGCAAAAAGAAAAAAGCCGGAAGTGGCGCTGTGGCTCAAGTGGTAGAGCGCTAGCCTTGAGCTGACGGGCTGAGGGACAGCACCCAGGGCCAGAGTTCAGTCCTCACAACCGGACCCCCCAAAAAAACAAAAAAATTGTGAAAATTATTTATAATTAAACATTATGTCAAAGAATTATTTGCCAGTGTAAGTTAAAACACTAAAACTAATCATTTAGTTCCCATGTTAAAAAACAAGGGTGCAGGGGCTGGGAAGGTGGCTCAGTGGTAGAGCGCTTGCCTTGCATGCATGAGGCCCTGGGTTCGATTCCTCAGCACCACATAAGCAAAAAGAAAAAAGCCGGAAGTGGCACTGTGGCTCAAGTGGTAGAGTGCTAGCCTTGAGCTGAAGAGCTGAGGGACAGCACCCAGGCCCAGAGCTCAGGCCCCACGACCGGACCCAAAAAGAAAAAACAAAAAACAAAAAAAACAAGGGTACAGTTGAATTTCTATTTAGTAGATTCACTTGAAACAATTTAAATGATATGTCGCTTTTTAGCAAGGTTAAAAAAAAAGACTCCATAATAAAGAATAAAAATGACATTAAATAAAATCTATAATGACTGCAATCTTTTCACCTCAAGATCAGCTATTTAAGCACCAGAAATTTAAAAGGCCTAAAATACAAATCAAAAAGAGCAGTTTCCACATATTTCTTCATTCATATGAACTTGGTGTATCTGTGCACTTTTCTAACCTTTAGCATTTCTTCATGTATCCCATAATGCCCGTAGGAGCTGAAATAAACACCATCCTCATCCTCCTGGAGGTCTGCAATGGCAGTAGATGACGAGCAGGTTCTGACATCTGCGTTCATCACAAAATCCTGAGCAAATTGTCTGTAATCAATTTGAAATACACCCTTGAGACAGGTTTATTGGACCATGAAAAAAGGAAAGGCCTAGAGGTTGGGGAAGAGAGAGGGGGAGGGGTGGCTGGTAGAGTCCATCTTAAGCAACTCAATGCTCCCCCTGCTGGATCTTAAGAAATAGACTCCCAAACCCCAAGGGTGAACATTCAGTTCCTCTGCCAATCACAACAGCAATGTGACTGGTTCCTAGTATATAAAAAAAATAATAATAATAAAAATCCAGACACCAGGAAGGGGAACTAAATTGACTACTTTTTCTCATGCAGGGCATTCTGGCAAACCATCAAATGGGTACTCATAGCTTATAAACCCAACAGGCAAACAGCTTTGAGGTAAACCAGTAAGAAATGTAGACTATCTCTACTTTTGAAAACTTAAGATGGGAAAATTAAAGTGAAGAAACCAACTGGAATATAAAATTAAAGGAAAGGCATTAGCTAGGTGCTGATGGGTCCAGCCTGTAATACTAGTGACTCGGGAGACTGAGATCTGAGGATTGCAGTTTGAAGCTGCCTGGACAGGAAAGTCCATGAGACTCTTGTCTCCAAGTAACTAGCAAAAAGCTGGAAGCAGAGTTATGGCTCAAGTGGTAGGGCACCACCAGGTGTGAGCAATAAAATTCAGGGACAGGGCCCAGGCTCTGATCTCAAGCCTAGTAATGGCACAAAAAATAAAAATAAAAAAGGAATTATCAGCAGGGCGCTGGTGGCTCACGCCTGTAATCCTAGCTACTCAGGAGGCTGAGATCTGAGGATCGTGGTTCAAAGCCAGCCCGGGCAGGAAAGACCGTGAGACTCCTATCTCCAATAAACCACCAGAAAACCGGAAGTGGCACTGTAGCTCAAGTGGTAGAGCGCTCTCCTTGAGCTGAAGAGCTGAGGGACAGCGCCCAGGCCCAGAGCCCACGACTGACAAAAAAAAAGGAATTATCAAAGCCATTCAAGAGGATAACATCCATTATCCATTAGTAAACAGCATTTATGAAGTATGTGATATTAATCAACCATATTACATAAGTATCTTTAGTGCTACTAAATTTAATAAATATATTGTGCTTTCCAAAAAACACAATGTTCTGTAGTCTACCTTCCCACCAGCAATGGGAGTTGAGAAAGCTAAACAATTTTCTGTAAAACTGATAAATTACTTCATTCTTTGCAGATCCTCCCGTGCTCTAGCTAATGCAGCTTCGGCAGATAGCGCCCTGGCTTCCATGTGTTTCAATTTCTCAACAACAGATGTACTGTCACTGAGTCCATTGGGATACGAGAATGGGACAGACATAGGCTCATAGAGATCTTCTACATCTAAAGAAATGAACAGATAGCATTATCAGGACATCCTATAATAATGACTATAAATATTATCTTCGGAATAAATTTGTTCTAAGTGCCCATTATCATCCCAGCAAAAGTACTTTTCAATATTTAACATCTATATGATGCCAGTGTAAGTTTTTCATCATTTAGTTAAATGGAACATATATGTATATTAATTATACAGAAGCAAAAGAAGTAGAAAACAACAGCAAAGAAAAAAACCTCTCATACAGCCAGTTTCCCTAGTAACAAAGCTACTTATGGGCCTGTGTTATCTACGGAATATCTCAAACATTCCTTCAGAGAGATCTGCCATTTGCAATTACATGGCTGAATAATATTATGTCATGAAATATGCCAGACAGAGAATGACAAAATACTACATGATTTCACTTAATCATCAAGTCTAAAATGACAAAACACCATATGATCTCACTTACAAGTGAAATCTAAAAAACACCTCACAGAGTGAAGGATAGTGATCATTAGGGCTAAGAGTCAGAAAGACTATAGAGATGTACATGATGAATAGGTTCTGGACATCTCATCTACCACATAGTGATGACAGTGAACACTGCAGAGTCTATGCTTGTAATGTGCTAAGCTAGCAGGTCTTAAGTACTCTCATCAGACACAAGAAAATGCTCTGGGAAGTGATGAATACTGATTAAATTGATGGTGGTAATAATTCCACAATATATACACCACATTCTAACATTGCATATCATAAATGCACATAATTTTCAAATACACCTTAACAAAGTTGAAGATATATTCCTTTGGGCTAGGAGTGTCACTCAAATGTTAAAACTGCCTGCCTAGAAAAGCACACAAAGCCTTGGGTTCAGCTCCCAGTAACATAAAAAACAAAAAGATGATATTCCTTTAGTGATAATGCTGTTTTTCTCAACTTAGGGACATGCTTGCTAGACACATGCTCTACCATATGAGCCATACTCATAGCAAAAAAAAAAAGATATTCCTTAAAACTAGAGTGTACATGAAGACTTCTTCTATACATTCATTAACTTCATCCTGAGCACAGTGGAGTGGCATCTACATACTGACATTACTGACATTGCAAAATATCCAAATGCTAATATTAAAATTATCATAAATTCTCTTGTAGAAAGAAAACACTAGCTGGGTAGGTGGCTCACGCCTATAATCCTAGCTCCTCAGGAGGCTGAGATCTGAGGATTGAGGTTCAAAGCCAGCCCAGGCAGAAAAGTCACTGAGACTCTTATCTCCAATTAACCACCAGAAAACCAGAAGTGGTACTGTGGCTCAAGTGGTAGAGCAATCACTTTGAGCTGAAGAGCTGAGGGACAGTGCCAAGGCCTAGAGTTCAAGCCTCACAACTGGCCCTCCCCCCTCTACCCCCCCCCCCCCAAAAAAAGAATAACACTAGAAGCAAAAGCTAAATAGAGAGCTGGTGAGTTTTACAAAATTTCAACTAGATTTAGTGGTCTTTCAGGTCAACTTAATGCAAGAAATGGTAACAATTGCACATTTATTTTCTCCTCAAATGTAGCACTACAGAAATAACTTCAAAAACAAAAAAACATGTCCAGGTTTTAGTTGTGATTCCCTAAAGATACTTCAGGGTTGGAATGAAGTAGCTAAGCTTACCAAGGAGAAAGGCCCCAACTTGAACTCCTGACACAAAAACAGTGCAATGTGTCACTAACTTCTAATCTCTGTCTGCCATAGAATACCAAGTTACTGAGTTAGTTATTCATTCACCAAAATTTAATGAGCACAACAAAATGTTTCCAAACTATTTAGTTATTTAACACCAGTGTGTTTTACTTCCTTACTATAGTCCTCACTTTTTTTTTCTTTTCTTTTCTTTTTTTTGCCAACGCCTGAACTCTGGGCCTGGGTGCTGTCCTTCAGCTCTTCAGCTCGAGGCTAGTGCTCTACCACTTGAGCCACAGCACCACTCCCTGATTTTTTCTGCTTGTGGTGCTGAAGAATCGAACCCAGGGCCTCATGCATACAAGGCAAGCACTCTACCACTGAGCCACCTTCCCAGCCCTAGCCCTCATTTTTTAAATTTGTTTTGAAATTTTTTCAAGCCTGACACCTATGACTCATGCCTATAATTCTAGTTATTCAGGAGGCTGAGATCTGAGAATCATGATTCAAAGCCAGCCCAGGAAGGAAAGTCTGTGAGACTCTTACCCTCAATTAAGCACCAAGTTGCCAGAAGTGGAGCTGTTGTTCAAGTGGTAGAACACTAGCTTTGAGCACAAAAGCTGAGGGATAGGGTCCAGCCCTGTGCTTAAACACAAGGACTGGCACCAAAAGAAAAAAAATCTTCAAACTGGTTTTTGTTTTAGGTTCTGGTACAATAAAAATCTGTCCTGGTAACAGTTTTTTAAAATAATTTGTAGCTATTTTATTAATTTATTAGTAACTTTATTGAAATTAAATTAATAATTTTTGTGCCAGTCTTGGGGCTTGAACTTGGGGCCTGGGTACTGTCCCTGAGCTCTTTTGCTCAAGACTACACTCTACCACTCGAACTACAGCTCTACTTCTGCCTTTTTGTGGTTAACTGGAAATAAGAATCTCTCAGAAATTTCCTGCCCAGGCTGGCTTCAAACCATGATCCTCAGATATCAGCTTCCTAAGTAGCTCAGATTACAGGCATGAGCCACCAGCACTCAGCTTTACATGAATAATTTATTAATTAACTGATTACTTTGACATTTATCGATATTTTGTTACTTGGAATTCAAGGACTTGGACTTGTTAAGCAGGAACTCTAACCCTAGAGCTACAGCCTTAGCCCTTTTTACTTTAGGTTATTTTTCTGATATGATCTTTGCTTAGGTTGGCCTTGAACTCCAATCATCCACTTTGCCTTCTGAGCAGCTAGAATTACAGGCATGTATCACTGTGTCCAGCCTTGTAGCAATCAGTCATTAAAGGTTAAACTTTGAAAAATAAATTTAAAGGAGAGATGATTGAGTATATATGAAGAGTAGC